>NC_045440.1:45808316-45974547 GCF_002776525.5 Piliocolobus tephrosceles
TGCAGAGATGAGTTCAATTCCTGGATATCCTTGTTAACTTTCTGTCTCGTTGATCTGTCTAATGTTTACAGTGGAGTGTTGAAGTCTCCCATTATTATTGTATGGGAGTGTAAGTCTCTTTGTGTGTCTCTAAGGACTTGCTTTATGATTCTGGGTGCTCCTGTATTGGGTGCATATATATTTAGGATAGTTAGCTCTTCCTGTTGAATTGATCCCTTTACCATTATGTACTGGCCTTCTTTGTCTCTTTTGATCTTTGATGGTTTAAAGTCTGTTTTATTAGAGACTAGGATTGCAACCCCTGCTTTTTTTTTTTTTTTTTTCTCCATTTTCTTGGTAGATCTTCCTCCATCCCTTTATTTTGAGCCTATGTATGTCTCTGCATGTGAGATGTGTCTCCTGAATACAGCAGACTGATGGGCCTTGACTCTTTCTCCAGTTTGCCAGTCTGTGTCTTTTAATTGGAGCATTTAGTCCATTAACATTTAAGGTTAATTTTTTTATGTGTGAAATTCATCCTGCCATTATGATATTAACTGGTTATTTTGCTCGTCAGTTGATGCAGTTTCTTCCTAGCCTCAATGGTCTTTACATTTTGGCATGTTTTTGCAATGGCTGGTACCGGTTGTTTCTTTCCATGTTTAGGGCTTCCTTCAGGGTCTCTTGTAAGGCAGGCCTGGTGGTGACAAAATCTCTAAGCATTTGCTTATCTGTAAAGGATTGTATTTCTCCTTAACTGATGAAACTTAGTTTAGCTGGATATGAAATTCTGGGTTTAAAATTCTTTTCTTTAAGAATGTTGAATATTGGCCCCTACTCTCTTCTGGCTTGTAGAGTTTCTGCTGAGAGATCTGCTGTTAGTCTGATGGGCTTCCCTTTGTGGGTAACCCGACCTTTCTCTCTGGCTGCCCTTAAGATTTTTTCCTTCATTTCCACTTTGGTGAATCTGACAATTATGTGTCTTGGAGTTGCTCTTCTCGAGGAGTATCTTTGTGGTGTTCTCTGTATTTCCTGAATTTGAATGTTGGCCTGCCCTGCTAGGTTGGGGAAGTTCTCCTGGATGATATCCTGAAGAGTGTTTTCCAATTTGGTTCCATTTTCCCCCTCACTTTCAGGCACCCCAATCAGATGTAGATTTGGTCTTTTTACATAATCCCATGCTTCTTGCAGGCTTTCTTCATTTCTTTTTCTTCTTTTTTCTTTTGGTTTCTCTTCTCGCTTCATTTCATTCATTTGATCCTCCATCACTGATAGTCTTTCTTCCAGTTGATCGAGTCAGTTACTGAAGCTTGTGCATTTGTCACGTATTTCTCGTGTCATGGTTTTCATCTCTGTCATTTCATTTATGACCTTCTTTGCATTAATTAGTCTAGCTGTCAATTCTTCCACTCTTTTTTCAAGATTTTTAGTTTCTTTGCGCTGGGTACGTAATTCCTCCTTTAGCTCTGAGAGGTTTGATGGACTGAAGCCTTCTTCTCTCATCTCGTCAAAGTCATTCTCTGACCAGCTTTGATCCGTTGCTGTTGATGAGCTGCGCTCCTTTGCAGGGGGACACGCGCTCTTATTTTTTGAATTTCCAGCTTTTCTGCCCTGCTTTTCCCCCATCTTCGTGGTTTTATCTGCCTCTGGTCTTTGATGATGGTGACGTACTGATGGGGTTTTGGTATAGGTGTTCTTCTTGTTTGATAGTTTCCCTTCTAATAGTCAGGACCCTCAGCTGTAGGTCTGTTGGAGATTGCTTGAGGTCCACTCCAGACCCTGTTTGCCTGGGTATTAGCCGCAGAGATTGCAGAAGAATATTGCTGAACAGCAAGTGTACCTGTCTGATTCTTACTTTGGAAGCTTCCTCTCAGTGGTGTACTCCACCCTGTGAGGTGTGGGGTGTCAGACTGCCCCTAGTGGGGGATGTCTCCCAGTTAGGCTACTCAGGAGTCAGGGACCCACTTGAGCAGGCAGTCTGTCCGTTCTCAGATCTCAACCACTGTGTTGGGAGATCCACTCCTCTCTTCAAAGCTGTCAGACAGAGTCATTCCAGTCTGCACAGGCCTCTGATGCTTCCCCTGTTGTTTTTTAGCTGTGCCCTGTCCCCAGAGGTGGATTCTACACAGACAGGCAGGTTTCCTTGAGCTGCTGTGAGCTCCACCCAGTTTGAGCTTCCCAGTGGCTTTGTTTACCTACTTAAGCCTCAGCAATGGCTGGTGCCCCTCCCCCAGCCTCGCTGCTGCCTTGCGGTTAGATCGCAGACTGCTGTGCTAGAAATGAGGTCGGCTCCGTGGCTGTGGGACCCTCCCGGCCAGGTGTGGGTATAATCTCCTGGTTTGCCCGTTTGCTTAAAGCGCAGTATTGGGGTGGGAGTTACCCGATTTTCCAGGTGTTGTGTGTCTCAGTTTGCCCGGCTAGGAAAAGGGATTCCTTTCCCCCTGTGCTTCCCAGGTGAGGCAATGCCTCGCCCTGCTTCAGCTCTTGCTGGTTGGACTGCAGCAGCTGACCAGCACCAATTGTCCGGCACTCCCCAGTGAGATGACCCCAGTACCTCAGCTGAAAATGCAGAAATCACCGGTCTTCTGTGTTGCTCGCACTGGGAGTTGGAGACTGGAGCTGTTCCTATTCGGCCATCTTGCTCCGCCCCCCTATACTTGTTTTTATAGTATTCATCTACATAGTATAATTCAGGCTAAGTGCTTTATAGCATATTTCAAATAGAGGTTGTCACCTTAAGTATATATTCTTCGTTTTATTGCTAGAAATTGTTAGGTGTTTGTATACTACAGAACAAACATCATCTCTCTCTGCCTTAATAACATTTCCTTTAGACAGAAACATGTAAACAGGAGATAATAGAAATGAACCAGAGAAAAAATTTGAGCATAGTATAGCTTAACTGTATTATACCATATTTCTGATTTTTTGATGGAGTGTTTAGACCTGGGGAAGAAGACATGTATTTTAGAATGAAAGGGGAAGTGACATCTAAATAAAACAACTTATTTGAAAACTTGATCTACTAAAACCAGAGAATAACGTTAGTTTTTTTTCTGTATTTTTAGAACATTTTTTAGTTTAAAGGGACTGGTCTCATAGATCTGCCTATGTCTTGTTGTTTCAGGTATATCTGGACCTCTCTCATGCTTTCCAAAAACATTCCCCATCTGCTACTGCTAAATATTTACAACAGTAGGCTACTCATTCATTCTACTATTAGATTTAAGCTTTAAAGTGAAGTTTTCCTGGGAGAAAGTAACACAATGATTTACTCTCAAACTAAGATTTCCATTACTGATAACCAGATTCTTAATTAGAACAGATATTGGTAGATGAGCAAGGTAGGAGAGCATAGAAAGGAACATACTAAGCATGACAAATCCAAATTGAAAATTTAATTTGCAGCCACTTCTCTTCTAAAATGTCAATGCCACAAATAAACATTTTACGGCTGGGCCTGGTGGTTCATGCCTGTAATCCCACCACTTTGGGAGGTCGAGGCAGGCGTATCACCTGAGGTCAGGAGTTCAAGACCAGCCTGGCCAACATGGTGAAACTCTGTCTCTACTAAAAATGCAAAAATTAGCCAGGTGTGGTGGCATGTGCCTGTAGTCTCAGCTACTCAGGGGGCTGAGGCAGCAGAATCACTTGAACCCAGGAGGCAGAGGTTGCAGCGAACTGAGATCGCACCACTGTACTCCAACATGGGTGACAGAGTGAGACTCCATCTCAAAAAAAAATGTTTTAAGTTTGTGTGTGTGTGTGTTTGTGTGTATGTGTGTGTGTATGTGTGAAATATGCCTCAAGTATTTAGGAAAAGTAACTTTACTCCTGAGGTTGGCTAGTCCCCAGTTACCTATTGCCAGTGAGTTTCTTATCACACTCCAATCCTGACAATCATGCTGGACACCATAAAAGTGTTTAATAGATACCCTTTTAAAAAGACAGAATACCAGCTCCTTTTTTTGCATACCTACTCCATGGGACAGTGATAGAAATCAATAGAAAACTACTGTTTCTCTCTAAGTGTGAGGTGATAGCTCACTGTGGTTTTTATTTGTATTTCCCTAATGATTAGGAATGTTAAGGTTTTTTCATATGTTTTCTTTTAAGAAATGTCTGTTCTCATCTGTTGCCCAGTTTAAAATTGGGTTATTCATTTTCTTCCTATAAAGTTGTTTAAGTTCCTTGTATATTTTGAATATTAACCCCTTATCAGATGTATGATTTGCAAACATTTTCTCCCCTTTTGTAGGCTGTCTCTTCACTTATTTTCTTTGCTGTCCAGAAGCTTTTTAGTTTGATACAATCCCATTTGCCCAGTTTTGCTTTTGTTGCCTGAGCTGTGGGGGTCATATCCAAAATGTAATCTCCCAGACCAATGTAAAGAAGCTTTTCCCCTATGTTTTCTTTAGTAGTTTTATAGTTTCTGGCCTTACAACTAAGTACGTAATCTATTTTCAGTTGAGTTTTACATATGGCACAAGAAATCAGTCTAATTTCATTCTTTTGCATGTGTATATTCATTTTTCCCAAAACCACTTATTGAAGAGACTGTCCATTCCCCATGGTGTGTTCTTCCTGCCTTTGTTGAAGGTTATTTGACTGTAAATGTGTGGATTTCTTTTTGGGCCCACTATTTTCTTCAATTGGTCTATATATTTGTTTTTATGCCAGTACTCTGCTGTTTTATTATACCTTTGTAGTATATTTTGAAGTCAGAGGGTGTGATGCCTTCAGTTTTGTTCTTTTTGCTCAAAATTGCTTTGGTTATTCAGGATTTTTGTGGTGCTATACAAATTTCAGAATTAAAAAATTTCTGTAAAAACCTCATTGGAATTTTTAGTAGGAATTTCATTAAATCCGTAGGTCACTTTGAGTAGTATAGGCATTTTTATGATATTAATTCTTCCAATCCATGAAAATAAGATATTTTTCCATTTATTATTTCATCTTCAATTTATTTCATCAATATTTTATAGTTTTCAACATAGAAAACAATGTAGAAACTCCCTGGTCAAATTTATTTCCAAATATTTTTTGTATTTTTAAAATGTTATTATATAGAATTTTATTGATTTCTTTTTGGATACTTTGTGGTTAGTGTACAGAAATGCTATTGATTTTATAGCTGACCTTGCATTATACAGCTTTATGGAATTTATCAGTTCCAAGAGTTTTTGGTGAAATCTTTACAGTTTTCTATGTATAAGGTCATGTCATTAGCAAAGAGGGACAATTTTACTGCTTTCTTTTCAACTTTGGTGCTTTTTATTTCTTTTTCTTGCCTAACTGTTTTGGCTAGGACCGCCAGTACTATATTGAATAGAAGTGGTGAGAGTAGAGATCCTTGCTTCATTACTAATCTTAGAGGGAAAGCTTTCAACTTTTTACTGTGTAGTATAATGTAAACTGTAAGCTTGTCATGTGTGGCCTTTATCATGTTGAGAAACATAACAAAAAAAAATTGGTATATTCTTTCTGTAGTTGTTTGATGAGAGTTTTAATCATAAATGAATGTTGAATCTGTCAAAGGCTTTTTCAGCATCTATTGAAATAATCACATGATTTTTATCTTTCATTTTATTAAGTCACATCAATTAATTTGCATATGTTAAACCATCTTTGCAACCTAAAAATAAATACCACATAATCATGGTATATGATTCCTTTAATGTGCTATGGAATTTGGCTTTATGTACTTTTTGATGATTTTTGTGGTTCATCAGGGATGAAGATTCTTGATTGCATATGTCTATTTGTCTTAATTCTCTATATGCCTATTTTATAAAAATTCTTATGTTATTTAATTCCTCTTACTCTTGGTTACCTTTTGGCTGAAAAAAATGTGACATTTTCCATAGCAATTATTTGTTTATTTTTAATATTTTGATTGTCATATATATAAACGTACTTCTGAGAATAGCTATTATCAAAAAGACAAAATACCGGTGTTGCAAGTATGTGAAGAAAAGAGAAATTTTGCACACTGTTGGTGGGAATATAAATTAGTACAACTGTTGTGAAAAATGATATGGTGATTCCTCAAAAATTTAAAAACAGAACTACTATATGATCCACCAATCCCACTTCTAGATATATATATATATTTCTTTTAATGACATCAGTACATTGAAGATATACCTGCATCCCTATGTTCATTGCAGCATTCTTCACAATTACCAGTAAAAATATATCTATATATATATTATATATGTGTGTGTGTGTGTGTGTGTGTGTGTACACACACAATTTTAAAAATTTGTTTTGGTAGAGATGCGATCTCACTATGTTTCCTGGGCTAGTCTCAAACTCCTGGACTCAGGCAACCTTTCTTCCTTGACTTCCCAAAGTGCTGTGATTACAAGTGAGAGCCACTTTGCCCAGCTTGCTTTATATGTTTGAACATATATCATATTCATAAAGGTTTGATGCTGTTATGTGTTCTTAGTAGATTCTTCCTTTTATCAATATTAATAATCATTTCTGATTTCCTGGAATTTTTACCAGGAAAATTTTTTACTGAGTTGTATGGCAGGAAAATTGCTATATAATCATTATGTTAGTATTTGGCAGATTTTTAAAATATCCCTTTAGTTTTTAACACTTTTTTTTCAGGTTTATCTTTTGGTAAATAATAAATAGCTACATTTTAATCTTTTTAGCAACCTGACATCTCTGTCTTTTAATAGATCTAATAAAACAACTCACATTATGTGATTCTCCTTTTTGGGTTCTGCCAACAGGAAGCATTGTAATATATCACTTGGCTCAGCACATAGGTAATGTTTGTTCACTTTTGTCTGGACCCTGACCACAGGGAGATTGTGACATAATTCTGGGCCCAGCACCAATGTGAGGTCACTCTCCAGCTTTGGTACTGCACAGAACAGACACTATGACATATATCTAGGCCAATTGCCTAGATGAAGTGAGTCTCCTCTCTTGCCAAAGTCCTTCCCACAAAAAGGGTTTTAATATATCACTGAAATCAGCACCCAAGTGATGTGACACTTCTGCCAGGGTCCTGCCCACAACGTGGATTGTGACATCTCACTGGACCCACAACCATGTAGGTTATGAGACTTTCTTGCCTTCTCTCTTGCCACAGGTGATATTGTGCCATATACCTGAGACCATAACAAAAGCCTAATAACAACTCATATGCATGGAGCCAGAACATGTGCAGGATGGTGACTCAAACTTTTCCACAAGTGTAATTGTGACATATACCTTTGCCCAGCTCCTGAGTGATTTACTAATTATGTCTATGTATAGCCCACAAGTCAGATTGTGATGAATACCTTGGCCAAGTACCTTGGTGATTTGACAGCGCTGTCTTAACAATGTCCTCAGAGGGGATTGTAAAATATTTCTGGACTCATCTTCTAGGTTACATGACTCTTCTCTCCTGCCTGTACACTGCTTCCTTTGGTAATTGTAGCATTTTTAATACTGCATCCAAATGATATGACTTTCATGCCTGGGCCCTGGCAACAGGAGGCATTGTGACAAATTTTGGGGCCCATCATTTAGGTGATATGACTCTCCTCTTCTGCCTGGACACAGCCAACAAGGGACATTGTGCCACAGAGCTGGACCTAGAGCACAAGTTATGTGACATTTCTGATAGGACCCTGCCTACAAACAGAATATTGAAATATTTCTGGGCCAGCATTTAGGTGATGTGGCTGTTCTGTCTGCTTCATAACCAAACAGGAAATTGTAACATAAATAGGCACGGCTTACAGGAATAGTAATGACTCTTATATGTGGACTCAGCCAATAGAGGATATTTTGACTCTTACAACTAAATTCAGGAACATGCATGATGTCCTGGGTCACCTTCTTGCACAAAGGTCATGAAAGATTACAACATTCACATGTATTTTACAAAGTCTTTGAATTATACAGACAGAGCCAAAGCAGGGCTCAGCACACAGGTGACATTGTGAGTCTTGCATGCACACCCAGCTGACAGTAATGACTGTCATCATCTCACATGGATGAAGCAAACTGTCACTCACGAAAACCGGACATGCGTGGTATTGTAAATCTCATCTCTGGAATTTTCTGACAGTGTGATTGTGATATAAATCTTTTCCAAGATTTTCCAAATTACACAAACACCTGTGTAATTTGACTCTCCAGACTTGTTCCAACCCATATATAGGATTGTGATGTCTACCTAGGCCAGCCTCCAGGTGATGTGACTCTCCTGCCTGGGCCCTTCTCTCAATAAGCATTGTGACATATCACTGGATCTGGCATCCAGGTGATGTTACATTCTTGCCTGGAACATGCCCACCAAAATTATTGTGACATATTTCTGTGTCCACCTCATACTTGATGTAACTCTCCTCTCTGGAATGGGCCCTGGACAAAGGAAGGATAGTGACATATTTCAAGGCCAGGTACACAGGTGAATGTACTCTTTTGCCAGAGCCATGCCCAATGGAGGGCATTGTGACATATCTCTGCACCTATTACCTGGGTGATGTGGCTCTCCTGCTTTGGCCCTGCCAACCTGGAGAGTGACATACTTCTAAGCCAGGCACACAGGTAATGGTGCTCTTGCCAGAGCTATGCTTCATAGAGGACATGGTGACATATCTCTGGGCCTATCACTGAAGTGAAGTGATGCCCTTCATGGACCCTACCCACATGGAGCATTGTGAAATAATCAGAGAACCTGTACTTAGGTGATGTAACTCTCTTGCCTGAGTGCTGTCCTAAGAGAGCCTTGTGACATATCTCAGGACGCAGCACCCAGGTGATGTGGCTATTCTGCCTGGTTTCTGCCCACATGCTATACTGTGACATATTTCTAGGGAAGTACCTAGGTGATGTGACTCTCCTTGTCTGCCTCAGCCCTGCCTACTGGCGACATTGGGACATGTCTCTGAGCCCATAACCTAAGTGATGTGACTCTTTTTCTGCCTGAACCTTCACCATAGGAGGATTTTGACACATTGCCACATTGCTGAGTCCAGTACTCAGGATATGTGACTCTCTTTTTTTCCTGAACCACTCCCACAAAAAAGGAATTTTGACCTATTGCACAGCCCAGCACCCAGATGATGTTACTCTTCTGCCTGGGTTCTGCATAAAGAGGAAATTATGGCATATTGTATATTTCTGGGCCCAGCACCCTTGTGATGTGACTCTTCTGCCCATGCTGGAGCCAGCAAAGTTATTTTGACATATCTTGGGCCCATTATGTAGGTGTTTTGGCTCTCATAAGTTGGCTGGGTTTTTTCCACATATGGAATGGTGTCATATTGCTGGATCCAGCACCCAGATAATATGACCCGATTTTCTATACCCAGGCTAGCGAAGGCATTGTGACATATTGCCTGGCACAGCATCTAAGTGATGTTACCCTCCTGCCTAGTTTTTACCCACAAATGGAATTATGATACATATCTTGCTTCAGTTCACAGACATGATGATCAAACTTATATTGGGATTCAGCCAATAGGAGGTGTTTTGCCTCTCTTTGTTAAGCTTAGGGCAATATGTAAGGTCCTGGGTTGCATATTCATACCAAGCTCACAGAAGCTTACAACACTAACTTATATTTTATAAACTTTTTGTGGTAGAGAGATTCATAACAGAGCCCAGCAAAAAGTTCAGATTGGGATACTCAGTTACACACCCAAGTGAAATTAAAAGTTGTCCCCATCCCACATTTATAATGCCCACTGCTGAGGTCCTGAGTCTAACAAGGGAATACAGCACAAAGTTAAAATTATGACCTTTATATGTGGATCTGGACACAGGTGGGATGGTGACTCATTTCTGGACCCAGCCCACAGGAATAATGGGTCTTATCCTTAACCATGCCTGTAGGAGAGATGTTGACTATCAAACCTGGGTTTAGGGCAATATGTAAGAGTGTGAGTCCATACCAGCATGTAGACCTCAGAGAGGTTTGCAACTCTCATGCAGGTTTTATAAAGTCCTCAGATGTTGAAGAGAATGTCATACATCGGCCCAGCACACACTTGAGATTGTGACTCTAATATACACATTCAGCTAAAGGTTAAAGATGTCACCCTCAAAGATGATGAGATTGTGTCATATCACTGGGTATAGTACCCAGGTGCTGAGAATTTTGGCTCAATTTTCTTTCCATGTGTGCAATGTTACATATCGCTGGGTCAGAATCATGATAATGTGACTCTTCTACCTGGGCTCTGCCAACAGGGGATATTATCACATATCTCTGGGCCTGCCAGCTAGGTGGTGTGTCTCTCCAACCTGTACCCTGCTCCCAGAGGACATTTTGAAATATCGCTGAGTCTAGCATCTAGGTAATGTAACTCTCTTTTCCTGCCTGGGTCCTGCTTACCAAAGAAATTGTGACATACGGCTAAATGAAAAACCTAGGTGGTATGTCTCTCCTCTGTTTTCAAGAGTTTATATCTGTACTGCATTCTGTTTCATTACTTTGGTGTTCTACCTTTATACCGACACCAAAGTTCTTTGATCACTGTAGGCTTGTTTTGTGTTTGGAAATTATTAAGTGTAATGCTTCCAATACTTTTCTACTTTTTAAAGATTGTCAGGCTTTTCAAGGTCCGCTGAGATCTTACTTAATTTTGTGGGTTTATTTTTTCTATGTTTGGAAAAGTATAATGTAAAATTGAAAAGGGGTGTGTTGAATGTATGGGTCACTTTGCCTTATTATGGACACCTCAGCATGGACATCTTTGCCTTATTATGTCTTCTAATCATTGAAAAAGAGCATGCTCAAAAGTTTGTTGTTGGCCAGGCCCAGTGGCTCACCTGTAATCCCAGCACTTTGGGAGGCTGAGGAGGGCAAATGGCAAGGTCAGAACATCGAGACTATCCTGATCAACATGGTGAAACCCTGTTTCTACTAAAATACAGAAAAATTAGCTGGGCATGATGGTGTGTGCTTATAGTCCCAGCTACTCAGGAGACTGAGGCAGGGAATCGCTTGAACCTGAGAGTTGGAGGTTGCAGTGAGCCAAGATTTTGCCACTGCTCTCCAGCCTAGCAACAGAGTGATACTCTGTCTCAAAAAAAAAAAAAAGAGAGAAAGAAAGAAAAGAAAAATAAAAAAGCTGTGTTGTTCAATTTTTATATTTTTTGAATTTTTCAGCTTTTCTCCTGCTACTGATTTCTAGTTTCATTCCACTTGCACTATAAATAATTGTCTGTAAAATTTCAATTTACAAAAAGTGTTAAGTCTTGTTTTGTGGTGTCACATGTGTTCCATCTAAGAAAATGTTTTATGAGCTGTTGAAAATAATGTGTATTCACTTGTCTGTATATACGTTTGTTAGGTGTAATTATAGTATAGTGCATTCAAGTTTTTCATTCCCTTATTGATACTCTATCTTGCTTTATTTATTACTGACAGTGGGATATTGATATGTCCTATTTTTATTATATTGTTGTCTATTTTTGCTTCAATTGTGTCAATGTTTGCTTTATGTGTTTGGGAAAACTGTCATATATTTATAGGTTCTCAGTGAATGAACTCTCTTACCGTAATTGAATGCCCTAGTTTATCTCTTTGAATTTTCACATAAAGTAAATTATACGAAATATGACAGTTTTCAACTTAATAAGTTGTTGCCTCTTCTCCTCTCATTTGTTTAATACCTGCATGGAATGCATTTTTCATCTTGCAATTTTCAGTCTATTTTTTAAATTAGTTCTGAAGTGAGTCTCTTGAACACATGACATAGATAGATCTTGATATAGATCATGATATAGTTTTTTTTTTTTTTTTTTTTTTTTTCCGTTTGGAAGGATACTTTCACTGGATATAGTATTCTTGCTTACACTCTTTTTTTCCAGTGTTTTAACTATGTCATCCTCCTCCATTCTTGCCCAAAAGATTTATTTTCATAAATTTACTGGTAATCTTGCAGAAGCATGCATGTATATAACATATCTCTTTTTTCTTCCTGCATTCCAGATTCTCTTCTTGTCTGTGACTTTCAAAACATTGTTTGTGTTGTGTCTTGTTAGAAATCTCTTTGTGTTAATCTTAGCTGAAATTTGCTGAGCTTCTTGATTTTCTTATATTTTTTAATAATGTAGAAGTGCATATTAGTCTTTTTTTTGTACTTCTACTCCACAATGTTTATTTCTTTTTGTGCTTTTTATCTTTTTGTTGTTTTCATTTTTTATTTTATTTTATTTTATTTGTTTCCATTTTATTTATTGAGCATCACTCAGTTGGTAATTTTAATTTTGGGGGTTATTTTTTTCTTTTAAGAAATAGTTCTAAACGTTCATTCAAATTGTCTCAGGTAATTTTTATGTCTCCCTTTTTTATAACTGATTCTGGATATTCATTTTTATCTTTGAGCCATATTATCTTGATATTTTGTATATGTTGTAATTGTAGGTTGAAATTTGTATAATATAAAGCCATATGTCAAAATCCTTATTAAGTGGCTTTTGTCTGAGGAAATATGATACCAATTTTTTAGGCTAGAGATTCTCAGAGCCTTTCAAGCCTGTTCTATGGAAGTTTTATCTGGTCTTGTGTGTTTTTTAGTTAAAAAGCATTCCCCATGTTTTTTCTTTTCCTTTTTTCCTCCTTTTTTTTTTTTTTTTTTTTTTTTTTTTTTTTTTTTTTTTTTTTTTTTCTTTTTTTTTTTTTTTTTTTTTTTTTTTTTTTTTTTTTTTTTTTTTTTTGAGTTGGAGTTTCACTCTTGTTGCCCAGGCTGGAGTGCAATGATGTTATCTTGGATCACTGCAATCTCCAACTCCCAGATTCAAGCAATTCTCTGGCCTCAGCTTCCCAAGTAGCTGGGATTATGCCTGGCTAATTTTTGTATTTTTGGTAGAGATGGGGTTCCACCATGTTGACCTGGCTGATCTTGAACTTCTGACCTCAGGTGATCCGCCTATCTCAGCCTCCCAAAGTGTTGGGATTCCAGGCATGAGCCACCACTCCCAGCCATTCCCCACGTTTCTTACTGAAATCCTGTAGTCAGTTGCTATACCAATTGTCTGTCTATGATACTGAAGTGTTTCTTCTCTTGTAAGAGTCATTTACCTTTGGTCTCAGTTGTCCCAAACTGTCAAAGTATACCACCTTTCCTTTCAATACTGTCATGGAATATAGAAATTAGTCTTTGGTAAGGTCTCAAAAAGCCAGAAGCATGGACACAGTTGCCACTATTTTATTTATTTTTGGAAGGGGAAGACAGGAGTTTGGAGTCTATATTTAAAGTCATCATCGGATGAAGAATGGCTGTGGTGGGTAAATACAAAATACCCTTATTACACTTCTATGTGGTTCTCAGTATTTTGCTCACTTGGGGTGCTGCACATACTTAGCTGGTTCTTAGACTTCTCACAAAGGCATTTTGGTCAGTATATTTCTGTTAATATGTTTATAAAGGAATTAGAGCCTGTGGTACTTTATTGTCACCTTGTTAGTGTGCTGCGTGTAATTATATGTTTGTAAAGTGTATTCACCTGAATCTAATAAGGAATTTTTTTTTTAATTCACCTGGGTCTTTTCATTTTACCGCAGAGATATTGCTGGAGCATGACATAAAAGATTCATTTCAAAAAGTGATTCTGATAAAATACGGAAGCTGTGACCTTAATAGTTTATTTAAAGAAAGACTACCAAAGTGTTGCTAATTGCAAGGGGCAGAAAGCAGTTATAATGGCCTTCATCAATGTTTGTCAACTACCCATAGCAAAACCTGTCAATATAATAAATGTGGCAAAGCTTTTGAGTTATGCTCAATCTTTACTGAACATAAGAAAATTTTTAGCAGAAAGAAATACTGCAAATGTAAAGAATGTGGCAAAGACTGTAGGTTGTTCTCAGATTTTACTGAGATTTTACAGAAGAGAATTCATACTGCAGAGAGATGCTACAGATGTGAAGAATGTGGCAACGCCTTTAAAAAGTTCTCAAAAGTTACTGATCATAAACGAGTTCATAGTGGAGAGAAACCCTACAAATGTGAAGAATGTTTCAAAACCTTTACCTGCTCCTCAACCTTTATTCAACACAAGTGAAATCATACTAGAGACAGACTGAACAAATGGGAAGAATGTGGTAAATAAAGCCTTTAAGTTTTTCTCAGACCCTAAAAACATAAGATAATTCATACTGGAAAGAAACCCTACAAATGTAATGAATGTGGAAAAGCTTTTATGTGGTTCTTGGCCCTTAGTAAACATAAGAGAATTCATACTGGAGAGAAACCCTACATCTGAGAAGAATATGGCAAAGCCTTTACCCACTCCTCAACCCTTATTAACCAGAAGAGAATTCATGTGGAAGAGAGACCTTACAAATGTGAAGAATATGGCAAAACCTTTAGGTGTTTCTCGGACCTTACTAATCATAAGATAATTCACACTGGAGAGGAAACCCTACAAATGTGAAGAATGTGGCTAAGCATTGATTTCATTCTCACACCTCATTAGAGATAAGAGAATTCATACTAGAGAGAAGCTCCACAAGTGTTAAAACTATGGAAAAGCCTTTAATAAGTCCTTGTATTGTGTTCAACATCAGAGACTTAATACTGAACAAATGCGGTATAAAGGTAATGACTGTTGAAGAACATTTAACTTAACATCTTGGAAGGTCTCTAAGCACTTGTTTTATAACCTGGGTGCTTTTGTGTTGGACATATGTAGCATTTTGCTATTATATAATGCCCTTCTTTGTCTTTTTTAAATCTATATTGATTTAAAGTCTGTTTTGCCAGAAACTAGGATTGCAACCCCTGCTTTTTTTTTTTTTTTTTTTTTTTTTTTCTGTTTTCTATTTGCTTGGTAGATTTTCCTTTTCCCCTTTACTTTGGGCTTATTTGAGATGGGTGTCTCAATTACAGCATACCATTAGATATTCATTCTTTATTCAGCTTGCTACTCTGTTTTGTAATTGGGACACTTAGCCCATTTACATTTAAGGTTAGTATTCATATATGTGGATTTGATTCTGTCACTATGATCTTAGCTGGCTATTTTGGACATTTGTTTATGTTGTTGCTTTATAGTATCAGCAATTTATATACTTTAGTGTGTTTTTGTAGTGACTAGTAATAGTATTTTTCTTATTTAGTGCTTTCTTCAGAAGCTCTTGTAAGGCAGGTCTTGTGGCAATAGATTTCCTCAGCATTTGCTGATCTGAATAGGATCATATTTATTTTTCATTTCTGAAGCTTACTTTGGTTGGATATGAAATTCCAGGTTGGAACTTTTCTTTTTAAAATGTTGAATATTGGCCCCTAATCTCTTTTGACTTGTAGGATTTCAGACGAAAGGTTTGTTGTTTGTCTGATAGGCTTTTCTTGGAGGTTACCTGGCCTTTCTCTCTAGCTGCCTTTAACAGATATTTTCTTTCATTTTGACCTTGGAGAATCTCATGATTATGTGTCTTGGGGATGAACTTTTCATGAGGTATCTTACTGGGGTTCTCCACATTTCCTGCATTTGAATGTTGGCCTCTCTATCTGGGTTAGGGAAATTCTCATGGACAATATCCCAAAATGTGTATAATATGTATTTCAAGTTGTTTTCATTCTCCTTATTGCTTTCAGGCACTCTCTTTAATTGTAGATTTGGTTTCTTGCATAATCCCATATTTCTTAGAGGTTTTGTTCATTCCTCTTTATTCTTTTTTCACTCTTGTTGTCAGTCTTATCTCAGAAAACGAGTCTTGAAAGAGATTCTTTCCTCTGCTTGGCCTATTCTGCTGTTAATACTTGTGATTATATTACAAAGTTTTTGTATTGTGTTTTTCAGCTTTATCAGGTTGGCCACATTTTTCTCGATTGGCTGTTTTTTCTATCAGTTCCTGAAATTTTTTCCCTTCCTTGCATTGGGTTGCAACTTACTTTTGTAGCTCAATGAAGTTTATTTCTATCCATATTCTGAATTCTACTTCTGTCATCTTAGGCCTTGCTGGAAACGTAATTTGGTAACTTGGATGAAATAAGCCACTCTGGCTTTTTGTGTTTACAATATCTTTGCACTGACTTTGTCTCATCTTTGTGGGCATATCTTTGAGGTTGCTGACCTTGGAATGGGGTTTTCGTATTTTTTATCCTATTTGATGGTCTTGAGTATTTGATTGTGGTATAAGATGTTTGCAGCCAACAGGCTTTGTTCCTGGGAGATTTTTTGGCGGTGGGAGGGGCGGGGCAATGCTCAGCTCAAATCTCAGAGGCTGCATGATCTCAGGGACTTGTATTGAGTCCCAACTTTCTTCTCTGGCTCCATGATATTTGGAGTCCACCACTCTATGGGACTAAGGTCCCACAGCTGCAGCAGAGTGCTAGTGGATAAGGAGTTTCTGCCTATCTTTGGACATTCACCTCAGTGGCAGAAGCAAAGCAGCTAGGAGTGGACTGGGGGGTACCTGCTGGAAACTGTATATGCTGTTGCACTAAAGATGGTGTTGGCTTGGAGCAGAATGCTGGCCAGCAAGGATTTTTATGCCTTCTTTGTGCACACACACACACCCCCGCCCCCCGCATTAAGGAGTAATTGTGGAGAGTGTGGGAGGATACGCTGTTCTCTGCACAGTGTTAGCACAAAGGCAGGGGTGGGGTTTTCTGCCTCTGCCTACCAAAGCTTCATTTACAATGCCAGTTGCTGGGGGTGGCTAGGGCATACTGCATTCCTATTTGCTGGTGGGGAAAGCAAAGCCAAACCTGCCTTTGCTGACATGTGCCAACAAAGTAATATGGGGATTTGCCTTCATCTCGGGGGAAACTGCAGTATGGGGAAGAAACATGTGGGCTGGTGCAGTCATAGGGGCTGCCTTGCTGGAGCTCCTCAGGTGTCAGGCATGGCCCATCAGGGCAGATGCTATGGTATGGGCTTCCAGGGTACCTGTGACTGCCCTGTAAAAATCTGTAGCCAGACTGGGTCCCTGGGGCAGGCCAATAGACCAAGGAGTGCTAAGTTGGACCAGGTTCTTACGATTTCCAAGACCATCCTGCAGAAATCAAGTTCAACAGTTCCCCTAGGGCTAAAGTCTCTTATGGGAGAAAGTTGAGTCTAGGAAAATGACGATCACTGACAACACTTTATTACAGATGCTCTCATGCCAACCCCTCTGGGAACCACATGAGCTGGCTTGCTGCCCCATCTCTTTGCTTGTTTTCTGGGGGCTGCATCTCAGAGAGATGTAGGTCAGCAATTCCTTAGTGCATTCAGCACAGGACAGAGGATCCATTGTTTTAGCCAAGTTATGGATTCACTGTCTAGGGAGGAGCAGTGTGTAGTTTCTGGGACCCATGGAAGATGAACTGCCCTCCTCTCTTGGGTAAACTGCAGCTTGTTTGAGGTGTGAATAAGACACTTAGGGTTTTGGATTTATCAGTAGTCTTACAGTAGCAAGGACAGTTCTACTGCAGAGGCACTGGCAGAAATATTTTCAGTTGTCCCTGGAGGCTCTGTTCAGGGAGCTATTAAGTTGCTACTGGCTCAATACCTCTGGCAATGATTGGCTAGTGGCCCAGGCCTGGAGACCTGCCCAGTGAGAATATATGAGAACAGGCACTCACGTAACAGTCTGGCCACTTTTCTGAGGGGCTGCTGCAGTATGCTGGTGTCCACTGCAGTCTCTAGTCACCTCAGATTTTCCAGTACCTAAAGTGATCACCAGTGAATGCTGCAAAACAGCAACAATGGCAGCATGCCCTTTTCTGTGGAAGCTCCATCCTACAGAAGTATAGACCTGTTTTGTAGCTGCAAACCCTTGTTGAAAGGTCTTACCCAGTGAGGAGAACATAATTGGAGATGCACTTAAGAAAGCAGTCTAGCAATATTTTTGTAGGACAGCTCTGCTGTGCAGAGGGACTACTTCCACTGACAGTTTTTTGGATTCTCCAAAGCCAGAAGCCTGAAACTGCTAAGTCATACAAACAGCAAAAATGTCAGCTCACTCTTTGCTCCAGGAACTATATCACAAGGAGGTTTCAAAATTCCATCAACCAAAGAGCACCAGTGGTGGTAGCTGGACACCCTAGTTGGGTAGTACTTTCTAGTGAGGAAAAACAAGTTTGGGGAAAGGGCTTTAACAGGCAGTCTGGTCATGTCTTTTTAGAACATCTGTACTGTTCTAGGAGATCCTTTCTGCCCCAGTCAGCTTGAGCTCTTCAAAGCCTGAAGGTTGGAATGCCTAAGCTGCCCAAGCAGCAAAGATGGTGGGCCACTCCTCTTTCTGGTAGCTCCATCCCAGGGAGGTGCAGTGCTCCTGCCAATGGTTGGCTGGAATTCTAAGCCAGTAGGCCTTATCCTGTGAGGCACTGTGGAAGAGGGTCCTACAGACCATCACTATTCAGCCCCCTGGATTCCACCTGTTTCCTATGGGTATGTACAGGGGTGTAACCTCCTGCTTTGCTGGAGTTGCAGCTACTTTTTCTGGGAAGCCTGGAAAGCCAGAGTATCTATGGCTCTTGAATCTCTGCACAGGCCTGAGCGGCTGCTCTGCTGAGACTCCATGTAGCTCTGTGTGTTCAACTGAAGGCCTTGGTGAAGTGGGTTCATGAGGGTATCTCCTCACCTCGGGGTTGCAAAGATCTGTGGGAGAATCGTGGGTCCGCATGCACTCACTGCTTTATTGGGTGGGGAGGTTCCCTTGGCTCCATGTTGTTCCCAGGTGGCCCATTGTCCTGCCTTGCTTTACTCCATTTTCCATAACTTAAGTTGTTTCTTTGATTAGTCCTAATGGAAGTACCTGGATGTTTCAGTTGAATGTGCTATATTTATGTCCACCTTGCATTCCTCTCTATGAGAGCTGCACAGTCTAGCTGCTTCTAGTCAGCAAACTTGATCACTTTTCTCTAAAAGGAATCTACATTTTTATAGTAAAAGTATTTAATATATTTTCAAAAGCAAATATTGATATAATTTAACAGTTACATTTGATGTTATATCTTATTTCTAGAATTTATGTGAAAGAACATGGTCAATGGTTACTGCACAGGATTTATGGGAGATTCTTCTATATTAGATGGACAGATTTATATACTTTCCCATAGAAGATAAGAAAACTGAAATCTAAGATACATGAAGACCTTCTAAGCGGAAAGGCCACTTAGTAGTTGGTTTACAGCAGTATCATAAGTGACAGGATGATAGGAGAATGGTAAGTGATCAGGATAATATTCTGCATAGTAAGAGAAATGATTTGAATTTTAGAAGGAAATTGCTTTACCATTTGTAAATTAAGGTAATTAAAATACAGTGAATTTCAAAATGCCTTTTTATTGACAATGTGTGGACTTAACTTGTTTTAATAAACCAAAATTGTCGTTATTGTGTTAAGGCTATTTTACTTTGAATGTGTACCTTGCCACTAATGTTAACTTATCCCAACTTATCCGAGGTTGTAGGTAACAGATGGTAACAACATACTATTGTCTGACAGTGGAATAACATCCCTAGTGATTCCTTTTTCAGTGGTCTTTTTCTTAAAATAATTTGGAAAATATGGTTCCTACAACTTACATTTTTGTTTTTTTTATAACTCCAGGTTGTTATGATGGGTTGTAATGAAGATTATATGAGTATAATGAAGCTATTTGTTTCTGAATTCTGAACAACTATTTACAAAATATCCTACTTTTTTCTGTCAAACATATGACTTCTCTGGTCTGCTAAACACATACAGACCTTTAGTTTTGATTTACATGGATTTAAACATGCAGATATATCACTCTAAAATAAACTTTAGGTGTGTAACAGATTTATAAAGAATAATCATATTTGTTTATGGTTGTGTACCAACTTTGAGAGGAAATGAAAAATATTAGAATGAAATAGATAATTTTACAAGTATTGATAACTTGCCAGCAAACCGGAAAGTTCAAAGATTTTGAAAGCAAATCTATTTTCTCTGCTTTGTATTAAGCTCATTTATCTAAAATATTACTGCTCCTGGCTTAGAATCATCTTGTGCAAATTCTCCTTTTTCGTTGTTGTTGTTTGTCTGTTTGCCTGTTTCTCACCATAGACATATAATCTTTATTAAAAATACAGAAATTAGCTGGGCATGGTGGCAGGTGTCTGTAATCCCAGTTACTCAGGAGGCTGAGGCAGGAGAATCATTTGAACCTGGGAGACAGAGGTTGCTGTGAGCCAGGATCACACCATTGCACTCCAGCCTGAGCAAAAAGAATAAAACTCTGTCTCAAACAAACAAACAAACAAAAAAGTCTTTGAGATTATGAAACAAACAAAAAAGTCTCAGAGATTATGAAAGTGACTTTGATAAAATTTAGTGGTATGCACAAAATAAGTTCCATATGCAAGTGATTTAACAGTGCGTGTATTGTATGTTTTTATTTAGCACATTTTATATTTTGTTTCCATTAGAGAATGCTATTTAATCCAATTTTTGTTTAGCTATTGTTCATTTTACTTTATAAAATTGACATAATTAATTTATTAAATTTATTGGGCCAATTTATTCAAGTAAACAGTTCAACATTTAATAAGTCATGAAGTATTTTTTGGCATAAACATGAAGTAAACAGAGATAATACTGGTTATGTAATAGAAGCTGCATAATTAGAAATAAATATTCTTTTTTAAATTACCCTTTAATGTCAGGTGAAAATTTGAAAATATCTATGGTAAAGAAATGCCATTAATTCTCCATATGAAGAGAACATAATTGTACCTATGCTGCACAATTGACTCTCATAACTGAAACAGGAAGAAGAGATGGACCTTTTACCAAAATGTAGTGAAAACCTTGTAAAAATTTTCAGATTATGTTTTTCCATTTAAACATCTACTGAGGTAGGTAGAAGGCAAGTCTATTCAGTCAAATCTGGAATTGCTGACACGTGTGAAGGGTATGCACCACAGGTGTCAAAACCTAAAATGCCCTGAACTATTTTCATTTAGATTAATGAAATATGGTTTTAGTCTTCCTCCTCTCTATTCTGGCTTAGACAAAATTATCAAGCCATTTCAAGTAGATTTGATTCTAGATCATTTTTATTTTATTGATTGATTGATTGATTGATTGATTGAGATGGAGTCTCCCTCTGCTGCCCAGGCTGGAGTGCCGTGGTGCGATCCCGGCTCACTGCAACCTACTCCTCCTGGGTTCAAGCAATTCTCCTGCCTCATCCTCCCAAGTAGCTGGGACTACAGGGCCTGTCACCATGCCTAGCTAATTTTTTGTATTTTTAGTAGAGATGGGGTTTCACCATGTTAGCCAGGATGGTCTCGATCTCCTGACTCTGTGATCCTCCTACCTCAACCTCCCAAAGTGCTGGGATTACAGGCTTGAGCCACCATGCCCAGCCTTGATTCTGGTTGTTGACACAGCACATCCTCAAATTATTGTCTCTGAGGATAGAAAAGGTGTGTGATGTGGAAGAACACAACTGAACATTTGTTATAGTTAAGTAAATTTTATTTCTGCCCTGCTGTCCTGGGTAGTTCTGGCAGACTTTACTGGAAGGTAGAAGTGGGAAACAAGCCTAAATGAAAATTGTGTGTGTGTCTTCTTAGGAACTGGCAGGATCAGCCTTCAGTTCTGGATGGATTTGGGGCAATTGGGTGATATATAAAGAGTGGTTATGTTGCATCAGGTCCTAAGGCAACCTGGCTTCTTCCAGTAGTAAAACCCAGTAAGATTGGTATTTTTTTGGAGTGTGAATTGGGTGATTTTAAAAAATAATATACATGATAGATTTGTTCTGCATATTTTAATAATTATTTTACAAGAGCTGTTTGGCCTTATTTCTATACTGAAGCACATTCTGAACATTGTAAAGTCTCTTTGTTATCAGATACTGAAAGATAAAGAATGAGTAAATGAATCTGTTTCAGTTTTTGTGGGTAATTTAGCCAGTAAATTTAATATCATTTCCGTAATCTTTAAGTTTTACTACTGAAGACCAGAATAGATTTTTTTCACCTAAATTTTTGCAACTATAAAAGCATGTTCATAATGTCACTTTCATAGATACTATGAATATCAATTGTCAGGTGTGTTGATTTCTAATCTAAAGTCTTTGAGTATTATGTCACCCAACATATCCAATAAAATGTTTTTAAGTTGCTTATTTTAAAAATCTGTCAATTTTGAATTACATACCTAGCTAAAATTTTTTTAAGATCTAAGATAAGATGTAAAATAATCAGACAAGTAATATAAAGTAAGTTTACTGAAATTTTTTACTTAAATAAGAAATCTAATTACATTTTAAATAAATTGCTATCATCTGTTGTTATTTTTGTAACACTTTTCTTAAGATTTTGCCTCTAAAACAGGTAACAATTTGAACAGAGATGGAAACAAAAATTCGATGATTGTCATGAAAATAAATTTCAGGAAAATAAAAGGTTTGTATAATGACCTAATAAAAATAATATAAAGGATAGAAATCTTAATATTTGTTTTTATACATTATTGGGCAAAAGTAACCCTGAGATAGTAATATGCAGAAAATACTATTATATTTTTGAGACTCTCTTACTGACTTTGCCACTTAGAGAACCTCCAGCACAGGCCCAGGATTCCCTAGGCATTTCTTCCAGGAGAATATCCAATGGAAATGAAACAGAAGGACATGTCCACAAAGATATATCAATGCTCACCTCCTAGAGACCAGTGGATGCAGGTTGCAGAAAGAGTAGGCCCTTCTTGGATGTCCATGGAAGGGCTATGGGCACCATCCTGGAAAAGGGGCCTGGAACTCCACTGAGCCTTCCTACCGGCAGGGGCCTCAGAGGGCCCATGGGGAGGCCAGCCTAGGTGCTCTGTCCTGTCCTTGGCCCTTGAATCCTGCCTTACCTGCTAACTTTTTCCACAAAGAAATCAGAATGGCAACTCCCAATGCAGCCCCACTAGAGGAAGGAGATCAAGAGTGTCAAGGCCCACACCCATCTTGGCACATTAAATGAATTATTGATTATCTAGTCCATAAGTTAGAGCAGAATGTGCTGCTGTGATCCCTTGAGATCTCATTCTAGGAGGAAACCTGGGTGGCACCTACTTGAGTCTGTGCATTGGAGGAAGGATGGACAGGTCACCTAGGCTTCAATGTGAATGTGCCCTTAGCCTACCCAGGGAGACATGGGCTTGACAGTGGCAGACAGCAGACATGCTGAGCTGTCAGATGGGTACAGAAGGGTAGGCATGAGGGGTCCTTGAGAGAAGAACCCTCTCAGGGCCCTGAACTCAGCCCAGAGATCCCCCAGCCTTTTGAAGCACAGGCTGTACCTGGAGATGCAGTGTGGGCACTGTGCAATGGCCTGGTAAAAGTGGGGTGGGCAACCAGTCACTGAGGGGCTTTCATTGCCCATTTTTCTGAAGAGCAAATTGAGCCCCCAAAGCCACAAGCCAGGAGGGCCAAAAGCACTGGGCATCACTTTTTTTTCTTCATTGGTTCCCATAAGCCTCAGACTTCCCTGGGCTTGCCTGAAAACTTCCTGGGCTTGCCTTGAGGAAGAAGACTCCTCTTCCTTGTGAGTGTAGGCACAGAAGCAAAAAGACTTGTATGGTAAGCCCACCACAGTCACTTTTGTGGGCCCACCTGGGCCTCCTCACTTCACTGGGACTGGCCTGTGAAACCCAACTGGAATTCCAGAGTCCAGGATTCACATTTGATTCAGCACCTAGGCCAGAGCAGATGTGGGCCTGTTAATTCCATTGCACAAGGCCCAAATCAGAGAACTGGCCTGACTGTTCAGCCGCAGCAAGGCAAGAGTGTGTGTACTGTTTCAAGCAGGTCCCATTCTCTTCCTGCCTCTAATTATTTCACCTGCAACTTGTCATTTGTACTACCTCTTTCTCTACCCCCCACATCCTGTGGTTTTTGAAATTCCTCTGCAGACTGCATGAGCCACGCATTAAGGATCACAGTGCTCTAGCCTACTCAGGCTGTGCCAGGAAGATAGAGCTCTCAACCAACCTTGACATTTAAGAGTCATGTGTAAATAGTAACAGCTCTAGCAGGAGAGCTGTCACATACTCAGATTCTTTTTTGGTTTCCATACCAAAATATATGGTCGAATGACAAGGCCATTAAGATAAAAACCTGGCAGTTCTGCCTTTTAAAAGGCAGCCTCAGCCTGATCACCTGAACCACAATTTCAGGGTCTGGTTTAGCATGCCCCACCTTGGAAAATAGTGGAACTGGGGCCCCAGAGTGTCATGGGCCAATGAAAATCTGGAGAAGGACACCTCAGCAGCCTGTACACACCTGTAACTGGAACAGATCCTACCAACTAAGAAGCCATCTCATAAACTTAGACAACTGTACAAGCAATGTGCACACACATCAGGCCTAATAGATAAACTGCTGTCAACCCAACAATTCAAGAAAAGGCAAAAAATTGTTTGAATTTAGGGTTTCAGGAAGAAGAACGTCCACTGCCTGAAACAGCCTGTATGATGGATGCAACTGACAGTGTTAACTTGACTTGGGCATGGAGACTGACCCTATATAAAAATTGCTTCTGAGTGTTCAGAGTTCCAAGCTAAAAAAAATCTAGTAGTGGCCTGGTTGTGTGCGGTGGCTCATGCCTGTAATCCCACCACTTTGGGAGGCCAAGGGAGGCAGATCACCTGAGGTCAGGAGTCTGAGACTAGCCTGACCAACATGGAGAAACCCCATCTCTACTGAAAATACAAAATTAGCTGAGCCTGGTGGCACATGCCTGTAATCCCAGCTACTCGGGAGGCTGAAGCAGGAGAATCGCTTGAACCCAAGAGGTGGAGTTTGTGGTGAGCCAAGATTGTGCCATTGCACTCCAGCCTGGGCAACAAGAGTGAAACTCCATCTCAAAAAAAAAAAAAAAAATCTAGTAGTGGCCAACCTGGAGATTGTTCTTTATCTATGAGGAACATCTGAGCCCCTGGTCTGTCCTGGGCATGGTTATCTTGCTAAGCCCACTGACACTGGACTTTCTTCCCTCCAAGTAAATCCCCAGTAAAACTCCATATCTTATTCACTGGTACTGAGTCTCTGCTTTGACACCTTGAATCTGGTGCCATTTACATGGGAATCGAAGTTGACACAGCTTACCCCATAGTGAGGAAGGATTTCAGGCTCTGCTCAATGTGCTTCAAAGCTCACCAAGGCATCAGCTATAGAAGGATACAGTTGTTCTCTTTATCACTATCATCCTCTTTTCCTTAGATGCACAATCAGCAGAATAACAAGTAAGATGAAGAAGAAACATATAATGGTCAGAAGCAAGATTAATGCCAGAATAAGCAGTGACCACTTGGAAAGCAAAAGGGGGCATTTTGCTTTCTCCTGTGGGCAGCCCTCAAATTCTGTCATCACTTTCTGGCTTCAGTAATAGTTTTTCAACTCCATCCTGGCTCTGTGGAAACCACAGGCCCTGGGTGGTAAAAATTTTCACTTAATCCTTGTGCAACAAAGCTTTCACTTGAAAAAATACGACCTTTCTGATCATGAGCTTCTAAGCAGTCTGGACAATGCACAACCTAAAAACCTGTGAAAGGAGATGAGTAGGTCTGAGGGAAACAGTTTCCCACCTCTTTGCTTGGCAAGTTCAAACAACTGGGAAGGTAGACAAATGTGCAGAGGAGGGCAGCACAGTATAACTCCTCATTGTGTGAGTTTACAACCAAGAGTTTTCAATCCTAGCTATGAGAGCTCCAAATGAAAACCAGAAGTTACTTTACTATGCATCTGTCAATGATTGATTGCATCACATTTTGTCTATCATACTAAGGAGTCTTCGCTGAGGATTTTCCCATTGAACATATAGAGATACTGACAGGAAAAGGTAAAATAGCAACTCCATGACATCATTAATTGGAAGTGTAGAAATGTTCATCTTCTCACATCATTAGCATTTTTGCACATATTTTCATGTATATCTACCCATAAAGCTGACATTTTATAATACTTAAGTTATATGTCAAGTTAAAATTTAAAAATATTTTTTTTTCAGCCACCCGTGGCGGCTCACTTGAGGTCAGGAGTTTGAAACCAGCCTGGCCAACATGGCAAAACTCCATCTCTACTAAAAATAAAATAAAAAGTCAACTGGACTTGGTGGCACACACCTATAATCCCAGCTACTTGGGAGGCTGAGGCAGGAGAATTGCTTGAACCCAGGAGGCAGAGGTTGCAGTGAGCTGAGATCATGCCACTGCACTTCAGCCTGGGCAACATAGCAAGATTCTGTCTCAAAAACAAACACACTAAAACAAAATTTTTTTTTTAACCACAAAAAGACACACATATGGTCTAGGCATGCTCTGGTGAAGTGGAGTGGGAGTGGAGCCTGTCCTGGGAAAGAAGGAAGAAGAGTCAGTGCCCTGCATTATGTGTGGGGGATCCATTGGGACACAAATAAAGAGGCAGTCAGGTCCTTGGCATAGCAACACTGAGGCTTGTAGTGGGCTTCTGAAAGCAGCAGAAATGGCCTGTGACCTGAATGCTAGATGGGCCTGTAACAATGAAAGCTCTGCCCAGGGATCTTAGCAATCCTGTTAGGAGGTCCTGACTATACCCTGGATTGGAGACTTCTGAAGTAGAGTGGCTGGCAGAGAGCCTCAGCAAACAGGAGTCTTGACCACTGTGGCTGGGCCAATCTAAAATAGCTCATTTATTCTGTTTCACAAAACAAAATATAGAAAAATAAAGTGAAAACATGAAATCAAGAGAAATAAAATAAAATTTAAAAATAAGTTTAAAGTAATTAAAAATAGTAAGGACACATAAACTGAAATAAAATAGAGAAAAATAAAGAGAAATATAATTAAGATCAGTGAAAATAAATAAAATGAAGATGAACTTAATAAATACAATAAAAACAAGAGAAATAAAAGAAATGAAATAATTTGCAATGCAACAAAATAAGAAAATTTTTAAGAATGAGGAGAAAAAACTGAAAATAATAAAGATAAATATGGAGAAAGAAAATAAAATAATATGAAAGGATATTAATGGAAATAAATAAAAGAAACAAAAAGAAATTAAATAAAATGTTACAAACAAGATACAAATTGGAGAAAATTTGAAATGAAGAGAATATAATCAGAAAAATATAAAAGAAAATTAAATTAATAGAAAAAATGAAAGTCAATAAAAATAAATAGTAACAAAATAAAGATGAAGACAAATACACAGAGAAATAAAAGGTTAAAAAGAAAAACAAGACCTGGGGATAATCTACAAAACACTTCACCCAACAATAGCATAATGCATAATATTTCTAATTACATATGGCACATTTTCTTAGATAGACAAATTTCTAGGCTAGAATGCAAGTTTTAGCATGTTTAAACAGATAGTAATCACAAAAAATATTATTTCTGACTACAATAAAATATAACTGGAAGTTAAAAATCAAAAGAAAACTAGCATGTCTGCATACATATGAAAACTAGACAAATTCTTGAGCATACTATTTTTCAAGAGTTAGAACGTGCAAGATTCTTTAAATGTTAATAGTATTTGAAATGGTCTACAGATCAATCAGATCTCTTTCACAAAACCAATAGTTCTTTTTGCAGACGTACTAAAATACTCTAAAATGTTTGAGTCAATATTTAGCTGTGTCATCCAGGCTACAGTGCAGTGTCATAATCATGGCTCACTGTAGCCTTGACCTCTCAAGCTCAATTGATCCTCCCACCTCAGCCTCACAAGTAGCTGGCACTGCAGGTGCATGCCATCATGTGCAATTTTTTGTATTTTTTGTAGAGACAGGGCTTTACTATATTGCCCAGGGTGGTCTCAAGCTCCTGGGCTCCTGTAATCCAACTGCCTTGGCTTCCCAATGTTCTGGGATCACAGAAGTGAGCCACTAAATATTGCCCTATAATTTCTATAAATACTCAAAAAACCAAAAGTAGCCAAAAAACCTGAAAAAAAGAATAAACTCAGAGCCATAATTCTTTTTTATTTCAAAAAGTATTACAAAGTTACAGTAATCAAAATAGTGTGGTGCTGGCATACAGACAGAAAACTAAATGTTGAAACAGATAAGAGAATCCAGAAAGAAACCCACATGCATATACTCAACTTATCCTAAATGAAGATTCCAAATCCTTATGTTGCAGAACTTTCTCCTTCAGCAAAATTGGGTTCTGGTCACATGACTAGGAAAGATTAGGCTCAGGGACGCTCTGAAGAATGAAGAGTAGAGTTGACTGGGGACAAAAAAAAAAAACTCTCACAAAGTGAGTTGGAGTCCTGTTTACAGACCCCACCTTCCACATTGATAAATGCCAGACCATCAAACAAGAAATGAAGAAGCCAGACTCCTCCTCCCTGCACAAGGGGTGAACTTTCCATGTATCCACTCCCTTCCCCCAGTGTGCAGGTGGACAATATTCAGAGAGAATCAGTTGGAAAAAGGCAGGCTTCATCTGGGACCAGCAGTAGGATTTTTCAGCCTTCAGGCTGTTTTAGGCTTGAAGGTGGGGTTTTACCCAAGACCCTTGGCTGTTTCACCCAAGACCCTTGGCTGTTTCCTAACTCTGTTATTTTCCCCTCTAGAGAAGTACATCTAACTGCTGTTACAATAAGGATAAGGATGAGGACAAAAAACACTTCTAAGTGCTTCCTGCTGAAAGGGGGCACTGTTTTGGAAAAATGGCAGTCAGATCTGCTTAAGACACCTATCTAAGTGTCCCCAGTGAAAGGGACCATTGTCTGAGGCTCTGGTTGTGTGACTGTTTAAAGTTTGGTAGCCTGAAGGTGAGAAGAATCAAACCGGGTTATTAAAAAACACATATTAAAACGAAACAAGGGGAAGGTGGCAAGGATGGGTCAAAAATTCCAAGGTCTTTTACCAGTTTACCTTGGGAGAGGGAAGCCAAAAGCCCAACTGGAAAAAAACAACAACAAACAAACAAAACCCCAAAAAAGTAAGCATTTGTTCAAAGGAGTCCTAAGGGTTCAGGACGCCTTTAAAAGGGATATAAACTGAAGATGAATGGCTACTCATTTAGAAAGAGAGAGAGGACCAGGTGTCCCTGGTTCCTTTCTCTTCTTAGCAAATACCCAGTGTATGTTGTGGGATAGGAAAAGAATGTTCTCTTTCTCCCTTCATTCCTTGCAACCCTGAGTCCTAGTGATTGTGACAGGGTGCCACCCATGGGTGTCAAGCAGCTTTCACCCATGTTAACAAGGAGGCCTAGGGGGTGAAAATATCTGCTGTTGCCCCCATATGCCCTATCTCCCCTGCAGTCAGTAGTTCTGGAGTTCACTAGACCTCATTTATGGCATGGACACTAGCATAATCTTTACCCATTAAATGGGAGGCTTGTCTTAATCAGCTGGAATTAGTCATTCTCATCTTCACTGTGCCTTATAACCTCCATTGTCATCTGCCTCTGGATTTCTCAGATGCAGGATTCTTTCCGAGGGATTCGACCTGAAACTTGGAATTGAGGTTGGGACAAAAATGTGTCTCAGAGGATTGCATGGACTCCTTATCATGAGCTGAATGCTAAGATGAAGCTGTGAAATTGAGTCCTCTTTCCATAAGGGAGAGAAAAGAATGTCTTGAGACACACCCAGAAGACTAGTGGCTATAGTTTTGCTTGCTAAGATTTAGGTGGGCACCCTATTTATTCCCATCACTCTGCAGGATTTGCAGGATAATTGCCCAGGACTAGAATATTAATCCAAATTTTTACATTACCCATCCCTTTTTGTTTCTTCTGAGCTACAGTTGAGGATCACTAGTTGGTTCACAGAAATAAGCAGGGTTGGTCTAAAATGTAGGCAAAATGCCAAACTAATGACTTTAGAATGTAATTACAAATGTGTAAGTTTTGAAACACAATATTTATTCAGTCTTCTTTTCTGTTAAAAACAAATCATGATAGGACTGATTTGTTTGTGAAAAAAACTTTAGTCCTACACTTGGCCTGATTATTTGCATAAAGTGCAGCAAGAATAATTATTTCTGCATAGGTCTTTGACATTGGCTTTGATGGAACTCTGTTCCACAAGAAATTTCAGACTTTCTAAAGTCAAGCCCAGCCATGGTTTTACCATCAAATACTTATGAGTTGAGTGATCCTCTCCTCTTATGGTCCCATGATTAACTTGGAGCTCCTGGGCCTGTCAGAAAGTGTCGTTCTTTACTTAGCACAGATCAGAAACCCTGCAGAGGGACTGTGTAGAAGAGATATGAGGCCTGTTTTTCTGAGGGACTTTGATTGGCTGTGCAAGTTGAACTTGACTCCTTAAAGGGAAACATACCCTTTCAGTCAAGGCCTTGGTAAAACAACCAGTTTCTCCAATTGTGTCCAGTTGCAAAGAAAAGTGGATTATTATTGTACTGATGCAAATAGCTATATTGCCGTAAGTTAAGAACACTCACAACTATTTTTCAAATTCTGGAGAAGCCAGGCAGAGAGAGACATACATTCTCCAAATTTTGTTCACAGGAGTACACATTACTCACATATTAAAGGCTGTCACTATCTCAAGATAAGTTTTGTTCACTCTGGTAAACAAAACAAGGATCACTAAAGTTACAAGCAAAGGTCAGAAAGATTACTTCAGCTTTCTATTAGTTCACTGCATTCAGTTAACACTTGTTTTGTTTGATATTCAAGAACATTTTAGCTCTTCATGAGTCCTGTACATTTTTCCTGTATTCCAGTGACAAAAGCTCTAATGTTATCAGAAGCCTGCATTGGAGATCACCTGTCAAAGTTCTATACCTGATTAAAAAGCATTTTTTGAAAAAAATCAAAACAAGGCAACAGTTGTATGTGTTTAACAAGATGTCCAGAGTAGTTACAGTCAGAAACGTGATTGACAAAAAAAAATTTGATTATTTCTGTGGTTTACAATAAATTAGCATAATAACCTAATTGTGGTTGATAGCATATACTTCAGACATTAGAATTTTAGAAATCCCATACAAGTTTGGAACTTATATTAGTATTTTTCATCAAAATATTATCTAAAGAATATTGAACACACTGTCAGGCCTCTGAGCCCAAGCCAAGCCATCACATCCCCTGTGACTTGCACGTCCGCATCCCCTGTGGCTTGCACGTATATGCCCAGATGGCCTGAAGTAACTGAAGAATCACAAAAGAAGTGAAAACGCCCTGCCCTGCCTTAACTGATGACATTCCACCACAAAAGAAGTGAAAATGGCCAGTCCTTGCCTTAAGTGATGACATTACCTGTGAAAGTCCTTTTCCTGGCTTATCCTGGTTCAAAAAGCTCCCCCACTGAGCACCTTGTGACTCCCACTCCTGCCTGCCAGAGAACAACCCCCCCGTGACTGTAATTTTCCTTTACCTAGCCAAATCCTATAAAACGACCCCACCCTTATCTCCCTTCACTGACTCTCTTTTCAGACTCAGCCCGCCTGCACCCAGGTGATTAAAAAGCTTTATTGCTCACACAAAGCCCGTTTGGTGGTCTCTTCACATGGACATGCATGACAAACACCATTTTGGCAATTCCATGTAACTAAACATGTCATATAACCCTGTTTACGTCTCTTGTGGATACTCCAGGGGCCCTCTTTAGCATCCAGCAGCCAATAATTAGAAAAGACAATTTTGTAACTAAAGTTTGATTTTGAGAAAGATGTTAAATGTTAGAAGTTTAAAACACTTGATATTATGAAATAAAATTCCAGATGCCCATAAATTACTTAACTGAAATGGTGACTTAAAAATGTAAAAAGCAAAAACCTTTTATAATTATTTACAAATTTTGCTAAAGAACAGATTAGTGCCTTATGAGTGTCTTGTTGTGCTTTTATTTGAATGCTTAATATACAAAAAACCCATATAATACCTTTTTGAATTTAATTAATGTTCACACACAGAATTTCTTTAGCAAGATTTATTTTTACAATCTTTCCACAACTCGTTTGAACTTTTAGCTTTATTTATCTAATTCAAAACAATTGTTTGACCCTAGGCAAAAATTTATATTTTCATCCCTTCTTATAATCTTTTATTAAAAATACATTTTACTGTTCTTACACACCTTGTATGTAAATCTACTTCCAGTGGTTTCAATTACATATTATAATGGTAACTTCTAGCAATTTTAACTTTAATGTGAAACCAGGTAAATTGTTTTAATTATGTGCTAGATGCAGCCAAGGGTTTGACTCCTTTCAGCATAATTAAGGGTGTGGTTAATTCCATTTGTTCTCAGGCCTTACCGATTGTGAAGCAAAGTTGAGCTGTTCTCAAAAACCAAAAAACAGTTTATGACCTTAAAACATTTAGCAAACCTAGTATCTGACCTGCATAATTAAGTCCACCTCCTCATCTGTTGATCACATTTGTGTTTTACCGATAATCTTTTAGGCTGTTTTTATTTCTCAAAGATTAAAAGTCATGTAAACTAAAAGGTACACAGCTTTTATCTTCCCTTCAAAAAATATTTGATCCAAGTTCTTATCATTCTTTAAGTCAATTTATTAGAGCTCTGTTTAATAGACATCACACACACAACACAAATATAACTACAGACAGGCAGAAGAAAACCCAGTAACCATAAGATTTATTATTTGCTAATTTCCTGATTGAATTACTGGCCTCTCATGCATGCATTAGAGTGGTAAGACAAAATGAAGGAAAAAAATTCAGTTGGCTGAGAAAAAACCTTTTCCTAGCAAAACAAGATCCCAGAAGAGAAAAACATAAATATCTTTTAAATATACCTGTAATTTGGATATCCACTTTTAATTAAGTTGAGCACGCTTTAAGAAAGTCTTTTAAATTCATTATTACCTGACTCTAGCAGCACTAAGCAGCCAGTATTTCTGGCATTCAAACTTTACCAAAGTTAACTTACCAGGTGCTCAGAGGAAAAAAAAAAATTAAGGCAGTTTGTGAAGGGGAAGAAAATCAGCAAATCTCAAGTTACATGCTGATATAAAATCAGAAGGGATTCATTCCCTAAGCCAGGATTAAAACTGGGCCACCATTGTAAAATAGCAGAGGCCAGAACAAAACATTGCCACATGGTTACAGATCATGCTACTAACAGCCTAAAACAAGATGGAGGCCTGCAGCAAAATGTCCTAACAACCATAGAGAATGACATACAAAGCACACCAGATTGGCCACAGCTTGAGACCAACCTCACAAATATCCTTTCACAGTTAAAACTCTACAAAGAATATAAGCAGTGATTGTTGGGATCCTAGCCTAGCAAAACCTAAGAAAAAAAACAACCCCATCAAAAAGTGGGGAAAGGATATGAACAGACATTTCTCAAAAGAAGACATTCATACAGCCAACAGACACATGAAAAAATGCTCATCATCACTCGCCATCAGAGAAATGCAAATCAAAACCACAATGAGATACCATCTCACACCAGTTAGAATGGCAATCATTAAAAAGTCAGGAAACAACAGGTGTTGGAGAGGATGTGGAGAAATAGGAACACTTTTACACTGTTGGTGGGATTGTAAACTAGTTCAACCATTATGGAAAACAGTATTGCAATTCCTCAAGGATCTAGAACTAGATGTACCATATGACCCAGCCATCCCACTACTGGGTATATACCCAAAGGATTATAAATCATGCTGCTATAAAGACACATGCACACGTATGTTTATTGAGGCACTATTCACAATAGCAAAGACTTGGAATCAACCCAAATGTCCATCTGTGACAGACTGGATTAAGAAAATGTGGCACATATACACCATGGAATACTATGCAGCCATAAAAAAGGATGAGTTTGCGTCCTTTGTAGGGACATGAATGCAGCTGGAAACCATCATTCTTAGCAAACTATCACAAGAACAGAAAACCAAACACCGCATGTTCTCACTCATAGGTGGGAACTGAACAATGAGCTCACTTGGACTCGGGAAGGGGAACATCACACACTGGGGCCTATCATGGGGAGGGGGGAGGGGGTAGGGATTGCATTGGGAGGATGGGTGCTGACGAGTTGATGGGTGCAGCACACCAACATGGCACAAGTATACATATGTAACAAACCTGCACATTATGCACATGTACCCTAGAACTTAAAGTATAATTAAAAAAAAAAGAAAAAAATAGTCTTTTGGTTAAAAGCAAACTGCTGACAGGGTAGAGGAAAGAGGAAAGAAAAAAATAAGGCTTAAGTGTAGGCAGGGAAGACAATTTTCATTCTGATGCAAATGGATTCCTTCAAAAGAGAGAAAAAATTGCTGTTGGATAAGGCTGGATCCCTTGGCTGAAGAAGGGGAAGACACCATGAATGCCTGCCATTTTCCAGCCCAGAGGAGATGGGGGTGAGGAGCTGCCATTCACCTGTCCAGCCTGCATGTGCTTGGGGCTATTAGAGTGGGGTGGTGCACAGTTTCCTCTACCCTAGAAAGAAGTCCAAGGATGAAAAGACTTACAAACAAAAGAGGAAAAGAGCTTTTTGTTCACCTCTTACCCTTCCTCTAACCCCACATCTGGACACCAAACTGTTGTAGAACTTTCTCCTTAATTCAGCTAAAATCAGGATCTTGTAACATGACCAGGAACAAATAGACTAATGAATGCACTGAAGGGTGAGGAGTAAAGTTTATTGGGCAAAAAGGAAAAAGAAAACAAAAACTGTTCAGCAAAGTTAGAGTGACTCCTGTTAACAGGCCCCCACCTCACGGATTGATGAACACCAGGTAACCACATAGCAACTGAATAGTCCAGGCTCCTCCCCTGCCAAAATGTGTGAATTTCCATGGCTCCACCTCCTTTTCCCAGTGTGCACCGGGGCATTATCCAGAGAGAAACAGTCAAGAAAGGGCCAGCTTCATCCTAAACCAGCAGTCCAATTTTTCAGCCTTCAGGCTGCTTTGGGCTTAAAGGAGAAGTTTCGCCGAGGACCCATGGCTGTCTCTTGTCTCTAACACTCAAAATGGGAAAAGGTGCTTTGGCTATCTCCTGTCTCTGTCACTCAAAATGAGAAAAGAACAGTCTCTTTAAAAAATGGGTTGGAGAATACTGAATATCCAAATGATAAAAAATAAACTTGCGGTAAGCAAGCATGAACTTAAAATGAAGTAAGATTTATTATTTATAGTTGCTGTAAATAATTTTTTTCTTGAATTTCTTTTACAGATGGCTTGTTCTTGACATGTAAAAGTGCTCCTACTAATTTTTATGTTAATTTGATATTCTGCCACTTTACTGAATTTCTTTATTAATTCTCGATTTTTAGTGTAGTATTTAAGTTTTGCTATATAGACAATTATGTGATCTGCAAACAAAGACAATTTGACTTTCTCTTTTTTTATTTGGATGTCTTTTATTTCTTGCTCTTGCATAAATAATCTGGCTGGGACTTCCAGTACTCTGTTGAATGAAAGTGGTAAAAGTAGACATCATTGTCTTGTTCCAGGTCTTAAATAAAAAACTTTCTTCTTTTCTTGTTCAGTGTGATATCAGCTATTGATTTGTCATATTTCACCTTAACTGTGTTGAGGCACATACCATCTATACCTAATTTGTTCAGTTGTTTTAATCACAAAGGCATGTTAAAATTTTCCAAATACTTTTTCTGCATCTAGAACAAAAAATAAAGGGGTCTAACAGTAAACTTAATTAAAAAGATAAACACTCTCTACACTATAAGTTACAAAACTGATGAAGGGCTGGGTGCAGTAGCTCATGCCTGTATTCCCAGAACTTTGGGATGCCGAGGTGGGTGGATCATGAGGTCAGGAGATCGAGACCATCCTGGCTAACATGGTGAAACCCTGCCTCTACTAAAAATACAAAAAAATTAGCCGGGTGTGGTGGTGGGTGCCTGTAGTCCCATTTACTCAGGAGACTGAGGCAGAGAATTGCTTGAACCTGGAAGTCAGAGCTTGCAGTGAGCCAAGATCACTCCACTGTACTCCAGCCTGGGCAACAGAGTAAGACTCTGTCTAAAAAAAAAAACTGATGAAGAAACTGAAACATGAAAAATTTGAGAGATATTTTTTGCTCATGAGTTATAAAAAACATTGTTAAAATAGCTATGCTACTCAAGGTAATCTACAGATTCAATACAAACTCTATAAAAATACCAATGACATTTTTTTCACAGAAATGAAAAAACAGGCCTAAAATGTATAGGGAACAAAAAAAAAAAAACAACCACCCCAAAGTAATCTTGTGAAAAAAGAACAAATCTGAAAGCATCAAACTACCTGACTTCAAAATATACTGCAAAACTATAACAAGCAAAAGAGCATGATACTGACATAGAAAACAGATACATGGACCGAAGTATCCAGTGATCCCAGTAATAAATTTATAAACCTAGAGTCAAGTAATTTTTAAGTTATTTAGGACACACATTTAAGAAAAGTCAATCTTTTCAGTGAATTGAGCTAGGAAAATTGATTATTTAAATAAATACAACTAAGTGCCTCACTGTTACCATATTAAAACAACTTAATTAAAAATAAATAGAAGATTTAAATGTAAAACTCAAATTTATAAAACTATTTGAATAAAACATAGAGAAATTCTTTACCAAATAGGACAGAAAATTTTTTTTTAATAAGACCTCAAAAGCACAAGCAACAAAAGCAAAAGGAGACAAGTGAAGTTATCGGAATCTGAAAAAAATTTACATAGAAAAATGAATTAACAGTGTGAAAAGGCAACTTACAGTGTGGGTGAATATATTTGCAAACTATACATATGACAATGGATAAACATACAGAATAGATAACAAATTTAACAGCAAAAATCACACAATCTAGTAACAGGCAAGAGACCTTAAGTGACATTTCTCCAAAGAAGACATACAAACAGCCAAGTACATGCAAAGATGTGCAACATTAATTATTAGAAAAATGCAAATCAAAGCCACAATAAGATACCAAACCACTCCAGTTAAAATGACTGTAATCAGAAATGATATGTGCCTGACCCTTTCAGCAGGAGGCACTGTGACATATCTCCGGGCCTATTATTTAGGTGATACGACTCTCCTCTTCGACCTGGACACTGCCTACAAGGGACATTGTGCCATACGGTTTGGCATAGCCCTGAAGTTATGTGACTTTTTTGCCAGGAACTTGCCTATAAGGAGAATATTGGAACATTTCTGCCTCAGCATTTAGGTTATGTGGCTGTCATGCCTGTTTCATTACCACAGAGTAAAATTTGACATATACCTAGGCACAGCTCACAGGCATGATAATGACTGTCATATGTGGACCCCACAAATAGGAGTAATTTTGACTCTTGTAACTTGCTTTAGAAACATGAGTGATATCTTAGATCTCTTTCTGATGAAAAGGTCATAGGAGATTAAAACAGCCTCAGATATTTTATAAAGCCTTTAGCTTATACAGAGAGTGTAATAACAGAACCCAGTAGAAAGGTGAAATTGCGAGTCTCATATGCATACCCAGCAGACAATAAGTACTGTCACATCTCACATATATGAAGCCAGCTGTCACTTATGAAAACAGGACATGTGTGGTATTGTAAATCTCATCTCTGAAATATTCTGCCAGTGTGATAGTGATATAAATATTTGCTGAGCATCTGTGGGATTTGACTCTCCAGTAAATATATGGGATTGTGATCTCTACCTGGGCCAGCCTCTAGATAATGTGACTCTCCTGCCTGGGCCCTTCCCTCAGTAAGGATTGTGACATATCACTGGATCTATCACCCAGGTTATGTTACATTCTTTCCTGGGTCATGCCCACAGACATCATTGTGACATATGACTATGTCCACCATTTAGGTGATGTACCTCTCCTCTCTGGAATGGGTCTTGAACACATGGGGTGGTAGTGACATATTGCAAGACCAGGCACACAGGTGAGGGTACGCTTATGCCAGGACTATGTTTCAAGGAGGGCATTGTGACATATCTCTGGGTCTATCTCCTAGGTGATGAGACTCAATGCTTGGGCCTCACCCACATAGAGTATTGTGATATAAAAGTTAAACCTGAACAAAGGTGATATAACTCTTTTGCCTTGGTTCTGTCCTAAGGGAGCCTTACAACATAGCTCAGGACCAAGCACCCAAGTGATGTGGCTCTTCTGTCTGATTCCTACCCATGTGTTAGATTGTGATGTATAACTAAGGAAGCACCTAGGTGATATGACTCTGCTTTTCTGCCAGAGCCCTGCCTACTGGAGATATTGGCACATATCTCTGAGCCCATGACCTAAGTGATATGACTCACTTCCCCTGCATAGGCCTTTAAAATGGTGAGATTGTGACATATTGCTGAGCTCAGCATTTAGATCATGTGACTCTACTCTTTTCTGTGAACCATGCCCACAAAGGGAAATTTTGACCTATTGCACCCAGATGATGTTACTCTTCTGCCAGAGTCCTGAATGAAGAGGGAAGTATTGCATACTGGTGGGCCCAGCACCCTGACGATGCTACGGTCCTGCCTGTGGCAGAGCCACAGGGAGTACTTTCACATATCTTCAGCTTATTCTATAGGTGTTTTTGTTCTCATCCCTTGGCTAAGTTTTTCCACATGTGAAATTATGTCATATTGCTGGATCCAGCACCCAGTTAATGTGACGCTCCTTCCTAGATTCTGCCTAAGGAGGGCATTGTGACATGCTTGCCACATCACCTAAGTTATGTTACTTTTTCCTAGATTTTTGCCCAAAAATGGGATTATGACATATACCTTGCTTCAATTCACAGGCATGATGGTCAGACTTACATTGCAATTCAGCCAGTGGAATATATTTTGCCTCTCATTGCTAGGCTTAAGGTAATAGGTAAAATCCTGGGTTCCATATTTATAGAAAACTCACAGAAGTTTACAACACTAACTCATATTGTATAAACTCCTTGAGTGGCACAGAGAGTTTCATAACAAGGCCCAGTACAAAGTTAAGATTGTGACTCTCAACTACACACCCAGGTGAAAGTAAAAGCTGTCACCATCCTATATTTACAAAGCCCACTGTTGAGGTACTGGGTCTAACAAATGAAAAGAGTTCAAAGATGGAATCGTGACTCTCATGTGTGGGATCTGACCACAGGTGCTATCATGACTCATTTTTGGACCCAGCTCACAGGCATAAAAAGGATCCATTCTTGAACTCAGCCTAAATGAGAGATGTTGACTATTATACCTGGGATTAAGGCAATATATAAGGTTTTGAGTCCATATGAGCACGTGGGCCTCAGAGTAGTTTGCAACTCTCATGCATGCCACATAAAGCCTTCAGATGGTGTAGAGGATGTCATGCGATGACCAAGCACACAAGTGACATTGTGACTTATATACACACCAAGCTAACAATTAAAGGTGTCGCCCTCAAAGATGAGGAGATTGTGTCGTATCACTGGGCCTCGTACCCTACTACCTAGGTGGTGTGATTCTCCTCTTTTTCTTCAACCCTGTCTACAGCAGACATGGTGCCATATTTCTTGAGGCTATACCAAGGTGATGTGACTCTTCTGACCTGGCCCTGCCTGCAAAGGAGATTATAATACATCCCGAATTAGAATCCAGGTGACGAGACTCTCCTGCCTTGTTTCTCCCCACAGGTGAATTTGTGACATATACCTGAGTTCAGCTCACATGCACGAACATAACCATAATACCTGGACCCAGAAAGGGGAACTATTTTGACTCACAATGCCAGCCTCATGGCCATAAGTAAAGTAATGGGTCTCCAAATTGTATAAAGTTCACAGAGGATTATGACACTCAGGAATATAATATAAAACCTCAGTGGTACAAAGAGTGTCATAACAGGGAACAGCAACCAGGTGCGATTGACTCTTGGGTGCACACCCAGCTGACCCGAATGTCATTCTCTCACAAGAACAGGACCTACAAATAAAGGCACTAAATCTCACACAAAAGAGCAAATGAAGGTTGAAATTTTTCCTCTCATACACGGATCTGACCCACAGGTGTTTTGGTGAAGCATTATTCAGCACACCTGTAAGTCTGTGATTCCCCTACTGGAACACAATCTTCAAGTGGGATTGGGCATCTTATACATGGATTTATCCCACTGTTGAAATTGTAACTCTTCTGCTTCAACCCAACTCACAGGAGGTGTTGACCCACATTCACGAAACCAGGACTTGTGTGGGACTGTGAAACTTACTTCTGAATATTTATTTCTGTGTAATTAGGACATAAAAGTGAGCCCACCTCTTGAGTGATTTGACTCTCCCTTTTAGGACATGACCACAGATGACACTGTGACATACGTGGACCATACACCTAAGCAAAAATGCCTGGGCCTGCCTACAAAGGGCACTTTTATACGTGACTGGCGCCAGCACCCAAGTAATGTGAATTCTTTGCCTGATCCCTGACTATAAAAGGCATTGTGGCTTATATGTAGGTCCCTCATGTAAGTGATGTGACTCCCTTCTACTGCCTTGGCCCTGCACTTATGGTGCATTGTGACACATAACTGGGTACTGCACCAGTTCTGCAGTACCAGGTTCTGCCAACAGGAAGTTTTGTAACATATCATTTGACTCAGCACCTTGGTGATGTTTCTCCTCTCCCACCTTGCCCTGACCACAGGGGAGATTGTGACATATTGCTAAACCCAGCTCCAAAGTGAGGTCACTTTTATACCTTGGTTTTGCACATAGTGGCCATTGTGACATACATCTAGGCCAATTGCCTGGGTGAAATGAGTCTCCTTAACTTCCTAAACCCTGCCCACAGGGGGAATTTTGATAAATCACTCAAACCAGCATCCAGGTGCTGTGACTCTTCTTCCAGGTTCTTGTCCACAAGAAAGATTGTGACATCTCACTGGACAAGCACCCTCCCAGGTGATGTGACCTTCCTGCTTGCTCTCTGCCCACAGGTGATATTGTGCCATATACCTTAGACCAGATAAGAGGACTAATCATGACTCTTAAACCTGGAGCCAGGTCATATGCAAGATGATGACTCCCACTCCTGGAACCTTCCACCAGTGTTATTGTGACATATACCTTTGCCCAGCTCCTGAGTGATTTAATAATCTGGCGTAGGTGTAGCCCACAAATGAGATTTGGATATTTACCTCAGCTGAGGACCTTGGTGATTTGACTCTCCTGTCTAACAATATTTTCAGGAAGGATTATACATGTCTCTGGACCCATCATCTAGTTGCCTGACTCTCCTCTCCTGCCTGGACCCTGCTTCCACTGGGGATTGTAACACTGTCCACAAGGGCTATGGTGCTATACATCTGGGTGTAACCCCAAGTTATGCAACTTTTCTGCCAGGAAAATTATCTACAAGGAGAACATTGGAAAATTTCTGGCTCAGCATTTAGGTGACTTGGCTGTCGTGCCTGTTTCATTACTACAGAGTAAATTGTGACATATGCCTAGGAACAGTTCACAGGCATGATAGTGACTCTCATATGTGGACCCCACAAACAGGAGTAATTTTGACTCTCATAACTTGTTTTAGAAACATGAGTGATTAAATCTCTTTCTGGTTAAAAAAAAAAAAGCAAAGAAGATTATAATAGCCTCAGATATTTTATAAAGCCCTTGGCTTGTACACAGAGTGTCATAACAGAACCCAGCAGAAAGGTAAAATTTTGAGTCTAAAATGCACACCTAGCTGACAGTAAGGACTGTGATTGTCTCACATATGTGAAGCCAACTGTCGCATGAAAACAGGACATGTGTGGTATTGTACATCTCATCCTGGGAATTTTCTGCCAATGTGATTGTGATATATATCTTTGCCGAGCACCTGTATGATTTGACTCTCCAGACTGGTTACAGCCAGCATATGTTATTGCGATATCTACCTGGGCCAATCTCTAGGTGATGTGACTCTCCTGCCTGGGCCCTGCTCCCAGTAAGAATCATAACATATCACTTGATCCAGCACCCAGGTCATGTCACATTTTTGCCTGAGCCATGCCCACAGAAATCACTGTGACATATCACTGTGTCCACCACTTAGGTGACACAACCTTCCTCATTAGAATGGGCCCTGAACACTGTGAGGGATAGTGACATATGGCTGGGCCAGGCACACAGGTGATGGTACTCTTTTGCTAGGGCCATGTCCTAAAGAGGGCATTGTGACAAATCTCTGGGCCTATCACCAAGGTGATGTTGCTCTCCAGCTTGGGTCTTGCTTACCTGGATAGTGACATATTGCTAGTCTAGGCACACAGGTGATGGTACTCTTTCAGCAGGGCCATGCCTCAAGGAGCACATTGTGACATCTCTCTGGGTCTATCACCTAGGTGATGTGACTCCCTGCTCAGGCCCTGCCCACATGGATCTTTATGACATAAGAGTAGAACCTGCACCTATTTGTTGTAACTCTCTTGCCTGGGTCCTGCCCTAAGGGAGCCTTGTGACATAGTTCAAAACCCAGCATCAAGGTGATGTGGCTCTTCTGCCTGCTTTTACCTCACATGTTAGATTGTGTCATATAGCTAGGGAATCACCTAGATGATATGAGTCTTCTCTTCTGCCTGACTCCTGCCTATTTGGGACATTGGTCCAGATATCTGAGGTTGTGTCCTAAGTGATATGACACTTTTGTTCTGCCAGAACCTTTACAATGGGGTGACATGGCATATTGCTAAGCCCAATACTTAGGTAATATGATTCTACTTTTCTTCCTGAACCATGCCCATGAAAAGTAATTTTGATGTACTGCAGGGCCTAGCACCCAGATGATGTTCCTCTTCTGCCTGGGTCTGCATAAAGAGAATTACAGCATATTGTTAGGCCTCCCACGCTGATGGTGTAACTCTCCTGCTTGTGCCAGAGCAACAGAAAGTATTTTTACATATCTTGGGCCTATTCTGTAGCTGTTTTGGTTCTCATCATTTTTCTTTTTTTTTTTTTTCCACATTTGGGATTGTGTCATATTGCTGGGTCCAGCACCCAGGTAATGCTACCCTGATTTCTAGATCCTTCCTAGAGAGGGCATTGTGACATATTGCTTGGCACGGCACCTAAGTTGTGCTATCCTCCTGCCAAATTTTTTTCTTACAAATGATATTATGAAATGTACATTGCTTCAGTTCATGGGAATGATGATCAAACTTAAATTTGGGTTCTACTAATAGTAGATACTTTGCTTCTCATCATTATACTTAGGGCAATAAACAAGGTTATCAGTTGCATATTTGTACAAAACTCACAGAAGGTTACAACACTAATTCATATTCTATATACTCCTTGGGTGGTACAGAGTTTCACAACAGGGCCCAGCAAAAGGTTAAGATCGAGACTCTTGATTACACATGCAGGCGAGAGCAAAAATTGTCACCATCCCACATTTACAAAACCCACTGTAGAAGTCCTGAGTCTAACAAGCAAATAAAGTACAAAGATGGAATTGTGAATTTCATATATGGATCTTGCTACAGGTGACTCATTTCTGGACCCAGATCACAGGCACAATAATGGATCTCTCGTCTGAACCCAGCCTATAAGAGAGATGTTGTCTATCGTAACTGGGTTTAGGGCAATATGTAAGACTGTGTGTAGACCTCAGAGTTTTTTGCAAGTCTCATTCATATTGCATAAAGCCTTTGAATGTTGTAGAGTGTGCCATACGATGACCCCAAACACAAGTGAGATGGTGACTCTTATATGCACACAAGGCTAACAGTTAAAAGTGTCACTCTAAAAGATGAGGAGATTGTGTCATATCACTAGGCCTAGTACCCTGGTGTTGAGACATTTTGGTATAAATTGTTTCCCATAGGAGCATTGTGAAATATTGCTGGGTTAGAATAATAATAATGTGACTCTTCTGCTTGGATCCAGCCAACAGGAGATATTATCACATATCTCTGGGCCTATCAACTAGGTGATGTGTCTCTCCTACCAGTGCCCAGCCCACAGGTGACACTGTGACATATTGCCAGATATAGCATCTAGGTAATGTGACTCTCCCCTCTAGCCTGGATCCTGCCCACTGAAGAAATTGTGGTATAACACTGAGTGCAAAACCTAGGTGTTGCGACTCCCCTATTTGTCCCGGACTCTGCCAAGAGAGGGAATTATAACATATTGCTGAGCCCAGCACCTAGGGAATGTGACTATCCACTATTTTTTCAACCCTGTATACAGTGAACATGATGACATATTATTTGAGACTGTACCCAGGTGATATGACTCTTCTGACTTGGTTCTGCCTACAATGGAGATTATCATGCATCCCTGACTCAGCATCAACATGATGTAACTCTTCTGTCTTGTCTCTGTCCAAAGGTAAATTTGTGACATATACCTGGATGCAGCTCATATGCACAATAATAACTCTCATACCTAGACCCAGACAGCAGATATATTTTGACTCTCATAGTCAGTCTTATGGCCAGGAGTAAAGTCCTAGATCTCCAACCTGTGAGAATTCACAGAAAAGGATGCTACTCAGGCATATTATATAAAACCTGAGTGGAACAAAGAGTGTCATAATAGTCACCAGCAACCAGGTGCTATTGTGACTCTTGGAACCACACCCAGCTGACACAATTGTCATTCTCACACATGAACAGAGCCTACAAATGAGGTACTAAATCTCCCACACATACGTAGTTGAAGCTTGAAATTGTTATTGTCATACATGAGTCTAGGCCACATGTGGTTTGTTGACATTTGAACCACGATTCAGCAGTCCTGTGGGGCTTTGACTCTTCTACTGGAACAATCTTCAAGTGGGATTGGGGCTCTTGTATGTGGATCTTGCCATTGCCGAGACTGTGACTCCTGTACTTCGACCCAACTCCTCCCAAAGCCAGGACTTGTGTGGGACTGTGAAACTTATTACTGAACATTTTCAAGTGTGTGATAGAGAAATATGACTTTGCCCAGCATCTGAGTGTTTTCACTCTTCTTTCTAGGCCCAGAGCACTGTTGAAATTGTGACATAAGTGCAGCAAGCACCTAAGCAATGTATAACACCTTCTTTGGCAATCTGACAAACGGCATTGTTTATTATTACTGATACCAGCACCCAGCTGATGGGAAATCTTGGCCTGACCCCTTCCTATAAAGTGCATTGTGGCTTTTTTCTAGCTGCATCATATAAGTGATGTAACTTTCTTCTACTGCCTTGGCCCTGCACTTATGTTGCATTGTGACATACAACTGGGTACTGCACACAGGTGATGTGACTCTTTTTTTTTTTTTTCTTTTGAGGTGGGGTGGTTCTGTCAATAGGAAGCTTTGTAACATATCACTTGGCTCAGGACCTAGCTGATGTTTCTCCTCTCTTGTCTGGGCCCTGACCACCAGAGAGATTGTGACATATTGCTGTACCCAGCACTAAGATAAGGTCACTCTCCTGCCTTTGTCCTGCACACAGGGGCCTTTGTGAGATATATCCAGGCCAATTGCCTAGGTGAAGTTTGTCTCCTTTCCTGCCTAAGCCCTGCCCACAGGGAAGATTTAGATATATCACTTAAACCAGCATCCAGGTGATACGACTCTTCACCAGAGTCCTGCCCACAAGAAGGATTGTGACATTTCACTGGACCAGCACCCACTCAGGTGATGTGACTCCTTTCTTCTCCCTGTCCACAGATGATATTATGCATATACCTGAGGCCAAATCAAATACCTAATAATGACTCCTGTACCTGGAGCCATGACACGTGCAGGATGATAACTCTCATCCCTGAACCTTCCCACAGATGTTATTGTCACATACACCTTTGCCATGCTCCTGAGTGATTTCATAATCCTATCTAGTTATAGCCCACAGATGAAATTTAGACATATACCTGGGCCAAGAACCTTGATGATTTGACTCTCGTGTAACAGTGTCCTGAGAAGGGGTAGTAATGTATCTCTGGACACATCCTTTAGGTTATGTGACTCTTCTCTCCTGCCTGAACCCTGTTTCCAGTGAAGAGTGTAGCATTTCTAAGCACTGCATCCAATTAACATGACCTCTTGCCTGGGTCCTTTCAACAGGAGGCATTGTGACATGTCTCTGGGCCCATCATTTAGGCGATATGACTCTCCTCTCCTGCCTGGACACTCTTCACAAGGGACATTATGCCATAGAGCTGGGTGTAGCACTCAAATTTTGTGACTTTTCTGTTAGGGCCCTACCTACAAAGAGAATATTGTACTATTTCCGGCTTAGGATTTAGGTGATGTGGTTGTCCTGCCTGTTTAATAACCACACAGAGGATGGTGACATATACCTAGGCACAGCTACCAGGCATAATAATGACTCTCATATGTGGACCCAGCCAATAGGAGAAATTTTGACTCTTATAACTAGGTTTAGGGACGTGAGTGATATCCAGGATGTCCTTCTGATGAAAAGGTCACAGAAGATTACAACACTTGCACATATTTTATAACACCCTTGAGTTTTACATACAGTGTCATAACAGGACCTTAGCACACAGAAGAAATTGTGAGTCTTGTATGCACAGCCAGTCGACAGTAAGGACTTTCACCATCACAGATGGATGAAGGCAACTGTCCTTCATGAAAATAGGTCATGTGTGGTATTATAAATCTAATCCCTACAGTTTTATTCTCTCATAATTGTGATATAAATCTTTGCCAAGCACTTGTGTGATTTCATTCTTCAGACCATTTCCAGCCTACGTATGGGATTTTGATATCTACCTGGTCAAACCTTGAAGTGATGTGACTCTTCTTCTTGGGCCCTGCTCTCAGGAAGAATTGTGACATCACTGGATCCAGCACCCAGGTGACGTTACATTCTTGCCTGCACCATTCCCTCAGACATCATTCTAACACATCACTGTGTCCATCACTTAGAAGACGTAACTATCTTCTCTGGAATTGGCTCTACACACAGGGCAGGATAGTGACATATTCCTAGGCCAGGCAGACAGGCGATGATACCCTTTTGCCAGGGCCATGCCCCATAGAGGGCATTTTGACATATCACAGGGCCTATCATGTAGGTAATATGGCACTTCTGCTTGAGGCCTACACACTGGAAGAGTGACATGTTGCTAGGTCAGGAACAAAGGTGATAGTATTCTTTTGCCCAGGCCATGCTTTAAGGAAGGCTTTGGTCCTTCCTTAAAGGAAATATTTTTTTATATTTTTAAAAAAAATATCACTGGTCCTATCACCCAGGTGATATGACTTTCTGCTTGGCCCTGCACACGTGGAGCATTGTGACATAAGGGTGGCACCTGCATGTAGATGATGTAATTCTCTTGCCTGTATCCTTTCCTAGGGGGACTTGTGAATATCTCAGTACCCAGGACCAGGTGGGTCTTCAGCCTGGTGTCTTCAGCCTGGTTTCTGCCCACATATTCAATTGTGACATATACCTAAAGAAGTACCCAGGTGATATGACTCTCTTTTTGTGCCTGAGCCCTGCCTACTGGTGACATTGGGCCATATCTCTGAGTCCATGACCTAAGTGATGTGACTTTCTACTTCTCTCTGGGCCTTTACAATGGGAATATTGTGATGTATTAATGAGCCCAACATTTAGGTAATACGACTCTCGTGTTGTTGCTGAACATTACCCATGAATAGGACCTATGCCGTATTTCAGGGCCCAGCACCCAGATGATGTAACCCTTCTGCCTAAGTCATGCATAAAGAGAGAATCATAGCACATTCCTTAGCCCGGCACCCTAATGATGTGTCTCTCCTGCCTGTGCCAGGGCCACAGAAGGTATTTTGACATATCTTTTGGCCCATTGTGTATATGTTTTGGCTCTCATCACTTTGCTGGGTTTCTTCCATGTGTGGTTGTATCATATTGCTGGCTCCAGCCCCCAGTTAATGTGACCTTCTTTCCTAGGAGCTGCCTAGAGAGGGCATTGTGACATATTGCTTGGCAAAGCAATGATGTTAACTTTCTGCCTAGTTTTTTGCCCACAAATGGGATTATGACATACACCTTGCTTCAGTTCAAAGGCATGATGATCAAGTTTCCATTGGGATTCAGCCAATAGAAGATATTTTGCCTCTCACCACTAGGTTTATGTCAATAGGTAAGGTCCTTCACTGCATATTTGTGCAAAGCTCACAGAAGTTTACAACACTAACTCATAATGTATAAACTTCTTGGGTGGTACAGAGAATTTCACAACAGGGCCCAGCAAAAAGTTAAGATTGTGCCTCTCAGCTACACACTCAGGTGAAAGTAAAAGTTGTTACCATCCCACATTTACAATGTCCATTGTTGAGTTCCTGAATCTACTAAGTGAATGCAGCAAGCACAAAGTCAGAACTGTGACTTTCATAAGTGATTCTGGCCACAGATAGGATAGTGACTCATTTCTGGTCTCAGCTCACAGGAGTAATAGTGGTCTCATCCCTGAAGCCATCCATCCGATAGGAGAGCTGTTGACTATCATACCTGGGTTTAGAGCAATATGTAAGATCATGGGTCCATATAAACATGTAGGCCTCAGAGAGATTTGCAACTCTCACGCCTGTTGTATAAAGTTCTCAGATGTTGTAGAGAGTGTCATACAATGGCCAGAATACACATGAGATTTTGACTGTCATATACAAAACTACCTAACTGCTAATGGTGTCACCCTTAAACATGAGGAGATTGTGTCATATCCCTCAGCCTAGTACCACAGGCTTGAGACATTTTGGTTTAAATTCCCTTCCATAAGGGCACTGTTACATATCACTGGGTCAGAATCATGATAATGTGACTCTTCTGCCTGGGCTCTGAAAACAAGAGATATTTTCACATATGTCCAGACCTATTGGCTAGGTGATATGTCTCTCCTGCCAGTGCCTTGCCCACAGGGGACACTGTGACATATTGCTAGATATAGCACCTGGATAATGTTACTTTCCTCTCCTGCCTGGATCCTGCCCACTGAAGAAATTGTGACATGCCACCAAGTACAAAGCATTGGTGACATGACTCTGCTCTTTGCCCTGGACCCTGCCAACAGAGGGAATTATTACATATTGCTGAGCTCAGCACCCAGGTGGTGTGATTCTCTTTTTTTCTTCAAACCTGTCTACATTGGTCATGGTGACACATTACTTGAGGCTCTACCCAGGTTACGTGGTTCTTCTGCATGTTTCCGCCCACATGTAAGATTGTGACATATAACTAGGGAAGCACCTAGGTGGTGTGACTCTCCTTTTCTGCCTGGGCCCTCCCTACTGGGGACACTGGGATATATCTCTGAGTTCATGACCTAAGTGAAGTAACTGTCTTCTCCAGTCTGGTCTTCACAATGGGGGAATTGTACATATTGCTGAACCCAGCAGTCAAGTACTTGACTCTCCTTTTTTTCTTGAACCAAGCACACAAACAGAAATTTTCACCTACTGCAGGGTCCAGAACCCAGATAATGTTACTCGTTTGCCTAGGTCCTGCATATAGAGAATTTTGGCAGGTAGCTGGGACCATCCCCATAATAATGTGACTCTCATGCCTGTCATGGAACCACAGAAGGCATTTTGACATATCTTGGGCCCATTGTGTAGGTATGCTGGCTCTCATAACTTGGCTGGGTTTTTTCCACATGTGGAATGGTGAGTCCAGCACCCCGTTAATGTGGCTCTAATTCTTATACCCCGCCTTACAGAGGGCATTGTGACATGTTGCTTGTCACAGCACCTAAGTGATATTACCCTCCTGCCTACTTTTTGGCCACAAATGGGACTATGACATATACCTTATTCAGTTCAGAGGGATGATTGTCAAACCTATATTGGGATTCAAACAATAGGAGATATTTTTACTTTCATCGCTAGGCCTAGGGCAATAAGTAAAGTCCTGTACTGGGTTGCATATTTGTACCAAACTCACAGAACTTTACAACACTAACTCGTAATCCAGAAACCCCTTTGTGGTAGAGGGTTTCATGACAGGGACCAGCAAAAGTTCAGATTGGGACTCTTGATTACACATCTAGGTGAAAGCAAATATTGTCAATATCCCACATATCCAAAGCCCAATGTTAAGGTACTGAGTCTGAAAAGTGAATACAGTACAAAGTTGGAATTGTGACCATCATATGTGAATCTGGCCACAGGTGGGATGGTGACTCATTTCTGGATCCAACTCACAGGCATAATAATAGAACTCAATTTTGAACCCAGCCTACAGAAGAGATGTTGACTATTATACCTGTTCTTAGGGCAATATGTAAGATAGTGAATCCATACGAACATGTAGGCCTCAGAGAGGTTTGCAATTGTCATGAATGCTGTATAAAGCCTTCGAATGCTGTAGAGTATAGTACAATGGCCCAGGAAACATATGAGATTGTGACTCTCATATACACCCCCAGTTCACAGTTAATGGTGTCACCTTCAAAGACAAAGATATTTAGCATATATTCTTGTATAATCACTTAGTCCTTTTACTTGGGTTGTGTATTAGAAATGCACTAGTTGTTAAAAGTAAATAATCAGGTTTAGAAGGGTAATATTTGGGTTATAAATTAGTATTGCTATTATTCAACCTATGTGAGTAATTGAGGAGTAGGTTAGGAATTTATGAAGTTGTTTTTGATTAAGTCCTCCCCAACCACCCACTATAATGAATAGGATTGTGATAGATAGGAGAATGTTCATGTTTATTGATGGAAAATTTGAAACATAATAGAGATACAGGCTAGTTTTTGTCATGTGAGGAGAAGTATGCCTGATATTAGGAGAGTTTCCTTTGGTTTTCACTGGGACTCAGGAGCGAAAAGGGGCTATTCCTAGTTTTATTACTAGGGCCGTTTTTATTATTAAGGATGAAAATTTATTAACAGTGTTTATTATTGTTCATTGTCTGCAGGACAGGTTACTGGAAAGGATACCTATTGTGAGAATTATAGACACGGTTGCTTGTGTAAGGAAATATTTGGTGGCTCCTTCTGTAGAGTGGGGATTAATTTTTTAATTAAGATTGGGGTAAGAGCTAGTGTATTTATTCCTAGTCCAGCTCAGATGAGAAATCAGTGTGAGCCTAACATTGTGATAAGAGTTCCTGTGAAAATAGTAAGGGATATAATAAGTTGAGCTAATGGATTAATTAGTAAGGGAAGGGTATAACCAATTCTTTCAGGGTATGGGTCTGACAGCTTTTTTAGCTGACCTTACTTTAGGACGTGGTGTAATAGGTAGCACGGAAAATTTTGGGTTCTCAGGAGTAGGTTCAATTCCTATAGTTCTAGAAATAAGAGGATTTTAACCTCTATTGTTTAGTCTATCAAAGTAATTCTTTTGTTGAACATATTTCCTATGTTTGGGGTGGAATTAGAAGATCTGGTATAGGGAGGGGAGTCCACGGAGAGCGATAGAAACGGTAAGGGTTGTAGCAATAATATAAAGGGTAATAGTAGATGTTGAGGGCCGTAAGCGTTCCTTGGTGAGAAGTTTTATTGCATCAATGAATGGTTGAAGTAGTCCATAGGGACCTACAGTGTTAGGTCCTTTGTGTAGTTGTATATAGCCTAAGATTTTTTGTTCAATTAGTGTAAGGAATGTTATAGCAATCAGAGTGGGAATAATAAGTAGAAGAAGATTAATTATAGGCATATCGTTAAGAAGAGGTATTGAACCTCTGATTATAAAGTCTTAAGTTTTATGCAATTGTTGGGTTATGCTATCTTAACAAACCCTGTTCTTGAGCAGGGTGTGTGGTGAGTTGTTAGACAGATAACATCATTTATGGGGTAAAGGTACTTTACGAAGTTGGGCCCTATTTTCTTATCCTTTCATACTAGGAGAAATGTTAAATAGATAGAAACTGACCTGGGTTACTCTGGTCTGAACTCATATCACGGAGGACTTGAATCCTTGAACAAGTGAACCCTTAATAGTGGCTACACCATTAGGATGTCCTGATCCAACATCGAGGTCATAAACCCTATTGTCAATATAGACTCCGGAACAGGATTGTGCTGTTATCCCTAGGGTAACTTATTCCATTGATCAAATTATTGGGTCAATGTGTGTCAACTCGCTTAGACTAGTGCCATTTTAGTTTGGGTTGCTCGGAGATTGAATTATCCTCCAAGGTCACCCCTACCAAAATTTTTAATGCAGGAATAGTAATGCTAGGGCCTGTCGGCTTTTTTGAGTTTTTATTTGCAATAATGAATTAAAGCTCCATAGGGTCTTCTCATCTTATTTGTTCATATCCATCTCTTCATGGATAAGTCAATTTCAATGATTAAAAGTGAGAGACAGCTGAACACTCAGTGGCCATTCATACAAGTCCCTATTTAGGGAACAAGTGATTATTCTACCTTTGCACTGTCAGGATACTGCAGCCATTGAACATATGTCACTGGGCAGGCAGTGCCTCTAATACTGGTAATGCTAGAGGTGATGTTTCTGGTAAACAGGCGGGGTAAGATTTGCAGAGTTCCTTTTAGTTTTTGTAATCTTTCCTTAAAGCATGCCTGTGTTGGATTAACAGTATAAATAATAGGGTGCTTATTATATTGCTTATTAATATTAGGCTGTTAACTGTCAGTGGATTATTGCGGTCTCATACAAGCTTATGCAATGGAGAATATCTTCATGTTACTTATATTAACATTATTGGTTCTATTAAGTAATAGATTAGTCCAATGTGATGTTAGAAGTTCAGTAGGATGATTCAAATTTTAGGCAATTAGATGTTGAGCTTGAAAGCTTCTTAATTGGTGGCTGCTTTTGGGCCATCTATGTCAACTATGGTGGTGATATTTTTTATTCCCCATAGGACAGTTGTTTCCTAATGTCTAAAGAGCTGTCCTTCTTTAAGACTAACAGTTAAAGATACAGGGAGATTAAGTAAGTCTGTGGATAAGTTTAAAGTTGAAAAACAATCAGCTGTCACCAGGCTCAGTAGACTTGTCACCACTACTCATGAATCTTCCCACTATTTTGCCACATAGATGGGTGTGCTCTTTTAGCTGTTGTTGAGTAGCTCTTCTGGTTTTGGGGGACTTGGCTATCATTCTCTGTGTAAAGTTATTTCTAGTTAATACATTATGCAGAAGGTATAAGGGTTTGTCTTTGCTTTTTAATGCTTTATTCAATTCTTTCATCTTTCCCTTAGGGTATTACGCCTATTATGCCAGGGTGAAAATTTCTATCACCTATGCTTTTGTCTAAGGTAAATGGTTTGATTAAGATGGTTTGATATTTTTAGTGAAGTTTGGGGTTAGAGTCAATTCAAAATGATCAGTAATCAGTAAGTTAAACTGTACTTTGGTTTGTCCAAGCACACTTTCCAGTATGCTTACCATGTTACGACTTATCTCCTCTATACATGCATAGAGAGTTTTTAGCAATTTCTAAAATAATATTTGAGGAGAGTGATGGGAGGTGTGTGCATGCTTCATGGTCTTATTCAACCAAGCACTCTGCTCTTGGTTTGCTGCTAAATCCTCCTTGAGCCCTTAGATTTCATAAAGGTTGTTGTGAGGTTTTCTGGGTATACAAAATGCAGTCTACTTCTTGCCACCTCATGAGCTACACCTTGACCTAACATTTTTATGTGTACACTTGTGCTTACTCTATAACCATTTTAGGGTTTGCTAAAGATGGCAGTATATAGGCTGAGGTCAAGAGGTGGTGAGGTATATTGGGGTATACTGATTTTAAAATAGGCTCCTCTAGAGGTATATAAAGCACTTTGAGTTTTTAGCTGTTGCTGGTAGTATTCTGGCAAATTGTTTTTTTTAATGTTAGAGTTTAGGGGTAAGCATAGTGGGGTATCTAAGCCCAGTCTGGGTCTTAGCTATTGTGTCTTCAGGATATTAAAGGCACATTCATAGTATATTTTATTTCAGCTGGAGGTTTTTACAACTTAGATGGAGTTTAGCTTTATTGAGGGCAGACCTTAAACACTCTTTGCACCAAGTTCAATTAGCTTGGGTTAATTGTATGGCTGCGGTGGCTGGCACGAAATTGACCAATGCTAGATATCAATATAGCTTAAAGTTTCATTTATTACTAAATATTTATCAGTGCTTTTTCCCATAGGGGTGTGGTTGAGCACTGTTTTGAGCTGCATTTGTGCATGCTTGATACTTGCTCCTTTTGATCCAGGTGATCTAAAAGGCGTTTTCACTGGGGCGCGGATGCTTGCATGTGTAACCTTACTAAGAGCTAATAGAAAGGCCAGGACCAAACCTGTTTGTTCACGGGGTTGTGCAGACCCATCTAGAATTTTTAGTGTCTTGCTTTGAAATAATTAAGTTACATTAACTGTATAAATACTTAAGCCTAAAATTAGAATATGAGAAGGAAACAAATAAATAGTCATTTACAGTTCTGGGAATTCAGGGTCTTTAAAGTTGAATTGGAAGAGATTTGGTTGAGAGGTTTACTCATAATTAGAATATAATCGATTTAGGGTACAATATATGGGGTAGCGCTTTTAGAGGAATATGCTCAAGGTATTATATTACTTTGGGTGGAAGTGTAATTATTGTATTTATTATATAAAATGGAGGCTTGATTTGGGGGGATTTTAAGATTTTTAGGAAAATTACATCATCGAGGGGTAGCTGTTGGGATATTCATGGTTAAAATACTATTTTTGGGCTCTGACTGGGTTGCATTTTAGTGTCTTGTTTTTGGGGTTTGGCAAGGGTGCATTTACCTTGGTTGATGGTAAAGTTGGAGATGGGGAGGAGGAGTTTGCAAATTTAATCGGGAATAGTTCTTGAAAGTGAGCATGCGTGCATGAGCATAGGTACGTGAGTATACGTGTCTATTAATTGTTATGTCCTTCAAGCATTAATTAATTCACAACTTATTGTTATCATGCCAGCCTGGAATATTCAATTTAAGCTCAGCTTCTACAATTGATTTGTCAGGAATCAAATCCGAGTTCATCTACAGCTGATTTGGCAGGTACCAGGGCTTCCGCAATGGTGAGTGATAGCATCCCCCAAAGTTAAACATACCAAATGTATGACAGTGCTCCTGTGACTGGTTAATAGGGTGGTAGTCATTAGTCCATTGAGATGTCTTATTTAAGGGGAATGTTTGGGAGATTTTAGTTTTATGGCCCTGAAGTAAGAACCAAATGCCAGGTATAGTTTCAAAATAGTCACCCCTAAGTGTTATGGGCCCACAGCAAGGAGGTTAGTACTACCGAGCAGGATGATGATTTCACAAAGGTTAGTTGATTAAGAGATCAGAATTTGGTAGGGGATATCTGTGTTGACAAGGGATTTTTTGACTGAAATGCGCTATGTCCAATGAACGAAGTACGCACTATGTAATATTAAGGATATCTAGTATGGGTCAATATTTGCAAGGATTAGACTTGTATAGTCAATAAAAGTAGGTGTACCATAGTTGATTAAGGGAATATTAATATATGCTTATATGTATGTGCACTGGATTTGTAATGTATCCTCATGTATCATTGTACTATGTATAAGTAAACAATTATAGTACTATATATTACTCATTGGTGCTAACAGTAATGCACAAAGTACATAAAAGCACTAATGTATTAGTGCTAGTTGATTAATACTGACATAGCAGTTAAAATATGTGCTGTGAAAAAATTCAGGGAGTAGTTTAATCCAAATTTCAGCTTTGGACATTGATGGTGAAGTGGAAATGCTTTTTCTCTGAGTTGTCCTGGGGAGGAGATTCTCCATTTCTCGTTTACAAGACCAGAGTATTGAATTATACTGCAAAAGCATTTTCATTTAAGTAATTTATTTTCAATTAGGGTAGTGAGCAGTATAAGGGTGAGGATGGTAGAGAAGTACATGATAGATGCTGTCTGTCTGATGGCAATAAAAGGTTATTGGACTGGCTGCCCTCCGATTCATGCGAGTGTAAGCAGGTCAGCCACTAGGGTTCATAATAGGCATCGACTTAATGGCCAGAATATTATGCTTTGTTGTTTAGACTTGTGAAATATGGGAATAACTGCTAGAATGAGAATGGATAATACAAAGGCCAATACGCTTCCTAGTTTGTTAGGAATAGATTATAAGATCGCATATGCAAACAAAAAGTACCACTCTGGCTTAATGTAGGGTAGGGTACTGAGGGGGTTGACTAAAGGGTAATTATCTGGGTTGCTCAGGAGGTCAGGTGAAAATAGTATTACAGTTATTAGAAGGAGGAGAAGAAAAATTAAACCTAGAATATCATTGGTTGTACAGTAGGTGTGGAAAGTGATTTTGTCAGGATCTGATGAAACCCCTGAAGGGTTGTTAGATTCTGTTTCATGCGAGAATAAAAGAAGAACAGTTGCGAGCACTGTAATGATGAAGGGTAGGATGAAATGGAAGGCGAAAAATCATGTGAGGGTGGCTTTGTCAACTGAGAATCTGCCTCAGATTCATTGTACAATGTCAGTTCCAATATATGAGATGGCTGATAGTAGATTTGTAATTACTGTTGGGCCTCAGAATGATATTTGGCCTCATGCAAGCATGTGGCCCATGAATGCTGTTGTTATAGCCATGAATAGGAGGATAATGCCAATATTTCAGGTTTCAAGGAATGGAAATGAACCATAGTGTAAGCCTCAACTAACATGTAAGAAGAGGCAGATGAAAAATATTGAAGCACCTTTGGCATGAAAATAGCAGCTTTAGTTTACATCTAGGCTGATATGAGCGACTGAAGAAAAGGCAGTTGAGGTGTCTGATGTATAGTGCATAGCCAAAAATAATCCTGTGATGATCTGGAGAATTAGGCAGGCACTAAGAAGAGAGTCAAAGTTTCATCATGTAGAAATGTTAGATGGTGTAGGAAGATCAATAAATGAGTAGCTAGTAACTTTTATTAGCAGATATGTTTTGCGGGTATTGGTCATTAGTGTTTTTACAAATGAAGTAGAAGGATGGTTTTTCATATCATTGGTCATTTTTATAGTTCATGTGGGAATAATGGCATATGCTTTATTTTTATTAAGTATTCTCTGGTTATAGGGTTTGTAGGTTTTTCTTCGAAACTTACTCTTATTTATGGAGTCCTAGGGCTAATTGTTAGGGATGCTGTGGGTTGTGATATAGTGTTGAATTTTGGCGGGGATTTCATGGGGTTAATAGTCTTTTTGACTCATTTGGAGGGTATGATGTTTGCTTTTGGTTATACTGTGGCTATGACTATTGAGGAATATCCTGAAATATGAGGGTCAAGTATTGACATTTGAGGGGCTTCTTTATTAGGATTATTAATAGAGTTGATGTTGGTTTGATGAATAGTTGAGTATGATGAGGTGGTATTCACGTTTGATTTTAATAGCGTAAAGAGTTGTATCATTTTTTAGCATGGGGGAGGTTATTGCCTGAGGATTATGTGGGTATGGCTGCCTCATTCAGGAGATGAAGGTCTAGTACTCAGGTGTTGAGACTTTTTGGCTTAAATTCCTTCCCATGGGTGCACAGTGACATATAGCCGAGTTAGAATTGTAATAATGTGACTCTTCTGCTTTGTCCCCACCAACAGGGGATATTATCACATGTATCTGGGCCTATAAGCTAGGTTATTTGTCTCTCCTGCCTCTGTCCCCAGAGGACATTGTGTAATATCATTTGACTTAGCATCTAGGGTAATGTGACCCTTCTCTCCTGCCTGGGTCCTGCTCACCAAAGAAATTGTGACGTACCACTGATTGCAAAACCTAAATGATGTGACTGTCCTTCATTACTACATATTGCAGAGCCCAGCACCTAGGTGGAGTGACTCTCCTCTTTTTCTTCTTCCCTATGTATGGTGGGCTTGGTGACATACTTTGAGACTGTACCCAGGTGATGTGACTCTTCTGACTAGGCCCAGCCTACAAATGAGATTGTACTGTATCACTGGCTGAGCACCCAGGTGATGTGACTCTCTTGCCTTGTCCCTGCTCACAGGTGAAATCGTAACATACACCTGGGTTAAGCACACATGCACAATAATAACTCTCATATCTGGACCCAGAAAGTAGAGATAATTGACACTCATAGCCAGTCTCGCGGCCATGGGTAAAGTCCTCAGATTTTCACTTGTATAAAGTTCACGAAGGATTATAACACTCAGGTATAGCATATAAAGCCTTAATGGTAGAGAGTGTCATAACAGAGACCAGCAACTAGGTGAAAATGTGACTCTTCTATGCACTCCTGGCTGACACGATTATCATGCTCACGCATGAACAGGGCCTAGGAATGAGGTACTAAATCTCATACATAAAAAGCAGTCAGAGGTTGAAATAATTACTCTCATACATGGATCTGATTCACAGATGGATTGGTAATATTTGAACCATGATTCAGCACATCTGTGGTGATGTGAGTTGTTTATTGGAACACAATCTTCAAGTGGGATTGGGGCAATTATACATGGATCTTGCCCATTGTTGAGACTGTGACTCCTTTACTCCCACCCAAACCACAGAAAGTGTTGACTCACATACAGGAAACTAGGATTTGTGTGGGATATGAAACTTATTTCCCAGTCTTTCTGAGAGTGTGATTGGGGCAGTTAACATTGCCCAGCACATGGATAATTTGACTCTCTTTTCTAGGCCCAGACCACAGAGAAAATTGCCCGAATGTGAAACAAGCAGATAAGCAATATGTAACACCTTCCTTGGCTCTGTCTAAAAGGGCACTTTTATATATCACTGGGATCATCACCCAGGTAATGTGAGTTATTTGCCTAAAACCTGCCTACAAAGAGAATTGTGTCTTAAATCTAGGTCCATCACATAAGTGATGTCACTCCCTTCTTCTGCCTTAGCCCTGCACTTATAGTGCACTGTGACACACAACTGGGCACTTCACACAGGCAATGTGATTCTCCTTTTTGGGTTCTGCCAATAGGAAGCATTGTAGCATATCACTTGGCTCAGCACCTACATGATGTTTCTTTGCTTTTGACTGGGCCCTGACCACGGGATATTGTGACATATTGCTACGTTCAGCGCAAATGTGAGATCACTCTACAGACTTGGTACTGCACAGAACAGACATTGTGACATATATCTCGGCAAATTGCCTAGAAGTGAATCCCCTCTCCTGCCTAAGTCCTTCCCACAGAGAGGGGTTTGATATGTCACTGAAACCAGCATCCAGGTGATGTGACTCTTCTGCCAGGGTCTTGCCCACAGGTGGATTGTGACATCTCACTGGACCTGCACCCACATAGGGGATGTAACTTCCTTGCCTTCTCTCTGGCCACGGGTAACATTGCTCCATATACCTGAGACCCTAACAAAAGCCTAATTACAACTCATATGCCTGGAGCCAGGACATGCTCAGGATGGTTTTTTCTTAAACCTTTCCAAAAGTGTACTAGTAACATATACCTTTGCTCAGTTCCTAAATGATTTAAAAATTCTACCTGGGTATAGCCCACAAATCAGATTTTGACAGATACAGGGGCCAAGCACCTTGGTGATTTGACTGTGCTATATTAACAATGTCCTCAGAGGGGATTGTAACATATTTCTGGACTCATCATCTAGGTTACATGACTCTCATCTCCTGCCTGCACCCTGCTTCCTTTGGTAATTGTAGCATTTCTAAGCGCTGTATCCAAATGATATAACTCTCTTGCCTAGGCCTTGTCAACAAGAGGCATTGTGACATATTTTGGGGCCCATAATTTAGGTGATAAGACTCTCCTCTCCTGCTTGGATACTGCCCACAAGGGACATTGTGCCACAGAGCTGGACCAAGCACACAAGTTATGAGACATTTCTGACAGGACCCTGCCTACAAAGAGAATATTGGAATATTTCTGGCCCAGCATTTAGGTGATGTGGCTGTTCTGTCTGCTTCATAACCACAGAGGGAATTGTAACATATGCCTAGGCATGGATCACAGACATGATGATTCTCACATGTGGACTCAGCCAATAGAGGATATTTTGACTCTTATAACTAGGTTTAGGGACATGTGTGATATCCTAGATCACCTTCTTATAAAAAGGTTACGAAAAATTACAACACTCTCACATATTTTACAAAGTCTTTGGGTTATACAGACAGAGTCAAAGTAGGGCTCAGCACACAGGCGAAATTGTGAGTCTTGTATGCACAACTAGCTGACAGTAATGACTGTCATTATTGCACATGGATGAAGTGAACTGTCACACATGAAAACAGGACATGTGTGGTATTATAAATCTCATTTTTGGAATTTTCTGACAGCATGATTGTGATATAAATCTTTTCCAAGCACCTGTGTAATTTGACTCTCCAGACTTGTTCCAGCCCATATATGGGATTGTAATGTCTACCTAGGCCAACCTCCAGGTGATGTGACTCTCCTGCCGGGGCCCTTCTCTCACTAAGCATTGTGACATATCACTGGATCTAGTACTCAGGTGATGTTACATTCTTGCCTGCACCATGCCCACCACAATTATTGTAACATATTTCTGTGCCCACCTCATAGGTGATGTAACTCTCCTCTCTGGAATGGGTCCTGCACAAAGGAATGATAGTAACATATTGCAAAGCCAGGCACACAGGTGAGGGTACTCTTGCCAGAGCCATGCCCAAAGGAGTACATTTTGATGTATCTCTCAGCCTGTCTCCTAGGTGATGTGACTCTTTTGCCTGGGCCCTGCCAGCCTGGAGAGTGACATATTTCTAGGCCAGGCACACAGGTGATGGTGCTCTTTTGCCAGGGCTTTGCTTCATAGAGGACATTGTGACATATCCCTGGGCCTATCTCCTAGGTGAAGTGACTCCCTCCTTGGGACCCACCCACATGGAGCATTGTGGCATAAGAGAGAATCAGCATCTAGGTGATATAACCCTCTTGCCTGGGTGCTGTGCTAAGAGAGCCTTGTGACATATCTCAACACCCAGCATTCAAATGATATGGCCCTTCTACCCAGTTTCTGCCCACATATTAAATTGTGACATATTTCTAGGGAAGCATCTAGGTGATATGACTCTCCTCGTCTGCCTGAGCTCTGCCTACTGGGGACATGGGATCCCATGACCTAAGTGATATCTGTGATATCTGTGATCCCATGACCTAAGTGATATGACTCTCTTCCTCTGCCTGGGCCTTGAAAATGGTGGGATTGTGACATATTGCTGAGCCCAGCATTTAGGTCACGTGACTCTACTCTTTTTTGTGAACCATGCCCACAAAGGGAAATTTTGACCTATTGCACCCAGATGATGTTACTCTTCGGCCAGAGTCCTGAAAAAAGAGGGAATTATTGCAAACTAGTGGGCCCAGCCCCCTGATGATGCTACGGTCCTTCCTGTGCCAGAGCCATAGACAGTATTTTGACATAATTTCGGCCCATTCTGTAGGTGCTTTGGTTCTCATCCCTTGGCTAAGTTTTTCCACATTTGGAATTGGGTCATATTGCTGGGTCCTGCAACTAGTTAATGTGATGCCCCTTTCTAGGTTCTGCCTAGAGAGGGCATTGTGACATGTTACTTGACACATCACCTAAGTGTTGTTACTCTTTTCCTAATTTTTTGCCCAAAAATGGAATTATGACATATACCTTTCTTCAGTTCATAGCCATGATGTTCCAACTTATATTGGGATTCAGCCAGTAGAAGATATTTTCCCTATCATCCCTAAGCTTAGGGCAACAAGTAAAATCCTGGGTTTCATATTTGTACAAAGCTCACAGAAGTTCACAACACTCACTCATATTGTATAAACTCCTTGGGTGGTACAGAGAGTTTCATAACAAGGCCCAGCAAAAAGTTAAGATTGTGACTCTCAATTACAAACCCAAGTGAAGGTAAAAGTTGTCACCATCCCATGTTTACAAAGCCCACTGTTGAAGTACTAATAGGTGAAAACAGTACAAAGATGGAATTGTGACTCTCATATGGGGATCTGACCACAGGTGCGATCATGACTCATTTCTCCACCCAGCTCACAGGCATAAAATGGGTCTCATTCTTAAACTCAGCTTAAATGAGAGATGCTGACTGTCATACCTGGGTTTAAGGCAATATATAAAGTTGTGAGTCCATATGAGCGTGTGGGCCTCAGAGTGGTTTGCAACTCTCATACATGCCATATAAAGCCCCTGGATGTTGTAGAGGGTTTCGTATGATTACCTAATATGCATGACATTGTGACTCTCGTATAAACACCAAACTATCAGTTAAAGGTGTCACCCTCAAAGATGAGGAGATTGTGTCATATCACTGGGCCTAGTACCCAGGTGTTAAAACTTTTCCTTTAATTGGATTATAAATCATGCCACTATAAAGACACATGCACATGTATGTTTATTGTGGCACTATTCACAAAAGCAAAGATTTGGAATCAACCCAGATGCCCATCAATGACAGACTGGATTGAGAAAATGTAGCACATGTACACCATGAAATACTATGCAGCCATAAAAAAGGATAAGTTCATGTCCTTTGTAGGGACATGGATGAAGCTGGAAACCATCATTCTCAGCAAACTATCGCAAGATCAGAAAACCAAACACCGCATGTTCTCACTCATAGGTGGGAATTGAACAATGAGAACACTTGGACACAGGAAGGGGAATCTCACACTGTTGTGGAGTGGGGGGAGGGGGGAGGGATAACATTAGGAGATATGCCTAATGTAAATGACGAGTTAATGGGTGAAGTTCACCAACATGGCACATGTATACATATGTAACAAACCTGCACGTTGCCACATGTACCCTAGAACTTAAAGTATAATAAAAAAGAAAACAAAAAACTTTTCCTTTAATTGTATACCATGTGTGCATTGTGACATATCTTTAGGTCAGAATCATAATAATGTGACTCTTCTGCCTAGGCCCTGCCAACAAGACATATTATCACATACCTCTGAACCTATCAGCTAGGTGATTTGTCTATTTTTCCTGTGCTTGCCCCCAAGGAACATTGTGACATTGCTGGACATAGCATCTAGGAAATGTGACTCTCCTTTCCTGCCTAGACTCTGCCCACTAAAGGAATTGTGACATACCACTGAGTGCAAAACCTAGGTAATGCAACTCTCCTCTATGTTCTGGAGTCTGCCAAAAGGAGGGATTATTATGTATTGCTGAGCCCAGCGCCTGGGTGGTGTGACTCTCCCCTTTTTCTTCAACCTTGTCTACAGCAGACATGGTGCCATATTACTTGAGGCTGTACCCAGGTGATGTGACTCTTCTGACTTGGCCCTGGCTGCAAAGGAGATTATAACAGATCCTTAGCTCAGAATCCAGATGATGAGACTCTTCTGCCTTGTTTCTGCCCATGGGTGAAATTGTGACATAAGGAGAGATATTTTGACTCTCATAGCCAGTCTTATATCAATGAGTAAAGTAATAGGTCTCCTAATTGTATAAAGTTCACAGAGGATTATTACACTCAGGCACATCACATAAATCCTGAGTGGTACAGAGTGTCATACCAGGGAAGAGCAATCAGGTGCAGTTGTGACTCTTGGATGGACACCTAACTGACATGATTGTCATTCTTTCACAAGAACACGTACAAATAAGGTACTAAATGTCACACAAAGGAGCAGTCAAGGCCGGGCACTGTGGCTCATGCCTGTAATCCCAGCTCTTTGGGAGGCCGAGGCGGGTGGATCATCTGAAGTCAGGAGTTCGAGGCCAGCATGACAAATACAGTGAAACCCAGCCTACTAAAAACACAAAAATTGGCTTGGCATCATTATATTTGCCTGTAGTCCTAGCTACCTGGGAGGCTGAGGCAGAAGAATCACTTGAACCCAGGAGACAAGGGTTGCAGTGAGATGAGATCGTGCCACTGCACTCCAGCTTGAGTGACGGAGGGATGATCCAACTCAAAACAAAAAACAAAAAAAAACACAGTACTCAAAGATTGAAATTGTTCCTCTAATACATGGATCTAACCCATGGGTATTTTGGTGATGCATGCTGTGACTCCCCTACTGGAACACAATCTTCAAGTGGATTTTGCCCATTGATGAGATTTGACCCCACTCACAGGAGGTGTTACTCATATGCACAAAGCCAGGACTTACATGGGACTATGAAACTTATTTCTGAATATTTTCTAATGTGTGATCGGGATGTAAAAGTTAACCCATCTCCTGAATAATTTGACTCTCTATTTTAGGCCATGACCACAAATGAAATTGTGACATACTTGGACCATACACCTAAGCAAAGGTGACTGGGCCCACTACAAAGGGCACTTTTACATATCACTGGGACCAGAACCTAAGTGATGTGAATTATTTGTCTGTTCCCTGCCTATAAAAAGCATTGTGGCTTATATCTAAGTCCATCATGTAAGTGATGTGACTCCCTTCTACAGCCTTGGCCTTGCACTTATGGTGCATGGTTACACATAACTGGGTACTGCACCCAGGTGATGTGACACTCCATTTTGGGTTCTGCCAACAGGAAGCTTTGTAAATGTTACTTGGCTCAGCACCTAGGTGATATTTCTCCTCTCTTGCCTCGCCCTGACCACAGGGGAGATTGTGACATATTGCTAAACCCAGCTCCAAGGTGAGGTCACTTTCACACCTTGGTCCTGCACAGAGCGGTCATTGTGACATGTATCTAGGTCAGTTGCTTAAGTGAAGTGAGTCTCCTCACCTTCCTAAGCCCTGTCCAGGGGGAATTTTGATATATCACAAAAACCAGCATCCCGTTGATACAACTCTTCTTCCAGGGTCCTGCCAACAGTAAAGATTGTGACATCTCACTTGACAAGCACCCACCCAGGTGATGTGACCTTCCTGTTTGCTCTCTGCGCACAGGTGATATTGTGCCATACACCTAAGACCAGATAAGAGGACTAATCATAACTCTTAAACCTGGAGCCTGATTATATGCAAGATGGTGTCCCCATTCCTGGAACTTTCCACTAGTGTTATTGTGACATATACCTTTTCCTAGCTCTTGAGTGATTTAATAAGCCTGCCTAGGTGTAGCCCACACATGAGATTTGGACATTTACCTCAACTGAGAACTTTGGTGATTTGACTCTCCTGTCTTAACAACATCCTCAGGAAGGATTGTAATATGTTTCTGGACCCATCATCAAGGTTACCTGACTCCTCTCCTGCCCGGACCCTGCTTCCACTGGGAACTGTAGCATTTCTAAGCTCTGCATCCAAATGATATGACTCTTTTGCCTGGTCCTTTCAACAGGAAATGTTGTGACATACCTCTGGGCCTATCATTTTGGTGATATGAGTCTCCTCTTCTGTCTGGACACTGCCCACAAGGAGCATTTTGCCATACAGTTGGACGCAGTCCCAAAGTTATGTGACTTTTCTACCAGGAACTTTCCTACAAGGAGAATATTGGAAAATTCTGGCTCAGCATTTAGGTGACATGGCTGTCGTGCCTGTTTCATTACCACAGAGTAAATTGTGACACATACCTTAGCACAGCTCACAGGCATGATAATAACCCTTATATGTGGACCCCATATGACAGTCATTACTCCAATAGGAGTAATTTTGACTTTCATAACTTGCTTTAGAAACATGACTGATTAAATCTCTTTCTGGTAAAAGAAAGGTCATAGAAGATTATAACAGCTTTGTATATTTTATAAAGCCCTTGGCTTGTACACAGAGTGTCATAACAGAACCCAGCAGAAAGGTGAAATTATGAGTCTCATATGCACACCCAGCCGACAGTGAGAACTTCCACTGTCTCACATATATGAAGCCAACTGTTACTCATAAAAACAGAACATTTGTCGTGTTGTACATCTCATCCCGGGAATTTTCTGCCAGTCTGATTGTGATATAAATCTTTGCCAAGCATCTGTGTGATTTGACTCTCCAGACTGGTTAGAGCCAGCATATATTATTGTGATATCTACCTGGGCCAACCTCTAGGTGATGTGAATCTCCTGCCTGGGCCCTGCTCTCAGTGATAATCATGAAATATCACTATATTCAGCACCCAGGTCATGTCACATTTTTGCCTGAGCCATGCCCACAGAAATCACTGTGACATATCACTGTGTCCACCACTTAGGTAATATAACTCTCCTCATAGAATGTGCCCTGCACACAGTGGGAGATAGTGACATAGGGCTGGGCCAGGCACACAGGTGACAGTACTCTTTTGCTAGGGCCATGTCCTAAAGAGGGCATTGTGACATATCACTGGGCCTATCACAGGTGATGTTGCTCTCCTGCTTGAGTCCTACTTACCTGAATAGTGACGTATTACTAGACTAGGCACACAGGTGATGGTACTCTTTTGTCAGGGCCATGCCTCAAGGAGGACATTGTAACATATCTTTGGGCCTATCACCTAGGTGATGTGACTCCCTGCTTGAACCCTGCACACATGGAGCAATGTGACATAAGGGTAGAACCTGCACCTATTTGTTGTAACTCTCTTCACATGTTAGATTGTGTCATATACCTAGGGAAGCACGTAGGTGATAGGTCCCTGCCAACAGTGGATATTATCACATATCTCTGGGTTTATAAGCTGGGTGATTTGTGTCTCCTTCCTGTGCCCTGTCCCCAGAAGACCCTGTGAGGTGTCATTTGGATTAACATTAGGTAATGTGACTCTACATTCCTGCCTGGGTCCTGCTCACCAAAGAATTTGTGACTTACCACTGATTGCAAAACCTAAATGATGTGACTGTCCTTCATATTTCAGACTCTGCCAAGAGAGGGGATTATTACATATTGCAGAGCCCAGCACCTAGGTGGAGTGACTCTCATCTTTTTCTTCTACTCTGTATATAGTGTGCTTGGTGACATACTATTTGAGGCTGTATGCAGGTGATGTGACTCTTCTGACTAGACCCAGCCTACAAATGAGATTGTACTGTACCACTGGCTCAGCACCCAGGTGATGTGACTCTCCTACTTTGTCCCTGCTCACACATAAAATTGCGACATATACGTGGTTAAGCACACATGCACAATAACTCTCATACCTGGACCCAGCCAGTAGAGATTTTTGACTCTCATAGTCAGTCTCAGCCATTGGTAAAGTCCTGGGTTTTTCACCTGTGTAAAGTTCACAAAGGATTATAACACTCAGGTATAGCATATGAAGCCTTAATGGTACAGAGTGTCATAACAGAGACCAGCAATGACATAAGAGTGCAACTCTTGTGTGCACAACTATCTGACACAATTACCATTCTCACACATGAACAGGACCTAGGAATAAGGTGACTCCCCTACTGGAACACAATCTTCAAGTGGGATTTTGGATCTTATACATGGATCTTGCCATGTATCTCGATGAGATTGTGACTCCTCTACTTAAACTCAACTCGTAGAAAGAGTTGACTCACATACACGAAACCAGAACTTGTGTGGGATGTGAAACTTATTTCTGAACATTTCCGAAAGTGAGATTGGGACAGGTAACTTTGCCCAGCACATGAATAATCTGCTACTCTTTTTTAGGCTCAGACCACAGATGAAATTGTGCAATATGTGGAACAAACACCTAAGCAATATATAACACCTTCCTTGGCTCTGTCTACAAAGGGCACTTTTATATATCACTGGGACCATCACCCAGGTGATATGAATTATCTTCCTGAAACCTGCCTACAAAGAGAATTGTGTCTTATGTCTAGGTCCATCATGTAAGTGATGTGAATCCCTTCTACTGCCTTGGCCCTGCACTTACAGTGCATTGTGACACATAACAAGGTACTGCACACAGGCAATGTGATTCTCCTTTTTGGGTTCTGCCAAGAAGAAGCATTGTAATACATCACTTGGCTCAGTACCAAGGTGATGTTTCTTTGCTTTTTCCTGGGCCCTGATGACAGGGCAGTTGTGATATATTGCTGGGCCCAGTGAAAATTTGGGGTCACTCTCCAGCCATGGTACTGCACACAAGCACCATTGTGACATATATCTAGGCCAATTGCCTAGGTGAAGTGAGTTTCCTCTCTTGCCAAAGTCCTGCCAACAGAGGGGGTTTTGATATGTCACTGAAATCAGCATTCCAGTGATGTGACTCTTCTGCCACGGTCCTGCCTACTAGGTAGATTGTGACATTTCACTGGACCTGCACCCATGTAGGTGATGTGACTTTCATGCCTTCTCACTGGCCACAGGTGATGTTGTGCCATATAACTGAGACCGTAACAAAAGCCTAATAACAAGTCATACGTCTGGAGCCCAGATGTGCTCAGGATGGTGAGTCTTATTGTTCAACTTTTCTACAAATGTAATTTTGAAATATACCTCTGCCCAGCTCCTGAGTTAATTATTCTGCCTTAGTATCGCCCACAAATGAGAGTTTGACAAATAACAGGGCCAAGTACCTTGGTGATTTGACTGTGCTATCTTAACAATGTCCTCTGGAGGGACTGTAACATATTTCTGGACCCATCATCTAGATTACATGACTCTCCCCTCCTGCCTGTGCCCTGATTCCTTGGTAACTGTAGCATTTCTAAGCACTGCATCCAAATGATATGACTTGCTTGCCTGGGCCCTGTCAACAGGAGGCATTGTGACATATTTTGGGGCCCACGATTTAGGTGATATGACTCTCCTCTCCTGCCTGGACACTGCCCACAAGGGACATTGTGCCACAGCACTGGACCTAGCACACAAGTGATATGACGTTTCTCACAGGTCTGCCTAAAAAGAAGATATTGGAATAGTGCTGGCCCAGCATTTAGGTGATGTGGCTGTCCTGCCTGCTTCATAACCACAGAGGGAATGTAACATATACCTAGGCATGGCTCACAGGCATGATAATGACTCTCATATGTGAATTCAGTCAATAGAGGATATTTTGACTTTTATAACCAGATTTATATACATGTGTGATGTCCTGGATCACATTCCTGTACAAAAGTCACAAAAGATTACAACACTCACATGTATTTTACAAAGTCTTTGGGTAATACAGACAGAGTCAAAGCAGGGCTCAGCACACACATGAAATTGTTAGTTGTGTATCCAGACCCAGCTGACAGTAAGGACTGTCATCATCTCACATGAATGAAGCCGACTGTCACACATGAAAACAAAACAAGTGTGGTATTGTGAATCTCATATTTGGAATTTTCTGACAGTGTGATTGTGATATAAGTTTTTTCTAAGCACCTGTGTAATTTGACTCTACAGAGTTTTTCCAGCACGTATGTGGGATTGTGATGTCTACCTAGGCCAGCCTCCAGGTGATGTGACTCTCCTGCCTGGGCCCTTCTCTCAGTAAGAATTGTGACATATCACTGGATCTAGCACACAGGTGACGTTACATTCTTGCCTGTGCCATGCCCACTAAAATTATTGTGACATATTTCTATGTCCACCTCATAGGTGATATAACCCTCCTCCCTGGAATGAGCCCTGCACAAAGGAAGGACAATAACATATTGCAAGCCCAGGCACACAGGTGAGGGTGCTCTTTTGCCAGAGTCATGGACAAAAGAGGCCATTTTGACATATCTCTGGGCCTATCACCTAGGGTATGTGGCTCTCCTGCTTGGGCCCTGCCAACCTGGAGCGTGACATATTTCTAGGCCAGGCACACAGGTAGTGGTGCTCTTTTGACAGGGCTATGCTTCATAGAGGACATTATGACATATCTCTGGGCCTATCACCTAAGTGAAGTGACTCCCTCCTTGGGCCCCACCCACAAAGAGCATTGTGACATAAACAGAGAACCTGTACCTAGATGATGTAACTCTCTTGTCTGGGTGCTGTCCTAAGAGAGCCTTTTGACATATCTCAGGACTCAGCACCCAAGTGATGTAGCTCTTCTGCCTCATTTCTTCCCACATGTTGCTCTGTGACATATTCCTAGGAAAGCAGCTAGGTGATATGACTCTCCTCATCTGCCTGAGCCATGTCTACTGGGGACACTGGGACATCTCTGTGCCCATGATTTAAGTGATGTGACTCTCTTTTACTGCCTGGGCCTTCACTATAGGAAGATTTTGACACATTGCTAAGCACTCAGAATATTTGACTCTCCTCTTTTTCCCAAATCATGCCCATCAAAAAGGAATTTTGACCTATTGCTGTGCCCAGCACCCCGATGATGTTACTATTTTGCCTGGGTTCTGCATCAAGTGGAAATTATGGCATATTTCATATTGCTGGGCCCAGCACCCTTATGTTATAACTCTCCTGCCTGTGCTGGAGCCACCGAAAATATTTTGACATATCTTGGGCCCATTATGTAGGTGTTTTGGCTCTCATAACTTGGCTGGGTTTTTTCCACATGTGGGATGGTGTCATATTGCTGGGTCCAGCATCCAGCTAATGTGACCCAATTTCCTATACTGCCTAGTTTTTTGCCCACAAATGGAATTATGACATACACCACGTTTCAGTTCCAACTCATGATGATTATACTTATATTGGGATTCAGCCAATAGAAGATATTTTGCCTCTCATCATTAAGCTTAGGTTGATAGGTAAGGTCCTGAGTTCCGTATTCGTACCAAGCTCACAGAAGTTAACAATGCTAACCTATATTGTATAAAGTCTTTCTTAGTAGAGAGATTCATAACAGGGGCAGCCAAAAGTTCAGATTGAAACTCTTCATTACACACCCAGGTGAAATTAAAAGTTGTCACCATCCCACATTTACAAATCCCACTGTTGAGGCCCTGAGTCTAACAAGGGAATACAGCACAAAGTTTTAATTGTGAATTTTATGTGTGGATCTGGACACAGGTGGGATGGAGACTCATTTCTGGACCCAGCCCACAGTTATAATAATGGGTCTTCTCCCTTAACCCTGCCTGTAGGGGAGATGTTGACTATCAAACCTAGGTTTAGGGTAATACGTACAATTGTGAGTCCATATGAGCTTGTAGGCCTGAGAGAGGTTTGCAACTCTCATGCAGGCTTTATAATGCCCTTGGATGTTGTAGAGAGTGTAATATATTGGCCCAAAACACAAGTGAGATTGTGACTCTAATATACATGCTCAGCTAAAAGTTAAAGGTGTCACTCTTAAAGATGAGGAGATTGTGTCATGTCACTGGGCCTAGTACCCAGGTGTTGAGATTTTTTGGCTCAAATTCCTTTCCATGGGTACATTTTTACATATTGCTGGGTCATAATCATAATAATGTGACACTTCTGCCTGGGCCCTGTCAATAGGGGATATTATCACATATTTCTGAGCCTATTAGCTAAATGATGTGTTTCTCCTGCCAGTGCCCTGCCCACAAGGAACACTGTGACATATCGCTAGGTATAGCATTTAGGTAATGTGACTCTCCTCTCCTGCCTAGATTCTGCCCACTGAAGAAATTGTGACATAACACTGAGTGCAAAACCTAGGTGATGTGACTTTCCTATTTGTCCTGGACTCTGCCAAAAGAGAGCATTATAACATATTGCTGAGTCCAACACCTAGTTGTGGGGTTCAATCAGGCTTGTGTGAAAAATATTAAAGATAGTTATAGTAATATCCAGAAACTTTCCTGGAAGGCCGAGAAGTTTGCATAGCTTTAGTAAGGGTTATGGCTGAAGGCAACCTGATCCTCACCTTAAGTAAATAGCTTAAAGTGAGTAACAAGGAATGTAGAGTAGTTTATCTAATTAACTTGTTTTCCTAAGACTCACCTTTGTTTCCCCCTAGGTGCTTAATTGCTTTCTACTCAGGAGGTCCACAATGTCAATTGCCCTCTAGTGATATTGATTCAAGCCTTTGTCAATTAAACATTCCCGAATAAATATGAGTCTCACTGGCTAGTCAGGGCTGCAGATGTTTACAGCACTCTGTATGGAGTCTGTAAGTGACCCAGATGCTCAGAACTAGCAAAGCAGAATATCTGTGTGTCAATATACTTTATTCATCCGTCTTGAGTCAGGGTCTGCGGGACAGATCTTGCACCTAAGGGGTGTGACTATCCAATATTTTTTCAACCCTGTGTTCAGTGGGCATGATGACATGTTATCTGAGACTGTATCCAGGTGATGTGACTCTTCTGACAGGGTCCTGCCTACAGAAAAGATCATAATGTATCCCTGGCTTGTGACCCAGATGATGCGACTCTTCTATCTTGTCTCTGTCCAAAGGTGAAATTGTGACATATACCTGGATTCAGCTCATATGCACAGTAATAACTCATGTACCTAGACCCAGCCAGGGGATATATTTTGGCTCACATAGCCATTCTTATGGCCATGGGTAAAGTCCTAGCTCTCCCACCTGTAAGAATTCACAGAAAACTATGCTACTCAGGCATATCATATAAAGCTTGAGTGGTACAAAGAGTGTCATAACAGGCACCAGCAACCAGGTGCTATTGCGATTCTTAGATGCACATCCAACTGACATGATAGTCATTCTCACATATGAACAGAGCCTACGAATGAGGTACTTAATCTCACACACATAAGCAGTTGAAGCGTGAAGTGGCTACTCTCCTACATTAATCTGATCCACAGGTGGTTTGGTGACATTTGAATCATGATTCAGCAAACCTGTGTTGCTTTTACTCCCCTACTGGAACACAATCAAGTGGGATTGGGATTGGGGCTCTTATACATGGATCTTGCCTATTGTTGAGATTGTGACTCCTGTATTTTGACCCAACTCATAGGAGCTGTTATCTCTCACACCTGAAGCCAGGACTTTTGTCAGACTGTGAAACTTATTTCTGAACATTTTTGAGTGTGTGATTGAGAAGTACGACTTTGCCCAGCATCCGAGTGTTTTGACTCTTCTTTCTAGGCCGAGCACAGTTGAAATTGTGACATACGTACACCAAGCAACCAAGCAATGTGTAATACCTCATTTGGCAATGCAGTCGAGGGCACTTTTACATATCACTGAGACCAGTGTCCAGCTGATGTGAAATATTGGCCTGAACCCTGCCTACAAAAGCATTGTGGCTTTCATCTAGCTCCATTACATAAGTGATGGGACTTCCTTCTACTGCCTTGGGCCTGCACTTATGGTGAATTGTGCCATAAAATTGGGCACAGCAACCAGGTTACGTGACCCCTTTTTTTTGGTGGGGGGACGGTCTGTCAATAGGAAGCTTTGTAATGTACCACTTGGCTCAGCACCTAGAAAATGTTTCTTCTCTCTTGCCTGGGCCCTGACCAGCAGAGAGATTGTGACATATTGCTGAACCCAGCATCAAGATGAAGTCACTCTCCTGCTTTGATCTTGCACACAGGGACCTTTGTGACATATATACAGGCCAATTGCCTCGGTAAAGTTTTTCTCCTCTCCTGCCTAAGCCCTGCCCATGGGGAGGATTTAGATATATCACTGAAACCAGCATCCAGGTGATATGACTCTTTTTCCAGAGTCTTGTGACATTTCACTGGACCAGCACCCACTCAGGCGATGTGACTTTCCTTTCTTCTCCCTGCCCACAGGTGATGTTGTGCCACATACCTGAGACCAGATCATTAGCCTAATAATGACTCTTTTACCTAGAGCCAGGACATGTACAGAATGGTAACTCTCATCTCTGAACCTTCCACAGGTGTTATTGTCACATATACCTTTTCCAGCTCCTGGATTCAATAATCCAGCCTAGTTATAGCCCTGAGATTTAATAATCCAGCCTAGTTATAGCCCACAGATGATATTTTGACATATACTTGGGTCAAGAACCCTGGTGATTTGACTCTCATGTCTTAGAGTGTCCTCAGAAGGGATCATAACATATATCTGGACCCATTGTCTAGGTTATGTAACTCTTTTCTCCTGCCTGAACCCTGCTTCCAGTGAAGCATTTCTAAGTGCTGCATCCAAATGACATGACTTTCTTGCCTGGGCCCTTTCACCAGGAGGCATTGTGACATGTCTCTGGGCCCATCATTTAGGTGATATGACTCTCCTGTCCTGCCTGGACACTCTCCACAAGGGGCATTATGCCATAGAGCTGGGGCTAGCAACAAAGTTTTGTGAATTTTCTGTTAGGGCCCTGCCTACAAAGAGAATTTTGGAATATTTCTGGCTTAGAATTTTAGCAATGTGGTGGTTCTGCCTGTTTAGTAACCACAGAGGAGATGGTGAAATATATCTAGGCACAGCTAACAGGCATGATAATGACTCTTACATGTGGACCCAGCAAATAGGAGAAATTTTGACTTTTATAACTAGGCTTATGGACATGAGTGATGTCCAGGATTTCCTTCTTGTAAGAAGGTCACAGAAGATTACAACACTCACAATTATTTTGTAACACCTTTGGGTTGTATAGGGAGTGTCACAACAGGGCCTAACACACAGAGGAAATTGTGACTGTCATATGCACACCCAGCTAACAGTAAAGACTTTCACAATCACAGATGGATGAAGGCAACTGTCCTACATGAAAACAGGACGTGTGTGGTATTGTACATCTAAAACCTAGAATTTTATTCCATCGTGACTGTGATATAAATCATTGCCAGGCACCTGCATGATTTCACTCTTCAGACTGGTTCTATTCTACATATGGGATTTTTATATCTACCTGTGCCAACCTTGAAGGGTTGTGACTTCTCTGCCTGGACCATGCTCTCAGTAAGAATTGTGACATCACTGGATCCAGCATCCAGGTGATGTTACATTTTTGCCTGCACCATGCCTGCAGACATAACTGTGACATATCATTGTGTCCATCAGTTAGAAGACGTAACTCTCTATGGAATGAGCCCTGTACACAGGGCAAAATAATGTTGTATTCCTAGGCCAGACATACTCTTTTGCCAGGGCCAGGCCCAAAAGAGGGCATTTTGACATATTACAGGTCCTATCGTGTAGGTGACATGGCTCTTCTGCTTGGGGCTTGCCCACTTGAGTAGTGACATATTGCTAGGCCAGGCACAAAGGTGATGGTACTCTTTTTTTTTTTTTTTTTTTTAATAGTTATAGTTTTTATTTGATAAATATCTATAGGCATGTTCTGAGTTTAAATATCCTCTTCCTTAAACATGTCATGTTTTCAATGTGATTGTGGGGAAGTATTTTTGATACTTTTAATATAGTAGAAAATATTTTTTTTCTTTTTTTTTTTTATTATACTTTAAGTTCTAGGGTACATGTGCATAACATGCAGGTTTGTTACATATGTATATATGTGCCATGTTGGTGTGCTGCACCCATCAACTCGTCAGCACCCATCAATTCATCATTTATATCAGGTATAACTCCCCAATGCAATCCCTCCCCCCTCCCCCCTCCCCATGATAGGCCCCAGTGTGTGATGTTCCCCTTCCCGAGTCCAAGTGAGCTCATTGTTCAGTTCCCACCTATGAGTGAGAACATGCGGTGTTTGGTTTTCTCTTCTTGTGATAGTTTGCTAAGAATGATGGTTTCCAGCTGCATCCATGTCCCTACAAAGGACGCAAACTCATCCTTTTTTATGGCTGCATAGTATTCCATGGTGTATATGTGCCACATTTTCTTAATCCAGTCTGTCACTGATGGACATTTGGGTTGATTCCAAGTCTTTGCTATTGTGAATAGTGCCACAATAAACATACGTGTGCATGTGTCTTTGTAGTAGCATAATTTATAATCCTTTGGGTATATACCCAGTAGTGGGATGGCTGGGTCATATGGTACATCTAGTTCTAGATCTTTGAGGAATTGCCATACTGTTTTCCATAGTGGTTGAACTAGTTTACAATCCCACCAACAGTGTAAAAGTGTTCCTATTTCTCCACATCCTCTCCAACACCTGTTGTTTCCTGATTTTTTAATGATTGCCATTCTAACTGGTGTGAGATGGTATCTCATTGTGGTTTTGATTTGCATTTCTCTGATGGCGAGTGATGATGAGCATTTTTTCATGTGTCTGTTGGCTGTATAAATGTCTTCTTTTGAGAAATGTCTGTTCATATCCTTTCCCCACTTTTGGATGGGGTTGTTTGTTTTTTTCTTGTATATTTGTTTGAGTTCTTTGTAGATTCTGGATATTAGCCCTTTGTCAGATGAGTAGACTGCAAAAATTTTCTCCCATTCTGTAGGTTGCCTGTTCACTCTGATGGTAGTTTCTTTTGCTGTGCAGAAGCTCTTTAGTTTACTTAGATCCCATTGGTCAATTTTGGCTTTTGCTGCCGTTGCTTTTGGTGTTTTATTCATGAAGTCCTTGCCCATGCCTATGTCCTGAATGGTACTACCTAGATTTTCTTCTAGGGTTTTTATGGTATTAGGTCTAACATTTAAGTCTCTAATCCATCTTGAATTAATCTTCGTATAAGGAGTAAGGAAAGGATCCAGTTTCAGCTTTCTACTTATGGCTAGCCAATTTTCCCAGCACCATTTATTAAATAGGGAATCCTTTTCCCATTTCTTGTTTCTCTCAGGTTTGTCAAAGATCAGATGGTTGTAGATGTGTGGCATTATTTCTGAGGACTCCATTCTGTTCCATTGGTCTATATCTCTGTTTTGGTACCAGTACCATGCTGTTTTGGTTACTGTAGCCTTGTAGTATAGTTTGAAGTCAGGTAGCATGACGCCTCCGGCTTTGTCCTTTTGACTTAGGATTGTCTTGGCAATGCGGGCTCTTTTTTGGTTCCATATGAACTTTAAAGCAGTTTTTTCCAATTCTGTGAAGAAACTCATTGGTAGCTTGATGGGGATGGCATTGAATCTATAAATAACCTTGGGCAGGGCAGATGGATATTCCCAGGTGGAGCAAGATGGCCGAAGAGGAACAGCTCCAGTCTCCATCTCCCAGCGGGAGCGACACAGAAGACCGGTGATTTCTGCATTTTCAACTGAGGTACTGGGGTCATCTCACTCGGGAGTGCTGGACAATCAGTGCGGATCAGCTGCTGCAGCCTGACCAGCGACAGCTGAGGCAGGGTGAGGCATTGCCTCACCTGGGAAGCGCCAGGGGGAAGGGAGTCCCTTTTCCTAGCCAGGGGAACTGAGACACACAACACCTGGAAAATCGGGTAACTCCCACCCCAATACTGCGCTATAACACCGGCACACCAGAGAATATATCCCACACCTGGCCGGGAGGGTCCCACGCCCACGGAGCCTCCGTCCTTGCTAACATAGCAGTCTGCGGCAATCTAACGGCAAGGCAGCAGCGAGGCTGGGGGAGGGGCGCCCGCCATCGCTGAGGCTTAAGTAGGTAAATAAAGCCGCTGGGAAGCTCGAACTGGGTGGAGCTCACAGCAGCTCAAGGAAACCTGCCTGTCTCTGTAGACTGCGCCTCTGGGGACAGGGCTCAGTTAAAGGTGATGGTACTCTTTTGCCAGGGCCATGCTTTCAGGAAGGCTTTATGACATATCTCTGGGTCCATCACCTAGGTGATGTGACTTCCTGCTTGGCCCTGCCCACATGGAGCATTGTGACATAAGAGTAAAACCTGCACCTAGGTGATGTAACTCTCTTGCCTGAATCCTTTTCTAAGGGGGACTTACGAATATCTCAGTATGCAGGACCAGGTGATGTGGCTCTTCAGCATGGTTTCTGCCCACATAATAAATTGTGACATATACGTAAATATGCACCTAAGTGATATGACTCTCTTTTTGTGCCGGATCCCTGCCTGCTGGTGACATTAGGCCATATCTCTGAGTCCATGACCTAAACGTTGAGACTCTCTTATTCTGTCTGGGCCTTTACAATGGGATGATTGTGACATATTGATGAGCCCAGCACTGAGGTAATGTGACTCTTGTCTTGTTGCTGAACAGTGGCCACGAATAGAACTTTTACCATATTTTAGGGCCCAGCACCTGGATAATGTTACTCTTCTCACTAGGTTGTGCATAAAGGTGGAATTGTGGCATAGTGCTTGACCCAGTACCCTAATTATGTGACTCTCCTGCATGTGCCTGAGCTACAGAAGGTATTTTGACATAACTTTGGCACATTTTGTAGGTGTTTTAGCTTCATCACTTTATTGGGTTTCTTCTACATGCGGTTGTATCATATTGCTGGCTCCAGCCCCCAGTTAATATGACCCTCTTTCCTAGGCGCTGCTTAGAGAGGGCATTGAGACATATTGCTTGACACAGCACCTAAGTGATGTTAACCTTCTGCCTAGTTTTCCGCCCACAAATGGGATTATGACAAATACCTTGCTTCAGTTCAAAGGCATGATGATCAAGCTTCTATTGCGGTTCAGCCAATAGGAGATATTATGCCTCTCACCACTAGGTTTAGGTCAATAGCTAAAGTCCTTCATTGCATATTTGTACAAAGCTCACCGGAGTTTATGACACTAACTCATATCATAAAAACTGATTGGGTGGTACAGAGTTTCATAACAGGGCCCAGCAAAATGTTAAGATTGTGACTCTCCACTACATACTCAGTTGAAAGCAAAAGTTGTTACCATCCTACATTTACAATGCCCATTGTCGAGGTCCTGAGTCTAACAAGTGAATACAGCACAAAGTTGGAATTGTGACTTTCATAAGTGGATGTGCCCACAGGTGAGATGATGACTCATTTTCTGACCCAGCTCACAGGCATAATAATGGTCTCATCCCTGAAACCAGCCTATTGGAGAGCTGTTGACTGTCATACCTGGGATTAGGGCAATATGTAAGATCATGAGTCCATATAAGCATGTAGGCCTCAGAGAGGTTTGCAACTCTCATGCATGTTGTATCAAGTTCTCAGATGTTGTAGAGAGTGTCATGCAATGGCCAGCACACACGTGATATTGCGACTCTCATATACACAACTAGCTAACTGTTAATAGTGCCACCCTTAACGATGAGGAGATTGTTTCATATCCCTTGGCCTAGTACCCCGGTGTTGAGACATTTTTGTTTAAATTTCTTTCCGTAAGGGCATTGTTACATATCACTGGGTCAGAATCATGATAATCTGACTCTTCTGCCTGGGCCCTGCAAATGGGATATTTTCATATATGTCCAGGCCTATTGGCTAGTTGCTATATCTCTGCTGCCAGTGCCCTGCTCATAGGGGACACAGTGACATATCACTAGATACAGCATCTATGTAATGTGGCTCTCCTCTCCTGTCTGGATCCTGCCACTGAAGAAATTGTGAGATACCACTGAGTGCAAAACCTAGGTGACACGACTTTCCTCTCTGTCCTGGACTCTGCCAAGAGAGGGAATTATTGCATATTGCTGAGCCCAGCACCCAGGTCGTGTGATTCTCTTTTTTTCTTTAAACCTTTCTACATAGGGTACAGTGACATATTACCTGAGGCTATACTCAAGTAATGTGGCTCTTCTGCCTGGTTTCTGCCCACATGTTAGATTGTGACATAGAACTAGGGAAGCACCTTGGTGATATGACTCTCCTTTTCTACCTGGACCCTGCCTACTGGGGACACTGGGATATATCTCTGAGTCCATGACCTAAGTGAAGTGACTCTCTTTTTCTGCCTCATCTTTACATTTGGGGGATTATGACATATTGCTGAGACCAGTACTCAGGTTATTTGACTCTCCTTTTTTTCTCAAACCATGCCCACAAACAGAAATTTTGACCTATTGCACGGTCCAGCAAGCAGATAATGTTACTGTTTTGCCTGGGTCCTGCATATAGAGAGGATTATGGCATATTGCTGGGCCCAGCATCCTGATAATGTGACTCTCATGCCTGTGCCAGAGCCAAAGAAGGTATTTTGACATATCCTGGGTCCATGATATGGGTGTTTTGGCCATATAATGTTTGGCTAGTGGCTCAGGCCTGGAGAACCTGCCCAATGAGAATATACGAGAGCAGGCACTCACGTAACAGTCTGGCCACTTTTCTGAGGGGCTGCTGTGGTATGCTGGTGTCAACTGCAGTCTTTAGTCACCTCAGATTTTCCAATACCTAAAGTGATCACCAGTGAATGCTGCAAAACAGCAACAATGGCAGCATGCCCTTTTCCCTGGTAGCTCTATCCTAGGGAGGTATAGACTTGTCTCCAGGTCAAAAGCTACTGTAGGAAGTAGCTGGAAGCCCCTTTTGAAAGGTCTTACCCAGTGAGGAGAACATGATTGGGGATCGACTTAAGAAAGCAGCCTAGCCACATTTTTGTAGGACAGGTATGTCGTGCAGAAGTATCACTTGCACCCCCAGGTTATTTGGATTCTCCAAAGCCAGAAGGCTAGAATAGCTAAGTCACAAAAACAGCAAAAATGGCAACTCACTCTTGCTCTAGAAACTATATCCCAAAGAGGTTTCAAAATTCCATTGACGAAAGATGGAAAGGTGGTAGCTGGCCACCCTGGTTAAGTATTTTCAAATGTGCAGGAACAAGATTGGGAACCTGCTTTAACAAGAAGTCTGGCCGTGTCTTTTTAGAGCACCTGTACTCTGCTAGGAGATGCTTTCTGCCTCTAGTCAACTTGGACTCTTCAAAGCCTAAAGGTTGGAATGCCTAAGCTGCCCAAGCAACAAAGATGGTGGGCCACTCCTCTTTCTGGTAGCTCCATCCCAGGGAGGTGCAGTGCTCCTACCAATGGTTGGCTGGAATTCTAAGCCAGCAGGCCATACCTTGTGAGGCACTGTGGAAGTGGGTCCTACAGACTATCACTATTCAGCCCCCTGGATTCCACCTCTTTCCTATGGGTATGTACAGGGGTGTAACCTCCTGCTTTGCTGGAGTTGTAGCTACTTTTTCTGAGAAGCCTTGAAAGCCAGAGTATCTATGGCTCTTGAATCTCTGCACAGGTCTGAGCGGCTGCTCTTCTGAGACTCCATGTAGCTCTATGTGTTCAACTGAAGGCCTTGGTGAAGTGGGTTCATGAGGGTATCTCCTCACCTCAGGGTTGCAAAGATCTGTGGGAGAACTGTGGGTTCCCAGGGTCTACATGCACTCACTGCTTTACTGGTTGGGGAGGTTCCCTTGGCTCCATGTTGTTCCCAGGTGGCCTGTTGTCCTGCCTTGCTTTACTCCATTCTCCATAACTCAAGTTGTTTTTTTTAAAATTAGTCCCAATGGAAGTAGCTGGAAGTTTCATTTGAAAGTGCTGTATTTATGCACACCTTGTATTCCTCTCTATGAGAACTACGCAGTCTAGCTGCTTTCAGTCAGCAAACTTGATCACTTTCCTCTAAAAGGAGTCTACTTTTTTATATTAAAAGAATTTAATATATTTTCAAACGCAAATATTAGTGTAATTTACCTCTTAACGTTTGATGCTGTGTCTTCATTTCTAGAATTTATGGGAAAGAACATGGTCAATGGTTGTCACACCAGAGTTATGAGAGGTTCTTCTATATTAGATGGACAGATTTATATACTTTCTTACAGAAGATTTAGAAAACTGAAATCTAAGATACATGAAGACATTCTAAGTGGAAAGGCCACTTAGTGGTTGATTTACAACAGTATCATAGGTGACACAATGCTAGGAGAGTGGAAAGTGATCAAGATAATATTCTGCATATAGTAAGAGAAGCAATTTAAATTTTATAAGGAAATTACCTTTTGCAAATTAAGGTAATTAAAATACAGTGAATTTCAAAATGCCTTTTTAATGACAAAGTGTGAACTCAATTTGTTTTAATAAGCCAAAATTGTTGCTATTGTGTTAAGGCTATTTTACTTGGAATGTGTATCTTGCAACTGGTGTTAACTTATCCCATCTTACCCAAGGTTGTAGGTAACAGATGGTAACAATATACTATTGGGTGACAGTGGAATAACTTCTGTAATGATTCCTTTGTCAGTGGTGTTTAACTTAAATGATTTAGACAATATGCTTCCTACAACTTACGTTTTTGTTTTTATTGTAACTACAGGTTATTATGATGGTTGTAATGAAGATTGTATGAGTGTAATGCAACTATATGATTCTGAATTCTAAGCAACTATTTACAAAATTTTACTCTATTATATTTGTTGAAAATATGACTTCTCTGGTCTGCTAAACATATATAGACTTTTACCTTTGATTTACATGGATTTAAATATGCAGATGCATCACTGTAAAATAAACTTTAGGTGTAACAGATTTATACAGAAATTAGTCATATTTGTTTATGGTTGTGTACCAACTTGAGAAGAAAAGAAAAATACTAGAATGAGACAGATAATTTTACCAGTGTTGATAACTCACCAGCAAACCAGAAAGTTCAAAGATTTTGAAAGCAAATTTGTTTTCTCTGTTTTGTATTATATTTATTTTTACCTACCCTGCTGTTCTGGGCTCTCAGAAGTATACTTCTGGCAGACATTACTGGAAGGTAAAAGTGAGAAACAAGCCTAAATCAAAATTGATTGTGTACAAGGCTATCCTCTTAGGAACTGGCAGGATCAGTCTTCAGTTCCAAGTAGATTTGGGGCAATTGGTTGATGTGTAAAGAGTGGTTATGCTGCATCAGGTCCTAAAAAAACCCGGGTTTTGCCCATAATAAAACACAGTAAGACTGGTAGTTTTTTGGACTATGACTTAGGTGATTTAAAAATAATAATAATATAAACGATAGGTTTGCTCTGTATATTTTTAATGATTCTTTTACAAGAGCCTTTTGGCCTTATTTCTATACTGAAGCAGATTCTGAATGTCTTAAAATCTCTTTATTATGTTCTACTAGTAAATGAATCTAGTTTTTGTTGGCATTTAGCAAGTACATTTAACCTCATTTCTAAAATCTTACATTTTACTACTGAAGAACAGAATAAATTTTTTTTCTCCTAAATTTTTGGCACCTATAAAAACATGTTCATAATGTTACTTTCATAGATACTATGAATATTAATTGTCAAGTGTGTTAATTTCTGAGGTAAAATATTTGAGAATTATATTGCCCAATATGTCCAATAAAATGTTTTTAAGTTGCCTATTTAAAAAAATCTGTCAATTTTGAATTGTATACCTAGCTAAAATTTTTTAACATTGAGGATAAGCTGTAAAATAATTCACACAAATAATATAAACTAAGTTTACTTAAATTATTTACTTATTTAAGAAATCTAATTACATTTTAGATAAATTGCTCTCACCTGTTACTGTTTGTTTAGCATATTGTTTTTTAAGATTTTGCCTCTAAAACAGGTAACAGTTTGAACAAAAAAAATCCCACAATTTGATGACTGGCATGAAAATAAATTTCACAAAAATAAAAGGTTTATATAATTACCTAATTAAAATAATGTAAAGGATTAAAATGTTAATATTTATTTTTTACACATTATTGGGCAAAAGTAACCCTGAGATAGTAATGTGCACAAAATACTATTAATTGTATTCTTGAGACTGGCACTTACAGAAACTCCACCATAGGCCCAGGATTCCCTAGGCATTTCTTCCAGGAGAACAGCCAATGGAATTGAAGCAGAAGGCCATGTCCACAAATGTAAATGGATGCTCACCTCCTAGAGACCAGTGGGTAGTGGTTGCAGAAAGAGTAGGGCCTTCTTGGTGGTCCGGGAAGGCATTATCAGCACCACACTAGAAAAGGGGCCTGGAGCTCCACTGCACCCTCCTACCTGCAGGGGCCTCAGAGGGCCCTGGGAGAGGCCAGCCTAGGTGCTCTGTCCTGTCCCTGGCCCTTGAGTCCTTCCTCACCTGCTAGCTTTTTCCACAAACAATTCAGGATGACAACCCCCAGTGCAGCCCCACTAGAGGAAGGCGATCAAGAGTGTCAAGGTCCACACCCATCTTTGCACATTTAGTGACTTATTAACTAGTCAATAAGTTAGAGCAGAATATGCTGCTATGACCCCCTGAGATCACATTTTAGGAGGAAACCTGGGGGGCACCTGCACCTGCCTGAGGCTGTGCATTGGAGGAAGGATGGACAGGCCACCTGGGCTTCAGGGAGTGTGTGCCCCTAGCCACCCCAGGGAGACATGGACTTAGCAAGAGCAGGCAATAAGGGTGTCATACAGCAGACATGCTGAGCTGTCAGGTGGGCACAAAGGGGTAGGCATGGGGGGTCCCTGAGGGAGAGGACCTTCTCAGGGCCCTGAACCCAACCCAGAGATACCCCAGGATCTTGAAGCCCAGGCTGTACCTGGAGTTGCAGGGTGGGCACTGTGCAGTGGCCTGTTAAAAGTGGGGTGAGCAGCCACTCAATGAGAGACTTTCATTGCCCATTTTTCTGATCAGCAAATTGATCCCCCAAAGCCCCTAGCCAGGAGGGACAAAAGTGCTGGACTGAGGCATGACTTTTTTCTTTCACTGGCTCCCATAAGCCTCAGACCTCCCTGGGCTTGTTTGAGACCTCCCTGGGCTTGTCTTGAGGAAGAAGATCCCTCTTCCTTGTGAGCATAGGCACAGAAGCAACCAGACGTGTGGTAGGCCAACCAACAGCCACATTTTTAGGCCCACCTGGGCCTCCTCACTCCACTAGCATGTGAAACCCAACTGGTATTCCAGAGTTCAGAATTCACATTTAGTTCCAGAACCAAGGAGTTCAGCACCTGGGATGGAGCAGAAGTGGGCCTATTAATTCCTTGGCACAAGGCCCAAATCAGAGAACTGGCCTGACTGTGCTGCTGTACCAAGGAAGTTGGTGTCCTGCTCGAAGCAGGTCCCACTCTCTTTCTGCCTCCAGTTATTTCACATGCAGCTTGTCATTTGTACCAGCTCTTTCTCTACCCCCACCAACATCCTGCCATTTTTGAAATTCCTCTGAAGACTGCATGAGCCAAGCATTAAGGGTCACAGTGCTCTAGGCTACTCAATTTCACCTGTGAGCAGCAACAAGGCAGGAGAGTCTCATCATCTGGATTCTGGGCTCAGGATATGTTATGATCTCCTTTGTAGACAGGGCCATGTCAGAAGAGTCACATCACCTGGTTACAGCCTCAAGTAATATGGGACCATGTCCACTGTAGACGGAGTTGAAGAAAAAGGGGAGAGTCACACCACCTAGGTGCTGAGCTCAACAATATGTAATAATCCCCTGTTTTGGCAGACTCCAGAATATAGAGGAGAGTTGCATTACCTAGGTTTTGCACTCAGCATTATGCCACAATTCCTTTTGTGGGCAGGATCTAGGCAGGAGAGGAGAGTCACATTTCCTAGATGCTACATCCTGCAATGTCACAATGTCCCTTGGAGGTAAAGCACAGTAAAAATAGACCAGTCACCTAGCTGATAGGCTCAGATATATGTGATAATATCCCTTGTTGGAAGGGCCCAGGCAGAAGAATCACATTATTGTGATTCTGACCCAACGATATGTCACAATGCACACATGGGATACAATTAAAGAAAAAGTTTTAACACCTGGGTACTAGGCCCAGTGACATGACACAATCTCCTAATCTTTAAGGGTGATACCTTTAGCTGTTAGCTTGGTGTGTATGAAAGTCACAATGTCACTTGTGTGCTAGGCAATTGTATGAAGCCCTCTATAACATCCGAGGGCTTTATACAGCATGCATGAGAGTTGCAAGCTATTCTGAGGCCCTCACGCTTGTATGGACTCACAATTTTATATATTGACTTAAATCTAGGTATGACAGTCAACATCTCTCATTTGGGCTCAGTTCAGGAATGAGACACATTTTATGCCTGTGAGCTGGCTCCAAAAATGAGCCACAATTGCACCTGTGGCCCAATGCCCATATGAGAGTCAAAATTCTATCTTTGTACTGTTTTCACCTATTAGACTCAGTACTGCAACAGTGGGCTTTGTAAGTGTGGGATGGCAACAAATTTTAATTTCACCTGGGTGTGTAATTGAGAGTCACCAAGTTAGGCAATGAATGCCTACATTGGCCAAAAGCACAGATCCTCTGTCCTGAGCTGACTGCACTGAGGGATTGCTGACCTACATCTCTCTGAGATGCAGCCCCTAGAAGACAAGCAAAAAGGTGGGGCAGAAAACCAGCTCATGTGGTGCCCACAGGGTTTGGCACAAGGGAATCTATAGTTAAGTGTGGCCTGTGATGGCCATTTCTCTAGGCCCAACTTTCTCCCATAAAAGACTTTAGCCCTAGGGGAACTGTTGGACCTAATTTCTGCAGGATGGTCTTGCAACTCAGAAGAACCTGGTCCAGCTGAGCACTCCTTGGTCTGTTGGCCTCTCCCAGGGGCCCAGTCTGGCTACAGATGCTGACAGGGCAGTCTCAGGTACTCTGAGAGCCCATACCATAGCATCTGCACTGGTGGGCCATGCCTGATCCCTGAAGTGCTCCAGCAAGGCAGCCCATATGACTGCACCAGCCCACATGATGATTCCTCCCCACACTGAAGGGGAAGCCCTGACACCGGGGCAGCTCCCCACATTACTTTGCTGGCACATGTCTGCAAAGGAGGGTGTGGCTTTGCTTGCCCCACTAGCAAATGGGAATGCAGTATGCCCTGCCATCTTCAGTGACTGCCATTGCAGATGAAGCTTTGGTGGGCAGAGAGCCAGAAAGCCCCACCCCTACCTTTTTCCTAACACTTTACAGAGAACAGAGTATCCTTCCAGACTCTAAACAATCACTCCTTCTTGGGAGGGCATAAAAAGGCATCAAAATCTTCACTAGCCAGTATCCTGCCCCAAGCCAACACCACCTTTAGTGTAACATTGCACACAGTCTCCAGGGGGTATCCCCACTCCCCTTCCAGCTGCTTTGTTCCTGCCACTGAGGTGAATGCCCAAAGATAGGCAGAAACTCCATATCCACTAGCACTCTGCTTAGTGGTGGCACTTTAGTCCCACAGAGTGGCAGAGTCCAAATATCAAGGAGCCAGAGAAGACAGTTGGGGCTCAATACAAGTCCCCCAGGGTATGCAGTCTCTGAGTTGTGAGCTGAGCATTGCTTCCCCACCACCACCACACAAAAAAATATCTCCCAGGAACAAAGCCAGTTGGCTGAATCCACCTTATACCACAATCAAATACTCAAGACCATCAAATAGGATAAAAAAAAAAAAACCCCATTCAAAGGTCGGCAACCTCAAAGATATGCCCACAAAGATGAGATTAAATCAGTGCAAAAATGTTGAAAATCCCAAAAGCCAGAGTAACTTCTTTAATCCAAATGACCAAATAACGTTTCCAGCGAGGCCTAATATGCTAGAAGTAGAATTCAGAATATGGATAGAAATAAATTTCATTGAGCTACAAAAGTAAGTTGCAACCCAATTCAAGGAAGGGAAAAAATTGCAGGAACTGACAGAAAAAAAAACAACCAGTCTAGAGAAAAATGTGGCCAACCTGATAGGTCTGAAAAACACAATACAAAAACTTTTTAATGTAATCACAAGTATTAACAGCAGAATAGGCCAAGCAGAGAAAAGAATCTCAGAACTTCAAGACTGGATTTTTGAAATAAGACAGACAAGAATAGTGAAAAAAGAACAAGCAGGAATGAACAAAACCTCTATTAAATATGGGATTATGTAAAGAAACCAAATCTATGATTAAAGAGAGTGCCTGAAAGTGATGAGGAGAATGAAAACAACTTGAAATACATATTTCAGGATATCATCCATGAGAACTTTCCCAACCTAGACACAGAGGCCAACATTCAAATGCAGGAAATGTGGGATATCCCCAGTAAGATATCCCATGAAAAGTTCATCCCCAAGACACATAATCATGAGATTCTCCAAGGTCAAAATGAAAGAAAAAAAATGTGTTAAAGGCAGCTAGAGAGAAAGGGCAGGTCACCTCTAAAAATAGCCCATCAGACAAACAACAAACCTTTCAGTCAAAATCCGACAAGTCAAAAGAGATTAGGTGCCAATATTCAACATTCTTAAAAAAAGAATTTCAACCCAGAATGTCATATCTGACCAAAGTAAGCTTCACAAGTAAAAAATAAATATGATCCTATTCAGATTAGCAAACAAGAGTTTCTGAAGAAAGTACTAAATAGGAAAAGACTATTACCACTCACTACAAAATGACACTGAAGTACAACTGCAGACACTACAAAGCAACCACGTAAACAACTGTGCAAAATAGCCAGCTAAGATTACAGTGACAGAATCAAATCCAGACATATGAATACTGACCTTAAATGTAAATGGGCTGAATGCCCCAATTAGAAAACAGAGTGGCAAGCTGAATAAAGAATCGAGATCTAATGGTATGCAGTAATCAAGACGCCTGTCTCAAATAAGCTCAAAATAAAGGGAAAAAGAAAAATCTACCAAGCAAATATATAACAGAAAAAAGCAGGGGTTGCAATCCTAGTTGCTGGCAAAACAGACTTTAAATCAACATAGATTTTTTTAAAAGAAGATAAAGAAGGGCATAGTAAAGGTCTATATATGCACCCAACACAAAAGCACCCAGATTATAAAGCAAGTTCTTAGAGACCCTCCAAGATGTTAAGTTAAATGTTCTTCAATGGTCATTACCTTTATACTGCATTTGTTCAGTATTAAGCCTCTGATATTGAACACAGTGTGAGGACTTGTTAAAGACTTTTCCACATTTAAACCCTTGTGGAGCTTCTTTCTAGTATGAATTCTCTGATGTCTAATGAGAATTAGCAAATTGCTTTGCCACTTTCTTCACATTTGTACAGTTTCTTTCCACTGTGAAATCTCTTATAATTAGTAAGGTCTGAGAAGCACTTAAAGGTTTTGCCACATTCTTTACATTTGTAATGTGTCTCTTTCATATGAATTATCTTGTGTTAATAAGGGTTGAGGAGTGGGTAAAGGCTTTGCCACATTCTTCACAGATGTAGGGTTTCTCTCCAGTGTGAATTGTCTTATGTTTACTAAAGGCCGAGAACCATGTAAAATCTTTTCCACATTCATTACTTTTGAAGGGTTTCTCTCCAGTATGAATTATCTTATGTTTAGTAAGGTCTGAGAACCACCTACAGGCTTTGTTACATTCTTCACATGTGTAGGGTTTCTCTCCAGTATGAATTCTCTTATGTTTGGTAATATTTGAGAAGCACTTAAAGGCTTTGTCACATTCTTCACATTCCATTCGTAGGGACATTCTTCACATTCTCCAGGATGAAGTCTCCTCTGTTTAATAAGGGTTGAGGAGAGGGTAAAGTTTTTCCACATTCTTCACATTTGTAGGGTTTCTCTCCAGGATGAACTCTCTTATGTTCAGTTACATTTGAGAAATTTGTAAAGACTTTGCCACACTCTTCACATTTGTAGCATCACTCTGCAGAATGAATTCTCTTCTGTAGAGTAAAATCTGAGAACAACCTACAGTCTTTGCCACATTCTTCATATTTGTAGCATTTCTCTCTGCTAAAAATTTTCTTTTATTCAGTGAAAGTTGAGCACAACTCAAAAACTTTGACATATTTATTACATTTACAGGTTTTGTTATGGGTAGTTGACAAATATTGAGGAAGGCCATTATAACTTTTCTGTCTCTTGCAATTACTCACACTTTGGTAGTCATTCCATATTTTATCAGAATCACTTTTTGAAATGAATCTTTTATGTCATGGTCCAGCAATATCTTTGCAGTAAAATGAAAAAAAGCCAGCTGAAGAAAAAAACATAACAAAATTTCTCCCTCATTGGACTCAGGTGAATACACTTTACAAGTATATAATTATACAAAGCATATTAGGAAGCTGACAATAAAATACCACAGGCTCTAATTCCTTTATAGACATATAAACCTAACAGAAATATATGGACAAAAATGCCTTTGTGAAAAGTCTAAGAACCAGATAAGCATTTGCAGGACCCTAAGTGAGCAAAATGCCAAGAACCACATAGTCGTGTATTATAAGTGTTTCATATTTACCCTCCACAGCCATTCTTTATCCTATGATGACTTTAAATGCATGGCAGCAGGTGCCTGTAATCCCAGCTACTTGGGAGGCTAAGGCAGGAGAATCGCTTGAACTTGGGAGGTGGATGTTGCCGTGGGCCAAGATCATGCCATTGTACTCCAGCCTGGGCAGCAAGAATAAAACTCCAACTCAAAATAAAAGAAAGAAGAAAGAAAAAATAATTCAGAATCTTTTTAACTAAAAAATACACAAATCCGGAGACAATGCCCATAGAACAGGCTTGAGAGACTCCAAGAATCTCTACCCTAAAAAATTGGTATCATATTCCCACAGACAAAAGCCACTTAATAAAGATTTTGATATGTGGCTTTTTATTATACAAATTGCAACCTAAGATTACAACATATACAAAACATAAAGAAAATATGGTTCAAAGATAAAAATGAATATCCAGAAATCAATTATAAAAAAATGGAGATTTAAAAATTACCTGAGACACTTTGCATTAAAATCTACATCTATTTTTAAAAGAAAAAATAAATTACCCTAAAAAATCAAAATTACCATCTCAATGATGCTCAATGAGTAAATGGAAATAAAGAAAATGAAATGAAATAACAAAAATGAAACCAAACCATAAAATAAAAAGCATAAAAAGAAATAAAAATTGTGGAGTATAAGTATAAAAAAGAATAATATGCACTTCCACATTAGGTAAAAAAATAAGTAAATCAAGAAGCTCAGCAAATTTCAACTAAGATTAACACAAAGAGATTTCCAAGAAGACACCACATAAGCAATGTATTGAAAGTCACAAAAAAGTAGAGAATGTGGAATGCAGGAAGAAAAAAGAGATATGTTATTTATGTGCAAGCTTCTGCAAGATTACCAGTAAATTTATGAACATAAATCTTTCAGGCAAGAAGGGAGTAGGAAGCCATAGTTAAAACACTGAAAAAATAAGTCTAAGCAAGAATACTATATCCGGCAAAAGTATCATTCAAAATGAAAATAAAAATCTAACTATATCATGACCTATATCAAGATCTAACTATTCATGTTTTCAAGAGACTCACTTCAGATCTAATAAAAAATATAGACTGAAAATGGCAGGATGAGAAATATTTTCCATGCAAGTGTTAACCAGATGAGAGAAGAAGAGGCAACAATTTATTAGTTGAAAACTGTCCTATTTCATATTTTTTACTTTAAGTCAAAATTTACAAGAGAAAAAGTAGGACCTTCAATTATAGTAAGAGGGTTCATTTACTGAGAACCTGTAAATATATGACATTTTTCCCAAACACATAAAGCAAACATTGACAGAACTGAAGCAAAAATTGACGGCAATATAATAATGGAAGGATACATCAATATCCCACTTTTGGTAATAAATAAAGCACAATAGAATATGAATACAGGAACAAGAAACTTGAATGCACTGTACAGTAATTAAACCTAACAAATGTATACAGACAACAGAATACACATTATTTTCAATAGCTCATAAAACATTTTCCTGGATGGACCACCTGTGACACCACAAAAGAAGCCTTAACAATTTTTTAACTGAAATTTTACAGACAATGTTTATAGCCCAAAAGGAATGGAAATAGAAATCAGTAACAGAAGAAAAGCTGAAAAATTCAAAATGCAAAAATTAAACAGCACACAAGGTTCAAGAGATTCCCCTGCCTCAGCCTCCCAAGTAGCTGGGACCACAGGTGTGCATCACCACACCAAACTAATTTTTTGTATTTTAGTAAAGATGAGGTTTCATCATATTGGCCAGGTTGGTCTCAATCCCCTGACCTTGCCATACACCTTCCTTGGCCTCCCAAAGTGCTGAGATTACAGGCATGAGCCACCATGCCCAGCCAACAACACACTTTTCAGCATGCTCTTTTTCAAGGGTTGGAAGATATAATATTGTGAAGATTTCTATGCTGCTTAAAGTGACCCACACATTCAACAAGCCTTTTTTCAATTTTAAATTTTACTTTTCTAAAAATAGAGAAAAAAAAACCCTACACAATTACATAAGATGTCAAGGGAACATGAAAAGCCTTACAATCTTTAAAAAGAAGAAAAATATTGGAACATTACATTTAACAATTTACAAACATAAAACAAACCTTCAGTAATCAAAGCACTTTGGTACAGGTATAAAGGTAGAACACCAAAGTAATGAAACAGAATGCAGCACAGATGTAAACTCTTCAACAGAGAGGAAAGACATACCACCTAGGTTTTGCATTGAGCCATATGTCACAATTCCTTTGGTAAGTAGGATGCAAGCAAGAGAGAAGAGTTACATTACCTAGACACTAGTTTCAGAGATATTTCAAAATGCCTTCTGGGGGCAGGGCACAGCCTGGAGAGACACATCACCTAGCTTATGGGCCAAGAGATGTGTGATAATATCCCCTATTGACAGGGCCCAGGCAGAAGAGTCATATTATGGTTATTACCTAGCAATATGTAACAATGCACCCATGGAAAGGAATTTCAGCCAAAAAATCTCAACACCTGGGTACTAGGCCCAGTGATATGACACAATCTCCTCATCTTTGAGGGTGACACCTTTAACTTTTAGCTCAGCATGTTAGAGTCACAGTCTCACATGTGTGTTGGGCCAGTGTAAGACACTCTCTGCAACATCTGAGGGCTGTATAAAACCTGCATAAGAGTTGGAAACCTCTTTGAGGCCTACGTGCTTTTATGTGCTCACAATCTTACATATTACCCTAAACCCAGGTTTGATAGTCAACATCTCTCCTATACGCAGGGTTAAGAAAAAAGACCACTTATTATGTCACTGGACTGCTTCCAGAAATGAGTCACCATCCCACCTGTGGCCAGATCTACATGTAAAAGTCACAAATTCAACATTCTACTGTATTCCCCTGTTACACTCAGGACCTTAAGAGTGGGCACTGTAAAAGTGGTATGGTGACAACTTTTAATTTCACCTGGGTATGTAACAGAGAGTCCTAATCTGAACTTTTTACTGGGTCCTGTTATGAAACTCTCTACCACCAAAGAGTTTATACAATATAAGTTAGTATGTCATAATTCCATTTGTGAGTAAAAGAAAACTAAACAGAAGGTTAACATCACTTAGCTGCTGTGCCAAGCAATATGTCATGATGTCTTCTCTTGGCAGTGCCAGCAAATACGTTCACATTAACTGAGGGCTGGAGCAAGCAATACAATACAAACACATCTAGAAGAAACCCAGCAAAGTGATGAGAGACAAAACACCTACAAAACGGGCCAAAGATATGTCAAAATACCTTCTGTGGCTCTAACACCAACAGCAGAGTCACATCATTAGGGTGTTGGGCCAAGCAATTTGCCACAATTACTTCTTTATGCATGACCTAGGCAGAAGAGTAACATCACCCAGGTGCTGGGCCCTGAAATACAGCAGAAGTCCTGTTTGTGGGCATTTTCATCAGCAAAACAAGAGTCACATTACCCGAGTGCTGGGTTCATCAATATGTCACAATCTTTCCATTGTAAAGGCCCAGACAGAAGAAGAGAGTAACATCACTTAGGTCATGGGCTCAGAGATATGGCCCAATGTCACAAGTAAGCAAGGCTCAGGCAGAAAAAGACAGTCATATCGGTCAAGAGATCGAGACCATCCTGGCCAACATGGTGAAACCCCATCTCTACTAAAAATACAAAAATTAGCTGGGCACAGTGGCACATGCCTATAGTCCCAGCTACTCAGGAGGCTGAGGCAGGAGAATCACTTGAACCCAGGAGGCAGAGGTTGCAGTGAGCCAAGATGGGGCCACTGCACTCCAGCCTGGTGACAGAGTGAGAGTCCATCTAAGAATAAAAAGAAGACAGTCATATCTCCTAGGTGCTTCTTTAGTTGTATGTCACAATTTAATATGTGGGCAGAAAACAGGCTGAAGAGCCATGTCATGTAGTACTGAGTCCTGAGATAGTCACAAGTCCTCCTTAAAAAAGGACCCAGGCAAGAGAGTAATATTACCTAGGTGCAGGTTCTACCCATATGTCACAATGCTACATGTGGGCAAGGCCAAGCAGGAAGTCACATCACCCAGGTGATAGGCCCAGAGATATGTCACAAAGCCTTCCTTAAAGCCTGGCCCTGGCAAAAGAGTACCTTTGTGCCTGGCCTAGCAATATGTAACTATTCAAGCAGGCACATCCAAGCAGAAGAACCATATCACCTACATGATAGGCCCTGTGATACATCAAAATGACCTCTTTTGGGCATGGCCCTGGCATAAGAGTATCATCACCTGTGTGCCTGGCCTAGGAATATGTCACTATTTTGCACGTTGTGCAGGGCCCAGTCCAGAGAGGAGAGTTATGTGTTGGGAAGAGATCCCCCAAAATCTGGCCATAAACTGGCCTCAATACTGGCCATAAACAAAATCTCTGCAGCACTCTGACATGTTCATGATGGCTATTATGCCCATGCTGGAAGGTTGTGGGTTTATCAGAATGAGGGTAAGGAACACCTGGCCCACCCAGGGTGGAAAACTGCTTAAAGGCAGTTTTTAAACCACAAACAATAGCATGAGTGATCTGTGCCTTAAGGACATGCTCCTGCTACAGATAACTAGCCAGACCCATCCCTTTATTTCGGCTCATCCCTTTATTTCCCATAAGAAATACTTTTAGTTAATCTATAATCTATAAAAACAATGCTTATCACTGGCTTACTGTCAACAAATATGTGGGTAAACCTCTGTTCAAGGCTCTCAGCTCTGAAGGCTGTGAGACCCCTGATTTCCCACTTCACACCTCTATATTTCTGTGTGTGTGTCTTTAATTCCTCTAGCACCACTGGGTTAGGGTCTCCCTGACCAAGCTGGTCTTGGCAAGTGGCATCCATTGTGGGGGCTGGAATCCAGGTCAAAGTGACAGTTGGAGAATGTGGAACTAAGATGGAGGACACTCGAGTACTCTTAAGGAATCCCAATGGTAAGAAGGGGAACTGGGAAGCATCAGGGTAACAATGGGACAAGTGTGAGCTCTGGTTCATTCCACCTTGGAACTTTTTCACACTGATGATGATGAGGAAGGAGAGTATAACGAAGTAACAAAGCAGGTTTGTTTGCCAGCTAAAGCTAAAGCAGCAAAGGAGGAAGAGGTTCATCCCTACCCTTCTGCACCCCTTCATTATTATTTTGAAGAAAAAGAGTGGCCTGACCCTCCAGGTCTTTCTTTTCTGGAGGACACTGGGCAAAAAGTAGTTTCCCCAGTGACTGTTTGAGTGGTGCCTCGAGCAACCACTCTCAGTTCTATTCAGGCAGGAATCCAGCAAGCTAGACAAGAGGGTGATATAGAGGCTTGGCAGTTCCCTGTTAGAATACACTCCCCAAATCAACAGGGAAATATTATAGCTACATTTGAGCCTTTTCCTTTTAAATTACTCAAAGAATTTAAACAAGCTATTCATACTAAAAAAGAATGTAGAAAAAATCAGTGAGTCAGGCCACCAGATAGGGCAAAAAAGAAAACTGCCAGGCCTGAAACGTGTCCAAAATGTAGAAAAGGAAAACATTAAGCTAATCAGTGTCATTCTAAGTTTGATAAAGATGGGAATATGATTTTGGGAAATGCCATGAGGGGCCCATCCTGGGCCCCATTCCAAATGGCCATTTCTGGCTCAGCCCATTCCTTCACCCCTGTACAATATCTGTCCCCTGCCACAGCCAGTAGTGCCACAGTAGATTTATGCTGCACAAAAGCTGTGAGACTTCTGCCTGGGGATCCCCGCAAAAGGTCCCAATAGCAGTCTGTGGACCCTTGCCGGCAGGGATAATAGGATTACTTCTAGGGAGGTCTAGTTTAAATTTAAAAGGGGTACAAATACAAACAGGAGTCATTGATTCAGATTACAATGGGGAAATTCAAATTGTTATATCTACTTCTGTTCCCTGGCAAGCAGAGCCAGGAGAGCGTATAGCACAGCTCCTGATTGTGCCGCATGTGGAATGGGGAAAAGTGAAATGAAATGAACAGGAGGATTTGGAAGCATGAATAAACAAGGCAAAGCAGCTTATTAGGTAAATAAAATTACTGATAAACATCCTACCTATAAAAAACTATTCAGGAAAACAAATTTAAAGTTTTGATAGATACAGGAGCAGACATTTCAATCATTTCTCTATAGCACTGGCTGTCCGTGTGGCCAATTCAACCCACTCAATTTAACATAGTTGGAGTTGGTAAAGTCCCTGAAGTATATCAAAGTAGCTATATTTTGCATTGTGAGGGACCCGATGGACAACCTGGAACTATTCAACCAATTATAACTTCTGTACCTATAAATCTATCGAGAAGAGATTTATTACAGCAATGGGGAGCACACGTTCTAATTCCAGAACAATTATATAGCCCTCAAAGTCAACATATGATGCATGAAATGGGTTAAGTCCCTGGGATTAGACTAGGAAAAAATTGCAAGGTTTGAAAGAACGGCTTCAAGTGGAAAGACAAAGTTCCCACCAAGGTTTAGGATATCATTTTTGATGGTGGACATTGTTAAGCCTCCAGAAACTATACTTTTAAAATGGTTAAGAGATAAAGCAATTTGGATAGAACAGTGGCCGCTGAGTAAAGAGAAACTGGAGGCTTTAGAGGAATTAGTTACTAAACAATTAAAAAATGGGCACATACCTCCAACATTTTCCCCTTGGAATTCTCCAGCTTTGGGAATTGAGAAAAAAATCAGGTAAATAGAGAATGTGAACTGACTTAAGAGCCATCAATTCAGTTATACAACCTATTGGAGCATTACAGCCAGGATTGCCTTCTCCTGCTATAATTCCAAAAAAAAAAAAATGGCCTTTAATTGTCATAGATTTAAAAGACTGTTTCTTTACTATCCCCTTAGCTGAGCAAGACTGTGAACAGTTTGCATTTACAATTCCTGTCATAAACAAACTGCAGCCTGCTGAGTGTTTTCATTGTTTCACAGATGGGTCTAGTAATTATAATGCTTTTTATTCTGGATCAAAAGGTAAAGTTTTCCAGACACCCTATACTTCAGCTCAAAAAACAGAGCTTGTAGCTGTAATTGAGGTATTGACTGCTTTCGATATGTCTATTAATGTGATTTCTGATTCTTCATAAGTGATTCATTCCACACAGTTCATTGAAAATGCTCAGTTATGATTTCACACAGAAAAACAACTTATGACTTTATTTACCCAATTATAAACAGCAGTTAGTAGTAGAATGCATCCTTTTTACATCACTCACATTAGGGCTCATACACCTCTTCCAGGACCTTTAACTAAAGGGAATCAAATGGATGATTTCCTGGTAACTAATGCAATCCGATAACAAAAAGTCAGAAAATAGGTCAAATAATAACTTGGGGTAGAGGTTATGCTTGTGTTTCTCCAAGACTGAATCGACAGCTGATTTGGATGCCGTCAAGACACCTAAAACCTTATCATGAGCCAGATGCCGAGGAAAAGATTCCAGGAGGATCCTGAAGATCCCCCAATTACAACCATGTCGAGACTGACACCAACGAGGACCCCAACTGTCACGAGCAACACCCATCAAACACAGCCACTCACCTGGGGACAGATCAAGAAGCTGTCACAGATGGCAGGAAAAAAACCTGAGAAAAGTGGGACAGCCAGTCACAATGAGTAATTTAATGGTAGCTATGATATTGATGATCACCATTGCCATGTGTATTCCTTAAACAAGGGCTGGCACAGAGAACAATTACACTTATTGGGCGTATTTATCAATCTTGGCTGGCAATAACGCCTGGATATAATCACTCTATGACACAGTTACACATGCTTTCTGGTCTCAGTATTTACCATAATAAATCTGCTCCTGTAATTGAGGCATACCGCCCTCAAAAATCTATTTGTAAACAGGATTGGACCCAGTTAGAAATAATGAACATACTTGTTGAGGAGGATTACATTATAGAACAGGCAGAGGTGATGCACAGCAATTCCTATGGAATCATTATTGATTGGTCCCCTAAGGGGATATTTAGCTTGAATTACACCTCTCAGTCTGCATGCCACGGCCACACTATGTTCGGCTGGTCTGAACAAAATGGTCAGATGGTAGAAATGATAAGAAGTACGGCAAGAGTTCCTATGATCTGGAACCATGGCAGAATAGTGGCACTTCAACCTCAAATGATATGGCTCTTTGTAGGGGCTAAACACAAGGATTTGTGGAAACTATTAACAGTTCTTAATAAGATCAAAATTTAGGAAAGAATAAAAAAGTATCTAGAAGGACACTGTACAAACTTGTTTCTGGATATTACAAAATTAAAAAACAAATATTTAAACCATCCCAGGCACACCTGATCTTAATGCCAGGAATTGGAGTGCTTAAAGGAGCTGCTGACAAATTAGCAGCTAATAACCCATTGAAATGAATAAAAACACTCGGAAGCTCTGTGATTTCAATAATGATTGCACTGTTAATCTGTGTTGTTTGTCTTTGTACAGTCTGCAGATGCAGATCCCAACTCCTGCAAGAACACCGTGATGAAGTGCCTTTGTTGCTATCACTTTGCAAATCAAAGAAGGTGGACATGTTGGGAACAGGCCTCCCCCCCCAAAATCTGGCCATAAACTGGCCCCCAAACTGGCCATAAACAAAATCTCTGTAGCACTCTGACATGTTCATGATGGCTCTGACGCCCATGCTGGAAGGTTGTGGGTTTATCAGAATGAGGGCAAGGAACACCTGGCCCACCCAGGGTGGAAAACTGCTTAAAGGCAGTTTTTAAACCACAAACAATAGCATGAGTGATCTGTGCCTTAAGGACATGCTCCTGCTACAGATAACTAGCCAGACCCATCCCTTTATTTTGGCCCATCCCTTTATTTCCCATAAGAAATACTTTTAGTTAATCTATAATCTATAAAAACAATGCTTATCACTGGCTTACTGTCAACAAATATGTGGGTAAATCTCTGTTCAAGGCTCTCAGCTCTGAAGGCTGTGAGACCCCTGATTTCCCACTCCACACCTCTATATTTCTGTGTGTGTGTCTTTAATTCCTCTAGCACCACTGGGTTAGGGTCTCCCCAGCTGAGCTGGTCTAAACAGTTATGTCTTTTAAGTGATGGACACAGTGATATGTCACAATGATGTCTGTTGGCATCATGCAGGACAGAATGTAAGTCACCTAGGTGTAGGATCCAGAGATGTCACAATTCTTACTGAGGGAAGGGCCCAGGCAGAAGAGTCACATCACTTCAAAGTTGGCCCGGGTAGATATCAAAATCCCACAGGTATGCTGGAACCAGTCTGAAGAGTGAAATCACACAGGTACTTGGCAAAGATTTATATCACAGTCACAACGGAATAAAATTCTAGGCATTACATTTACAATATCACACATGTCCTGTTTTCATGTAGGACTGTTACCTTCATTCAACTGTGATGGTAAAAGTCCTTATTCACAGCTGCGTGTGCATAAGAAATGCACAATTTCCTCTGTGTGCTAGGCCTTGTAATAACATTCTCTGCACAACCCAAGAGTGTTATAAGATATGTATGAGTGTTGTAATCTTCTGTGACTTTTTACCAGAAGGGAATCCTGGACATCACTCAAGTCCCCAAACCTAGTTACACAAGTCAAAATTTCTCCTATTGGCTGGGTCCACATATGAGAGTCATTACCATGCCTGTAAGCTGTGCCTAGGTATATGTCACCATCCACTCTGTGGGTATTAAACAGGCAGGAAAACCACATCACATAAATCCGAAGCCAGAAATATTCCAGTATTCTCTTTGTAGTCAGGGCCCTAACAGAAAATTCACAAAACTTGGGTGCTAGGTCAAGCTCTATGGCATAATGCCCCTTGTGAATTGTGTCCAGGCAGGAGAGGAGAGCCATATTACCTAAATGATGGGCCCAGAGATATGTAAAAATGCCTTCTGTTGCCAGGGCCCAGAGAAGAGGGTCATATATTTTGGATTCAGTGTTTAGAAAGGCTACAATTACCAAAGAAAGAAGGCTACAGGCAGGAGAGGAGAGTCATGTAACCTAGATGATGGATCCAGAAATATATTACAATTGCCCCAGAGGACATTGTTAAGATAGCACAGTCAAATCACCAAGGTGCTTGGCCCAGGTATTTGTCAAAATCTGATTTGTATGCTATACCTAGGCAGAATTATTAAATCACTCAGGAGTTGGGCAAAAGTATATGTCACAATTACACTTGTGGAAAGATTTAAAACTAAGAGTCACCATCTTGCACATGTTCCGGCTCCAGGCATATGAGTTGTTATTAGGCTTTTGTTAGGGTCTCAGGTATATGGAACAATATCACCTATGGCCAGAGGGAAGGCAAGAAAGTCACATCACCTATGGGTGATGGGTCCAGTGAGATGTCACAATCCACCTTGCGGGCAAGACCCCAGCAGAAGTGTCACATCACCTAGATGCTGGTTTCAGTGACATCTCAAAACCCCCTCTGTGGCCAAGACTTTGGAAAGATAGGAGATTCACTTCACCTAGGCACCTGGCCTAGATATATGTCACAAAGACTCTTACGTGCAGTACCACAGCTGGAGAGTGACCTTACATTGGTGCTGGGCCTAGCAATATGTCACAATCTACCCAAGGTCAGGGTCCAGGCAAAAGCAAAGAACCATCACCTAGGTGCTGAGCCAAGTGATATGTTTCAATGCTTCCTTTTGGCAGAACCCGTAAAGGAGAATCACATCACCTGGGTGAAGTGCTGAATTATGTGTCACAATGCAGGGCCAAGGCAGTAAAAAGGAGTCACGTCACTTACATGATAGAACTATATATAAGACACAATTCTCTTTGTAGGCAGGTTTCAGGCAGTTAATTCACATCACCTGGGTGACAGTCCCAGTGATATATAAAAGTGCCCTTTGTAGAAAGAGCCAAGGAAGGCATTATATATTGCTTAGGTGCTTGTTCCACATATGGCACAATTTTATCTGTGGTCTGGGCCTAGAAAAGAGAGTCAAATTATTCACCTGCTGGCAAAGTTACCTGTCCCAATCACACTCTCAGAAAGGTTCAGAAATAAGTTTCACATCCCACACAAGTCCTGGTTTTGTGTATGTGAGTCAACTGTCTCTATGAGTTGGGTCAAAGTAGAGGAGTCACAGTCTCAACAATGGGCAAGTTCCATGTATAAGATACCCAGACACACCTGAAGACTGTGTTCCACTAAGGGAGTCACAGCACCACCGGTGTGCTGAATCATGGTTCAATGTTACCAAACCACCTGTGAATCAGATCCATGTATGAGAGTAATTATTTCAACCTTTGACTGCTTTTTGTGTGAGATTTAGTACCAAATTCCTAGACCCTGTTCATGTGTGAGAATGGCAATCATATCAGCTTGGTGTACATAAAAGCATCACATTCTCACCTGGTTGCTGATCTCTGTTATGACACTCTTTATACCATCAAGGCTTTATGTGATATACCTAAGTGTTATAATCCTTCCTGAATTTTATATAAGTGAAAAACCCAGGACTTTACCCATGGTCGTGAGATTGACTATGAGACTCAACATATCTCTACTGGCTGGGTCCTGGCATGTGAGTTATTACTGTGCATGTGTGCTTAAGCCAGGTATACGTCACAATTTTATCTGTAAGCAGGGACAAGGCAGGAGAGTCACATCACCTGAGTACAGCCTCAAATAGTATGTCACCAAGCCCACTACAGACAGGGTGGAAGTAAAAGAGGAGAGTCACTCCAACTTGGTGCTAGACTCTGCAATTTGTAATAATTCTGTCTCTTGGCAGAGTCTAGAATATGAAGGAGAGTCACATCACCTAGGTTTTGCAATCTGTGGTAGGCCACAATTTGTTTGCTGAGCAGGACCCAGGCAGGAAAGGAGAGTCACATTAACTAGATGTTAAGTCAAATGATATTTCACAATGTCCCCTGGGAGCAGGGCACAGGCAGGAGAGACAAATCACCTAGCTTACAGGTCCAGAGATATGTGATAATATCCCCTGTTGGCAGGGTCCAGGCAGAAGAGTCACATTACGATTCTAACCCAGCAACATGTCACAATGCAGCCATGGAAAGAAATTTAAGCCAAAAAGTCTCAACACCAGGGTACTAGGCCTAGTAATATGCCAACAATCCTAGTCTTTTTTGGTGACACCATTAACAGTGAACTGGGCATGTATATGAGAGTTACAATCTCACATGTTTCCTGGGCCATTGTATGACACTCTACAACATTTGAAGGTTTTGTACATCATGCATGAGAGTTGTAAACCACTCTAAGGCCTACATGCTCGTATGAATTTATGATCTTACATATTGCCCTAAACCCAGGTATAATAGTCAACATCTCTTCTGTAGGCTGTGTTCAGGGAGGAGACCCATTATTATGCCTGTGGGCTGGATCCAGAAATGAGTCACCATCCCACCTGTGGCCAGATCCACATATGAAGGTCACAATTCCAACTTTGTACTGTATTCACTTATTAGACTCAGGACCTTAACAGTGGGCTGTGGACATGTGGGATGGTGACAACATTTGTTTTCACCTGGGTGAAATCAAATCAAGAGTCCTAATCTGAACTTTTTGCTGGTGCCTGTCATGAAATTTTCTCTACCATGCAAGGAGTTTGTACATTATGAGTTAGTGTTGTAAGCTTCTGTGAGCTTGGTAAAAATATGCATCCCAGGACCTTACCTATTGCCCTAAGCCTAGCAATGAAAGGCAAAATATCTCCTATTGGCTGAATCTCAACATAAGTTTGACCCTCATGCCTGTGAATTGAAGTAAGGTTTGTGTCAGAGTCCCATTTGCACAAAAAACTAGGCAGGAGGATAACATCACTTAGGTGCTAGACCAAACAACATGTCACAATGCCTTCTCTAGGCAGGGTATAAGAATTAGAGTCCCATTAACTGGGTGCTGGACTCAGCCATATGACACTATGATACACGTGGGAAAAAAAATAGCCAGGGGATGAGAGTCAAAACACCTACAAAATGGGCCCAGGATATGTTAAAATACTTTCTGTGGCTCTGGCACAGGCAGAAGAGTCATGTTATCAGGTGCTGGTCACAGCAATATAACATAATTTACTCTATATTCAGGGCCAGGGAAAAAGAGTAACATTATCTGGGTTCTGGATCCTGCAGTAAGTCAAAATTTCTGTTCGTGGGCATGGTTTGAGAAAAAAAAGGAAAGTCAAATAACCTGAGTACTGGGCTCAGCAATATGTCATAATCCTCCATCGTAAAGACCAGGAAGAAGAAGAGAGTCACTTCACCTAGGTCATGTGCTCAGTGACATATCCCAGTGTCTCTAGTAGTCAGAGCCCAGGAAGAAAAGGAGAGTCATATCACCTAGGTGCTTCCCCAGTTATATGTCCTAATCTAACATGTGAGCAGAAGTCAGGCAGAAGAGCCACATCACTCGGGTATAGACTCAAGTAATACGTCATCATGCCCAGTGTAGACAGGTTTAAAGAAAAAAAAGAGAATCACACCACCTGGGTGCTAGGCTCAGCAATGTGTAATAATTCCCACTCTTGGCAGAGGCCGGGACAAAGAGGAGAGTCATGTCACCTAGGTTTTTCATTCAGCGGTATGTCCCAATTTCTTCAGTGGGCAGGATGCTAGGAGAGGAGAATCACATGACCTAGATGTTATATCTAGTGATGTGTCACAGTGTCCCCTGTGGAAAGGACACTGACAGGAGAGACACATCACCTAGCCAATAGGCCCAGAGACATGTGAAAAAATCCCCTGTTTGCAGGGCCCAGGCAGGAGAGTCACAATCTCATGATTCTGACCCGGTGATATGCATTAATGCCCTTATGGAAAGGAATTTAAACCAAAAATCTCAATACTGGGGTACTAGGCCAAGGGATATGATACAATCTTCTCTTCTTTCAGAGTGACACCATTAACTGTTAGCTACTTGTGTATATGAGAGTCACAATCTCATATGTGTGCTGGCCATTGTATGACACTCTCTACAACATCTGAGAACTTTATGCAACATGCATGAGTGTTGTAAACCTTTCTGTGGCCTGTTTATATAAACTTTCGATTTTACATATTGCCCTAAACTCAGGTATGACAGTCAACACCTGTTGTATAGGCTGCCTTCAGGGATGAGACCACTATTATGCCTGTGAGCTGAATCCAGAAGTGAGTCACCATCCCTTCTGTGGCCAGATTCACTTATGAAAGTCATAATTCCAACTCTGAGCTGTATTCACTTGTTAGACTCAGGACCTCCACAATGGGCTTTGTAAATGTAGGATGGTAACAACTTTTACTTCCACCCTAATGTGTTGTCCAGAGTCACAATCTTCACTTTTTGCTGGGTTCTGTTATGAAACTCTATGTTTCATCCCAGAAGTTTTATAATGTGAATTAGTGTTGTCAACTTCTGTGAGCTTTGTACAAATATGCAACGAAGGACCTTACCTGTTGACCTAAACTTAGTGGTGAGAAGAAAATATTCCTATTGGCTGAATCCCAATATGAGCTTGATCGTCATGCCTTTGAAATGAAGCAAGGTATATGTCATAATACCATTTGTGGCAAACAACTAGGCAGAAGGTTAACATCACTTAGGTGCTGTGCCAAGCAATATGTCACAATGCCCTCTCTAGGCAGGGCCTAGGAAAGAGGGTCACATCAACTGAGGGCTGGAGCCAGCAATATGATACAACCACACGTGGAAGAAACCCAGCAAAGTGATGAGAGAAAAAACACCTACAGAATGGGCCAAAGATATGTCAAAATACCTTCCCTGGCTCTGGTACAGGCAGGAGACTCTCATCATTAAAGTGCTGGTCCCTGAAATACAGCAAAAGTCCTGTTCGTGGGCATTGTTCAGCAACAAGACGAGAGTCACATTACCTAAGTGCCTGGCTCAACAATATGTCATAATCTTCCTATCATAAAGGAGCAGACAGAAAAAGAAAGTCACATTACTTAGGTCACAGGCTCAGAGATATGGCCTAATGTCACCAGTAGGCCAGGCTCAGACAGAAAAAGGGAGTCATATCACTTAGGTGCTTCTTTAGTTTTATGTGGGCAGACACCAGACTGAAGAGCCACATCACCTTGTCCTGGGTCCTGAGATATTCACAAGTACTCCTTAGAAAAGGACCCAGACAAGAGAATTACATCACCTAGGTGCAAGTTCCACCCTTATGTCACAATTCTCCATGTGGGCAGGGCCAAGCAGGAAGTCACATCACCTAAGGGATAGACCCAGAGATATGTCACAAAGCATTTCTTAAAGGAAGGCCCTGGCAAAAGAGTACCATCACATTGGTGCCTGGCCTAGCAATGGGTCACTATTCAAGTGGGCAGGTCCCAAGCAGAAGAGCTATATCAACTACATGATAGGCCCTGTGATATGTCAAAATGCCCTCTTTGGGGCATAGTGCTGGCAAAAGAGTATCATCACCTGTGTGCCTGGCCTAGGAATATGTCACTATTTTGCACTTTGTGCGGGGCCCATTCCAGAGAGGAGTTATGCCTTTTAAGTAATGGACCCAGTGATATTTCACAATGATATCCGTGGGCATGGCGCAGGCAAGAGTGTACCATCGTCTGTGTGCTTGGATCCAGTGATATCACAATTATTACTGAGAGCAGAGCCCCAACAGAAGAGTCATATTACTTCAGTGTTGGCCCAGGTAGATATCAAAATCCCATAGGTAGACTGAAACCAGTCCGAGTAGTGAAATCACACTGGTGCTTGGCAAAGATTTAAACCACAGTGACGATAGAATAAAATTATTGGGATTATATTTACAATACCATACGTGTCCTGTTTTCATGTATGACAGTTGCCTTCATCCATCCTGTTTTTATGTATGAAAGTTGACTTCATCCATATGTGATGGTGAAAGTACTTACTGTCAGCTTTGTAGTTATTAAACAGGCAGGACAACCACATCACCTAAATCCTAAGCCAGAAATATTCCAATATTCTCTGTGTAGGCAAGGCTTTAACAGAAAAGTCATAAAACTTGGGTGCTAGACCCAGCACTATGGCATAATACCCCATGTGGAGAGTGTCCAGGCAGGGGAGGAGAGTCATACCACCAATATCATGGGCCTAGAGATATGTCACAATACCTCCTGCTGAAAGGGCCCAGGCAAGAGAGTCATGTCATTTGGATGCAGTGTGTAGAAATGCTACCCTGGAAGCAGGGTTCAGGCAGGAAAGGAGAGTCACATAACCTAGAGGATGGGTCCAGAGATATGTTACTATCCCTTTTGAGGACACTATTAAGACACAAGAGTCAAATCACAAAAAGTCTTGATGAAAATGTCATCTGTGGGCTATAGTTTGGTAAGATTATTAAATCACTCAGGAGCTGGCCAAAGGTATATGTCACAATAACACCTGGGGCAAATTTCAGGGATGAGAGTCACCATCCTGCACATGTCCTAGGTCCAGGTACAAGAGTCATTATTAGGCCTTTGATCTGGTCTCAGGTATATGGCATCATATCACCTATTAGCAGGAAGAAGAAAGGAAAGTCACATTACCTGAGTGGGTGCTGGTCCAGTGAAATGTCACAATCCTCCTTGTGGCCAGGACTGCAAGAAGGGTCACATCACCTGAATGCTGGTTTCCTTGACACATCTAAATCCCCACTGTGGGCAAGGCTTGGCAGAAGAGGAGAGAAACTTCATCTAGGCAATTGGCCTGGATATATTTCACAATGGCCCCTATGAGCAGGTCCAAGGCAGGAGAGTGACCTCACCTTGGTGCTGGGTTCAGCAGCATGTCACGATCTCTCTGGTGGTTAGGACCTAGGCAAGAGAGAAGAAACATCACCTATGTGCTGAACCAAGTGATACGTTACAAAGCTTCCTATTGGCAGAACCCCATCCAAAAAAGAGTCACATCACCTGTGTGCAGTACCCAGTTATGTGTCACAGTGCACCTTAATTGCAGGGCCAAGGCAGTAAAGGAAGTGATATCACTTACATGATGGACCTAGATAAAAGCCACAACGCTTTTTATAAGCAGGGTTCAGGTCAAGATTTTACATCAGCTGGGTGCTGACCCCAGTGATATGTAAAAGTGCCCTTTGTCGCATTGCCAACGAGTGTGTATATGGGCCTGCTTAGGGACTTGGTGCAGATATGTCACAATTTCAACTGTGCTCTGGGCCTAGAAATGAGAGTCAAAACACTCAGATGTTGGGCAACGTCATACTTCTCAATCACACACTTGAATATGTTGAGGAATAAGTTTCACAGTCCTGCACAAGTCTTGGCATCAGGTATGAGTGTCCACACCTCCTATGAGTTGGGTAGAAGTACAAGAGTCACAATCTCAACAATGGGCAAGATCCATGCATAAGAGCCCCAATCCTACTTTAAGATTGTGTTCCAGTAGGGGAGTCAAAGCACCACAGGTCTGCTGAATCATGGTTCAGACATCACCAAACCACCTGTGGATCAGATTCTTGTATGAAAGTAACAATTTCAAGCTTAGACTGCTTATGAGTGTGAGTATAGTACCTCATTTGTAGGCTCTGTTCCTGTATCAGAATGACAATCATGTCAGCTGAGTGTGCATCCAAGAGTCACAATAGTGTCTGGTTGCTGGTGCCTGTTATGACACTCTTTGTACCACTCAGGCTTTACATGATATGCCTGAGTAGCACTGCGAATTCTTACAGGTGGGAGATCTAGGACTTTACTCATGGCCATAAGACTTTCTATGAGTGTTGAAATATCTCCTCTGGGTGGATCTAGGTACAAGAGTTATTATTGTGATTACGAGCTGCATCCAGGTATATGTCACAATTTAACCTTTCGACAGAGACAAGACAGAAGAGTCATCATCATCTGCTGAGCCAAAGATACATTATGATGTCCTTTGTAGGCAGGACCCAGTCAGAAGAGTCATATCACCTGAGTACAGTCACAAATAATGCCATTATACCCACTGTATACAGTGCTAAAAAATATATAGTGTATAGTCACATTCCCTACATGCTGGGCTCAGGAATATGTTATAAGCCCCTCTCTTGGCAGAGTCCAGGACAAAGGGAAGAGTCATATTATATAGGTTTTGCATTCAGTGGTATGTCACAATTTCTTCAGTGGGCAGGATCCTGGCAGGAGAGGAGAGTCACATTACATAGATACTATACCTAGCGATATGTTACAGCATCCTCTGTGGGCAGGACACTGGCAGAAGAAACACATCACCTAGCTGATAGGCCCAGAGATATGTGATAATATCCCCTGTTGACTGGGTCCAAGCAAAGAGTCACATTATTATGATTCTTACCCAGCAATATTTCACAATGTACTCTTGGGAAAGATTTTAAGCCAAAAAGCCTCAACACCTAGGGTTACTAGCCTTAGTGATATGACACAATCTCCTCATCGTTTAGGGTGACATCTTTAACTGTTAGCTTGGTGTGTATATAAGAGTCGTAATCTCATGTGTGTTCTGGGTCATTGTATGACACACTCGACAACATCCAAAGGTTTTATGCAACACGCATGAGAGTTGCAAACCACTCTGAAGCCTACATGCTCATATGGACTCACAATCTTACATATTGCCCTAAACCCAGTTATGATAGTCCATATCTCTCTTTAAGGCTGAGTTCAGAATTGGAGACCCATTATTATGCCTGTGATCTGGGTCCAGAAATGAGTCACCATCTCAACTGTAGCAAGATCCACATATGAAAGTCACGATTCCATCTTTGTTCTTTATTCACTTGTTAGACTCAGGACTTCAACAGTGGGCTTTGTAAATGTGGGATGGTGACAACTTTTGCTCTCAACTGCATATACAATCAAGAGTCACGATCTTAACTTTTTGCTGGGCCTGTAGAGGACTATTTGCTTTTACAACTGAGCAGGCCATTCCCCCATTAACATTATAGTCCCGCTCTTGCAAACGAAGCTGGGCATTCCTCCTCTGCAAACAGGGAGGACAAAGGACTGGCCTCAGTTGCAAATAGCAGACCCTGGGGGCTTGTTTATACGTAAACATCTTGGAAATTCAGAAAGTCAGGGAAAGATCAGAGAAACAACAATGTGTCTGGCGACTTGCTAACATTCCACAAAGGATGGTATAAAATAAAGCAGAGCATGTGGTTCGGGGCGGCCGCCACGTTTGTCTCGTCTTGTGTTGTCTTGTGTTCAGGAAACACGCGGACCCCAACATGGGGCCCTGTTATGAAACTCTGTGTACCAACCATGGAGTTTATAGAATACGAGTTAGTGTAGTAACCTTCTTGACCTTTGTACAAATATGCAACTCATAAACTTAGCTATTGCCCTAAGTGTAGTGATGAGAGACAAAATACCTACTATTGGTAGAATCTTAGTTTAAGTTTGATCATCATTCCTGTGAACTGAAGCAATGTAAATTTCATAATCCCATTTGTAGGAAAATAACTTGGCAGGAGGATAGCGCATCTTAGGTGCTGTACCAAGCAGTATGTCACAATGCCCTCTCTAGGCAGGTTCTACATTAACTGGGTGCTGGACCCAGCAATATGACACAATCACAGGGAAGAATTGTCACATGGAAATATTCAATGTATTTATCAGCCATACTCTTCTCAACTCATGAGAATGTAAAAGTTATCAGAGAGTAACTCCTTCCATGTCCAGAAGATAAACAAAACTATGGCTTCCTGTATTGTGTACATTTTCTACCCTCCTAATACAACAGAAGTGGCGTCCATTCTATGAGGAACAGCTGACATTTATGCAGCACTTGCTGTGTGCCAGTCACTGCGCTAAGCAGATGACACATATTTGTTCATTAAATCTTCACAAGAACCCTGTGAGATATCATTGTTATACTAATTTTACAAATAAGAAACATGAGAATATTAAGAAATAAAGACCCAGAAGATAGCCGAATAGGAACAGCTCCGGTCTGCAGCTCCCAGGGTGATCAACACAGAAGACAGGAGATTTCTGCATTTCCAACTGAGGTACTTGGTTCATCTCATTGGGACTGTTCGGAAAGTGGGTGCAGCCCACGGAGGGTGAGCTAAAGCAGGGCGGGGCATCACCTCACCCAGCAAGCACAACGAGTCAGGCGATTTCCCTTTCTTAGCCAATGGAAGCCGTGATAGACTGTACCCAGAAAATCGGGACACTGCCACCTAAACACTGCACTTTTCCAATGGTCTTAGCAAACGACACACCAGGAGAATATATCCAGCATCTGGCTCAGCAGATCCCACGCCCATGGAGCCTTGTTCACTGCTAGTCCAAGATCAAACTGCAATGCAGCAAGCCTGGCTGGGGCGGGGGGGTGTCCACCATTGCTGAGGCTTGAGTCAGTAAACAAAGTGTCCAGGAAGCTCAAACTGGGTGGAGCCCAGCACAGCTCAATGAGGCCCACCTGCCTCTGTAGACTCCACCTCTGGGGGCAGGGCATAGCTGAACAAAAGGAGCAGAAATTTCTGCAGACTTAAACGTCCCTGTCAGAGAGCTCTGAAGAGAGCAGTGGTTCTCTCAGCATGGTGTTTGAGCTCTGAGAATGGACAGACTGCCCCCTCAAGTGGGTCCCTGACCCCCATGTAGCCTAACTTGGAGACACCTCCCAGTAGGGGCTGACTGACACCTCATACAGCCAGGTGCCACTCTGAGACGAAGCTTCCAGAGGAAAGATCAGGCAGCAATATTTACTGTTCTGCAATATTTGCTCCTCTGCAGCCTCTGCTGGTGAAACCCAGGCAAACAGGGTCTGGAGTGGACCTCCAGCAAACTCCAACAGACCTGCAGCTGAGGGACCTGACTGTTAGAAGGAAAACAAATAGACAGAAAGGAATAGCATTAACATCAACAGAAAGGACATTCACATCAAAACCCCATCTGTAGGTCACCATCACCAAAGACCAAAGGTAGATAAAACCACAAAGATGGGGATAAACCAGAACAGAAAAGCTGAAAATTCTAAAAACCAGAGCACCCCTTCTCCTCCGAAGGATTGCAGCCCCTCACCAGAAATGGAAAAAGCAGGACGGAGAAAGACTTTGACGTGTTGACAGAAGTAGGCTTCAGAAAGTTGATAATAACAAACTTCTCCGAGCTAAAGGAGGGTGTTCAAACCCATTGCAAGGAAGCTAAAAACCTTGAAAAATGATTAGAAGAATGGATAACTAGAATAAACAGTGTAGAGAAGACCTTAAATGCCCTGATGGAGCTGAAAACCATGGCACAAGAACTACGTGACGCATGCACAAGTTTCAGTAGCTGATTCAATCAAGCGGAAGAAAGGGTATCACGATTGAAGATCAAATTAATGAAATGAACTGAGAAGAGAAGTATAGTGAAAAAAGAGTAAAAAGGAATGAACAAAGCCTCCAAGAAACATGGGACTATGTGAAAAGACCAAATCTACATTTGATTGGTGTACCTGAAAGTGATGGGGAGAATGGAATCAAGTTGGAAAACACTCTGCAGGATATTATCCAGGAGAACTTCTCCAACCTAGCAAGGCAGGCCAACAGTCAAATTCAGGAAATACAGAGAATGCCACAAAGATACTCCTCGAGAAGAGCGACCCCAAGACATATAATTGTCAGATTCACCAAGGGTGAAATGAAGGAAAAAATGTTAACGGCAGCCAGAGAGAAAGGTTGGGTTACCCACAAAGGGAAGCCCATCAGGCTAACAGCGGCTCTCTCTGCAAAAACCTGACAAGCCAGAAGACAGTGGGGGCCAATATTCAACATTTTTAAAGAAAAGAATTTTCAACCCAGAATTTCATATCCAGTCAAACTAAGCTTCATAAGTGAAGGAGAAATAAAATCCTTTACAGACAAGCAAATGCTGAAGGATTTTGTCACCAACAGGCCTGCATTACAACAGCTTGTGAAGGAAGTACTAAACATGGAAAGGAACAAACAGTACCAGCCACTACAAAAACATGCCAAATTATAAAAACCATCAATGCTAGGAAGAAATTGCATCAACTAATGAACAAAATAACCAGCTAACATCCTAATGACAGGATCAAATTCACATATAACAATATTAACCTTAAATGTAAATGGGCTAAATGCTCCAATTAAAAGACATAGAATGGCAAATGGGATAAAGAATCAAGACCCTTCAGTGTGCTGTATTCAGGAGACCCATCTCATGTGCAGAGACACACAAAGGCTCAAAATAAAGGGATGGAGGAACATCTACCAAGCAAATAGAAAGAAAAAAAAAATGCTGGAGTTGCAATCCTAGTCTCTGATAAAACAGACTTTAAGCCAACAAAGATCAGAAGAAACAAAGAAGGACATTAGATAATGGTAAACGGATCAATTCAACAAGAAGAGCTAACTATCCTAAATATATATGCACCCATTACAGAAGCACCCAGGTTCATAAAGCAAGTCCTGAGAGACCTACAAAGAGACTTCCACTCCCACACAATAATAATGGGATACTTTAACACCCCACTGTCAATATTAGACAGATCAATGAGACAGAAGGTTAAAAAGGATATCTAGGACTTTAACTCAGCTCTGCACAAAGCAGACCTAATAGACATCTACAGAACTCTCCACCCCAAATCAACAGAATATACATTCTTCTCAGCACCACATCACACTTATTCCAAAATTGACCACATAGTTGGAAGTAAAGCACTCCTCAGCAAATGTAAAAGAATAGAAATCACAACAAACTGTCTCTCAGACCACAGTGCAATCAAATTAGAATTCAGGATTACGAAACTCATTCAAAAAAGCACAAATACATGAAAAGTGAACAACCTGCTCCTGAATGACTACTGGGTAAATAAGGAAATGAAGGCAGAAATAAAGATGCTCTTTGAAACCAGTGAGAACAAAGGCACAATGTGCCAGAATCTCTGGGACACATTTAAAGCAGTGTATAGAGGGAAATTTATAGCACTAAAGGCCCACAAGAGGAAGCAGGAAAGATCTAAAATTGACACCCTAACATCACAATTAAAAGAACTAAAGAAGCAAGAGCAAACACATTCAAAAACTAGCAGAAAGCAAGAAATAACTAAGATCAGAGCAGAACTGAAGGCGATAGAGACAGAAAAAACCCTTCAAAAAATCAATGAATCCAGGAACTGCTTTTTTGAAAAGATCAACAAAATTGATAGACTGCTAGCAAGGCTAATAAATAAAAGAGAGAAGAATCAAATAGATGCAATAAAAAATGATAAAAGAGATATTACCACCAATCCCACAGAAATACAAACTACCATCAGAGAATACTATAAACACCTCTATGTAAATAAACTAGAGAATCTAGAAGAAACGGAAAAATTCCTGGACATATACACCCTCCCAAGACTAAACCAGGAAGTTGAATCTCTGAATAGACCAATAACAGGCTCTGAAATTGAGGCAATAATTAATAGCCTACCAACCAAAAGAAGCCCAGGATCAGACGAATTCACAGGCGAATCCTACCAGAGATACAAAGCGAAGCTGGTACCATTCATTCTGAAACTATTCCAATCAATAAAAAAGAGGAATCCTCCGTAACTCATTTTATGAGGCCAGCATCATCCTGATACCAAAGCCTGGCAGAGACACAACAAAAAAAGAGAATTTTAGACCAATATCCCTGATGAACATCGATGCAAAAATCCTCAATAAAATACTGGCAAACCGAATCCAGCAGCACATCAAAAAGCTTATCCACCAAGATCAAGTGGGCTTCATCCCTGGGATGTGAAGCTGGTTCAACATATGTAAATCAATAAACATAATCCATCACATAAACAGAACCAAAGACAAAAATCGCATAATTATCTCATTAGATGCAGAAAAGGTCTTCAACAAAATTCAACAGCGCTTCATGCTAAAAACTCTCAGTAAACTAGGTATTGATGCAATGTATCTCAAAATAATAAGAGCTATTTATGACAAACCCACAGCAAGTATCATACTGAATGGGCAAAAACTGGAAAAATTCCCTTTGAAAACTGGCACAAGACAGGGATGCCCTCTCTCACCACTCCTATTCAACATAGTGTTGGAAGTTCTGGCCTGGACAATCAGGCAAGAGAAAGAAATAAAGCGTACTTGATTAGGAAAAGAGGCAGTCAAATTGTCCCTGTTTGCGAGTGACATGATTGTATGTTTAGAAAATCCCATCATCTAAGCTCAAAATCTCCTTAAGCAGATAAGCAACTTCAGCAAAGTCTCAGGATAAAAAATCAGTGTACAAAAATCACAAGCATTCATACACACAAATAACAGATGAACAGAGAGCCAAATCATGAGTGAACTCCCATTCACAATTGTTACTAAGAGAATAAAATACCTAGGAATCCAACTTACAAGGGATGTGAAGGACCTCTTCAAGGAGAACAACAAACCACTGCTCAATGAAATAAATGAGGACACAAACAAATGGAAGAACATTCCATGCTCATGGATAGGAAGAATCAATATCGTGAAAATGGCCATACTCCCCAAGGTAATTTATAGATTCAATGCCATCCCCCTCAAGCTACCAATGACTTTCTTCACAGAATTGGAAAAAACTACTTTAAAGTTCATATGGAACTAAAAAAGAGCCTGCATAGCCAAGACAATCCTAAGCAAAAAGAACACAGCCGGAGGCATGATGCTACCTGACTTCAAACTATACTACAAGGCTACAGTAACAAAAACAGCATGATACACGTATCAAAACAAATATAAACCAATGGAACAGAATAGAGGCCTCAGAAATAACACCACACATCTACACCATCTGATCTTTGACAACCCTGACAAAACAAGAAATTGGGAAAGCATTCCCTATTTTAAAAATGGTGTTGGGAAATCTGGCTAGCCACATGTAGAAAGCTGAAATTGGATCCCTTCCTTACACCTTATACAAAAATTAATTCAAGATGGATTAAAGACTTAAATTTTAGACCTAAAACCATAAAAACCCTAGAAGAAAACCCAGGCAATACCATTCAGGACATCGGCATGGGCAAGGACTTCATGAATAAAACACCAAAAGCAATGGCAACAAAAGCCAAAATAGATAAATGGGATCTAATCAAACTAAAGAGCTTCTGCACAGCAAAAGAAACTACCATCAGAGTGAACAGGCAACCTACAGAATGGGAGAAAATTTTTGCAATCTACCCATCTGATAAGGGGCTAATATCCAGAATCTACAAAGAACTTAAACAAATTTACAAGAAAAAATCAAACAACCCCATCAAAAAGTGGGCAAAGGATATGAATAGACACTTTTCAAAAGAAGACATTTATGCAGCCAACAGACACATGAAAAAATGCTCATCATCACTCGCCATCAGAGAAATGCAAATCAAAACCACAATGAGATACCATCTCACACCATTTAGAGTGGTGATCATTAAAAAGTCAGGAAACAACAGGTGCTGGAAAAGAGGTGGAGAAATAGGAATGCTTTTACACTGTTGGTGGGAATGCAAACTAGTTCAACCATTGTCGAAGACAGTGTGGCGATTCCTCAGGGATCTAGATCTAGAAATACCATTTGACCCAGCAATCCCTTTATTGGTCATATACCCAAACAATTATAAATCATTTATAAAGACACATGCACAAGTATGTTATTTGCAGCACTATTCACAATAGCAAAGACTCGTAACCAACCCAAATGTTCATCAGTGATAGACTGGATTAAGAAAATGCGGCACATATACACCGTGGAATACTATGCAGCCATAAAAAAAGTATGATTTCATGCCCTTTGTAGCAACAGGGAAGAAGCTAGAAACCATCATTCTGAGCAAACTATCACAAGGACAGAAAACCAAACACCACATGTTCTCACTCATAGGTGGGAATCGAATGATGGGAACACTTGGACACAGGGCGGGGAACGTAATACACCAGGGCCTGCTGTGAGGTCGGAGGATTGGGGAAGGATAGCATTAGGAGAAATACCTAATGTAAATTATGAGTTAATGGGTGCAGCAAACCAACACGGCACATGTATATATATGTAACAAACCTACACGTTGTGCATATGTACCCTAGAACTTAAAGTATAATATATATAAAAAAAGAAAGAAACATGAATCACACAAAGTTGAAATAATTTCTCCCAGATTGCACAGCCATTAAACACTGCAGTTAAAATTTGGAGGCACAAAATCAGACTTCAGAAACCATATTTAACCACACTACAGATGGCCAACCCTACCCATAGGGTTTAGATTCCATCCCTTCCCAATTTCTCTAATATTTTTCTTCTTGGTGATAGTTTTTCATTCATACATACATATATATATATATATATAGACATATATATATATGTATAGACATATTCTCTCTCTGTACTTGTTCATTACCACAAGCTTTTAAACAACCTTAGGTAGAGCTTATTTAAAAACAAAACAAACAAAATAGCAGAAAACTCCCTTTATCACTTCCAAATTGTGAAACCAATTTCCTGCATTTATCTTCCCTCTATTCTAAGACTACCTTAAAATAATAAGAATATTTAAAGTGATGTAATCCAGTAAAAATTGTAGAAATCATGACAGGGGCCATCAGCAGCTTAGAAATTTTTAATAGATAGATTTTAATAGATTTTCTCAAAGATAGAGCCTAGTTAAGTACACAACCTGTTGAGAAGACCAGGAGGAAGGTCGTGGGAAAGCTGCCTGGCAGATCCTGGATGGGCTAGACATGGAGGAAAGTGGTGGGAAGGCCACCTGGCAGATCCTGGATGGGAGAGACCCAGAGGAATGTGGTGGGAAGGCCACCTGGCAAAGCCTAGATTCCTGGAGTGGCTTCCGGTTGGATTTCATAGTACAGGGAGCCAGGAAAATCAAAACAGACACTGTGGTTACTGTGACCTGGAAAAGTCCCTAGAAGTCATTTACTGCATCTGCCCCATTTTCTCAGCAAGGAAGCAGATGTTCAGGGAGGCCTCATGTCTGTTCAGTGATTGAGGATGGGCTTCTAGACTCGCACAGTGCAGGGCTCTTTTGCCCTGGCCTGGCTGCTCTACACTGGCCACCTACCTCACCTCGTACTGCAGGTTTCTCTCAAACGTTCTGCTTTGTGTACCTGTTACATTATTTCACCAGGGCAGAAACAGCTTGCTACATATAAAGTTGATGCAATGACAATTTTTCATTAATTTACTGTTGACTTTTAACTTGCAAATTAACTGATTAGTACAAAGTTCATGTACATGAAGTTGTAAGGTGTATCATATAAAGGATTGGAATAATTTTTTTCCACCTACTCTGAACACATATAACCTATATACCAGGCAAAAATGTTTGGAAGTAATTTCTGCCCCTCAAGAGTCATTAGAGTAGGGGATTTTGATGTCTCAAATGTCAGTGCTGAGACTGAAAATTTTCCATCCACCTCAGCTCTTACCATGAGAGGTGGTGGAGGCAGATGGGCTTATCCAATAAAATCTGGAGGTCAAGCTGAGCTTTCAGAGTAGCTTGCAGACCCTCCCTAAATGGGGAGGCACGGGTGCTGAGAGCACAGCCCCTCTCTGCAGTTCCCCACTGCTTTCTCCCCAGCATCTGCCAATCACCTGCCACCGCCGAGGAGCCTATGACAGGATTATGGCCTAGATGAACCAGCCATCTCTCTGTCCAGGGGCATAGTTTCTCCCTGTGCCTGCGACAAAGGCTTTTAATCATTCTTTCTTTCTGCGCTGGTGTCAGCCACGAATCTCAGCAGGCTCATTAAAATGTGCACCTGTTGAGGAGCGCATTGTCAGGAGGATTCACTGGCGGCTGGGACTCGCTGCTGCCTCCACCTGGAGAGGGGTCTGACCCTGCAGAGGTGCTTTTGGCCTGGGTCCCCTTCATCTTTACCTTCAGGAAGCTTGGGGCCAGCACAGGCCAGGGCCCTGTCAGGGCTCTGAAAGTTGGAGAGAAGGAAAGACTGTGAGAGGAGAAGGCACCTGCCCACCTGAGTCCCTCCTCTTTCTGCAGCCTCCTCTGCCAGGCTTCAGAACCAAGAATGCCCCTGTGAGTACAGCCCTGGCTGTTTGAGTTAGCAAAAGAGATTGATGGAAATGAGCTTCTGCTCCAGGCTCTTGCTGACCACACAGTGATTTCAAGATGATTTTCAATGTTTTTCTGCGCTGGGACCTTAGATGTTCAGATGGGCCAGAAATGAAGGCTGTGTGGGTGGAACAAGCCACTTGCCAGGCCTCTGACCCTCCTGAGCCTCAGCAGTGAAGAGGGGACAATACGCTGCCCTGCCTGCCACCAGCTCATGAGGAGAAGGGAGAAGTGATGGGAGATCACTTCATTTGAAAACATTGTCAATGTACAAAACAATAGAAATCACACATATAATCAAAGAAGAAATGCTTTATACTACCACAGATTTTATACTGATTATAAATAAGTGATCAAACAGACCCTGTGCTGCATTATTTTGTAATTTATTCATTTAAACACTTTTTGCTTGCATTATATTCATTTGTAGCAAATTCATTTGCTTGCATTATATTCATTTGTAGCAATGTGATTAGCATAATGCAACCTTGTAACCTATAAGATTAGTTTTATTATGGGACTCTGGTGACATCATTTCAGAAGAAAGAGAAGGACAAAAAAGAAGTACCAAGAAAAATAGAAGGAGACAAGAAGAAAAGGAGGGAGAGAGAAAAGAAAGATAAGACAGAGAATGGGGTAGAGGAGAGAAGGAGGGAAGGTAGAGAGGGAAAGAGAGGGAGGGACAGAAACACATGGAGAGACAGAGGAAGATTCAAAGGCAGGAAACATGAAAAGTCAGGTAAGTTCTCTGAGGGCCAAGGTCACATCTCATTTGTTATCTTCTCTACAGCACTTACACAGTGACTGGCATGTACTGCGTGCTATCTAAGTATCTGCTGAGTTGCATTGAACCATTCCACTGGGGACAGAGGGAAGAGGGAAAAAGAAGTAGAGAGAAGACTAGAGAAAGAGACGAAGATAGAGGTAGAAGGGAAGGGAGAGACACTGAGGTGAAGAGCATCTAAGTGGAGTGGAGGCTAAATGAAAGCAAGGTAGAGAAGGAAGAAAGGGAAGGATAAGAACCAGTAGAGGGGTGGTGATAGAGCAAGGAAAAGAGGGGGAGAAAAGAGGGAGGAGGGTGGACAAAGCGGTTTATTCAGGGTCTGGTGAAGTCAATCCGAGAATGGAATAGACTCACAGATTTGGAGCTGCTGTTAGGCCCAGGGCAGTTCCTTGTGGGAACATGTCTCAGAAGCCACCCAGCACCTTCCTGTTTCACCTCTGCATGGTCTGAAATGAAGGCTCTCCAGCACAGAGAAACCATGTCCAAAATGCTGCTTCAGAAGGCACCCAGAAAGTGTCTTCGCAGCTCCACAGCCACTTGCAGTGGTGATGTGGAAATGTCTCCAAGAGATACCTGGACCAGATGCCGGAAAGAGACCTGGAAATATCAGGTCCCCAATTTTCAAACTGCTGCCCTGTGGCCAGGGACAGTGTCCCTGCTCTGGGGAGATGAGACAACCACTGCTGGGATCCGACTTCCTGCCTCTTGCCTCAACTTAGAGCAGTGTTTGCTAATCTCTCTCGCATTAAGAACAGGGAAAAAGAAAGGAATCAGGGCAGCCTCATCTTACAATCTGGTAAGAGGAGAGAAGCATCTGTGTATTGGGTTTCTGTCATGTGCCATTTGCTTCACAAATACCATGTCATGTAACATGCACAATTCTCTGAAGAATTGTTACTGTATTTATTTTCATGAATGCTCTCACATAAGTCCCTTCAGGATACAGAGGCCACTGTGTCACCCAGGTTCTCACCAAGAGGTAGATATTCACTTAAACTTTATGAGCTCAGGTTCAGAGACCCTGCTCATGCACCTCCTTTGCCAAAGCCAATTTGGCATCATTCTCTATCCAAACTGCTCTCCAACCAGTACAAGTTTTGCCTGTTCCACGAAGCTCCACCCAGGCACCCATTCTTGGTCTGCATCTGCTCACTGCCTGTAGTCAGGGCGAGTCTTTGGCATTGGGCATCTGCCATCTGTTACTCAGGTGGTCTAATTATTCTTGTGCACACAAGTCTATCTCACTTGTGTTTACAAATTTCTTACGGGTCTCTAACACTATATAAAACAAGCCAGTGCTCTAATTTTACAGATGAGAAAACTGAGGTTCAGAAAGTCCTGTGAAAACTTAAGTGGGTCATGAAACCAGTAAATTTTGGCTCCAAGAATGATCTTTTATCTGCACTCTGTTTTTAATAGACAACAGCCAAAGGAAGTCAATACAAACAAACACAACTATTTAACTATAAGGATGTGATACTGCAGAGAGAAGATTGTCTGGTTTCTCTTTACAAAAACTTTAAAAGAAAGAGTGAGTACTCCTCTGTATGGGAAAGCTAAGATGAAATTCTACTTAAAAAATCTCCAGACTGCAAAATATGATGTTCCAGTCTTTCTCTGGCTTGTGAAAGAGTGACTCTCCTGGTGTTTCCTGCAGTGCTATTCTAGCTCCTGGCATTGCCTGGGGTGGTCACTGGCAGCGAGTGGAAAATACTGCGGCTCATCCCAGCACTCCCAGAGACGCTGAGGTCCCAGGGGCTGCACTGCCAGAGGGCCACTGCCAATTTCATAAGGTTCATTTCCCCTCATTGCTTCATCCCTTATGGTTATTTGCCTAAAAGCTAATTTAAAAATGCATCTGCGTCCTTAGGAAGACACTGCAGATGAATTCCTGAGCTGTAATTTTCTTCCTCTTCCTCTCTGACAAGGAATTGCACAACGCACTGACGGAAGGACCTGACTCAGCTACTCACATTGGGCTTTCATGGCTTCAGGAACTGATAATTCCAGAGCTTTGTCCAAGACAAAAAAAAATTTGTCCGGACAAATTTTTAAAATGGTCATCCCAGTAAGCAGTTCTTCTCCTGCTTAAAGCTAAAATACAATCATACCCTTCTCTCTGTATCCCTCTCTCCATTCAACCCAAGTCCCCCAAATGTTCCCACCAAGTCTCCATCCCTTTGCTTTGGGGCATCCTCCCCTTCACTGGTTCTCTGTCTCCAGACCCCTCTGACACTTCTGGGCCCTGCCAGGGGTTCTGGCTGACCCACACTTGCACTTGTCCTATGCTCACAGTGGGCCTTCAAGGGGGCACCACATCCTCACTTTGTAGGTGGAGACAAAGAGGCTCAGACAGGCTGGGGATGCAGCCAAAGTCACGCACTGGTAAGAGGCAGAAATCAGACTTGAAATTGGATCTTCGGACTCAAGATCCACGGGGAGTTGAACCTGGGTTCCTTCCACTTCCGACATTCATGATTCTGTGATCCTAACACAGGTTCTTATTCCATGAGGGTGAAATGGCCTGGTTTTCAGGCCTTAGAGTGACCTTATCTCATAGCTCCTGGCTTCTGTACTTTTTGAACTACATTCTCCTGTCCCCTACAGCCTGGGGTCTGGGTCTGGCCAGAGGCAGGACCTACCTGGTGATCTTAGGAAGCTCCAGGCCTGAAAAAAACTCAGGATCAGGTCCAAGTAACTGCATTTCTGGACTGTTGGCCTTTGGGAAGCAGCAGGACAGTGAGGGAAATACTGGTGATTTTCATAGAGGATTTTGAACCTTGTCTGATGGAGATAACGAAGCTCCTGCCCCCTCACATGTGTAGCCCATTTTGCTGCTGGTGAATAATGCTAAGTCTCTCTTGTCTTTGCAGATCCTGGCCTGCTCTTGCACACATATCTCAAGCCCCACACCCCAGATCCCTGGATCATAGATTTATCTAAGCCTCCAGAGCCTCCACTGGCTCATGGCCTGAGAATGGGATTTGTCTGGCAATCAATCTTTTTCAGCAGTGCTGAGATTTAACCTCACAGAAGAGAGTCTAAGGCAAAAAAAAAACAAAGCCAGCTTCTGCCAGGTGAAACATCTTGTGCCTCTCTCAGGCATCTATCATGCTCCTGCACAGCCCAGGCTCAGCCTAGGTCCTCTGACTCTCATCAGGGCACCTGCAGACAAGGAGCCACCATTCAACTTCACAGAGAGGCCACATTCTTGCTCTGGTTTTGAAAGAATCCCAGACTGTAATGGAAAAGGATCGACGTGGGAGAAAGAGGTTTGTTCGCTTTCTGACTTGTTCTCTCTTGCTCACCTAAATCTCTGTCTTCAGACATTGCCCTCAGTGCTGTGAGGAGGCTTGATGCACAACTGGGGCCCTCTGCACCAATTCTCCCCTGGGCAGACACTTGGCAATGTCTGGGTTTGCTCAGGGCCTCCTCCTGCTACTGCAGCAAGTGTTCCTTCCAGGACCCTGTAAATAAAGAAGGCATGCCTCCTCTGCATGGACTCCTGGTGCCACATGTCCCATGAGTCAACAGATATATATGATATTTACTTGGAGCCAACACAAGATTCTGTTCTCCCAACTCTTGGTCATGAGCACTGTGTCCTACAGGCTGCATGCTCAGCTTTGTCTCTTAGTTGAACTGGGAAGTCTGTAATTGTTGTCCACAGCAATGCATGTCTGGAGCACACATTATTGAATCCTGCAGACTTGAGTTTGAGTTCTCACTCTGCAGTTTATTAGCTAGACCACCCAATAAAATCACTGTCACTCTAAATCTGTTTCCTTAACTTTAGAAATAGTTTAATTATACCAATTTTATAAATAATGTTCTAAGATTTAATGAGATAATGCATATAAAGCCATCATCACAGTGCCCCATAAGACGTAAAAATAGAGTAATGTCCATCCTTGCCTTCAGGACCTGGTCCCTGTCTTTGGGGACAGAACTGTGGCTTTCAGGAGGAAGTGAAGGGGAACACCACAACCTCAGCTCAGCCCCGTGCTTCTCCATCCCAAAGGCTCTGATGAAAGGTGTTTCTATTTGCCAAACTCCTACCTTGACATACGCTTGTCACAGGACTCTATAGGCTGAAGTAACACTGGTGGTATAATACATTGTCCCATGGCTCTCTGTTTCCTTTTTTATCAAAAGAAGCAGCTATAGAATTAAAAAGATGCTGTTGAATTGTCTAGAAGCTACTTTGTCAGCTGGGACCCACCTCTCTGATGCTGATAAAAAGGGTCTAGCCAAGCAGTGGGTATCTGCTGCTCTTTGAAGAAAGAAGAAGGTTACCAAGTAGGAGGATGTGCATGCATTCTGTCTGCAGGTCTCACTCCTTATCTCTCTCCTATTCTCTTCTTCCAAGCATGCTTCATGACAATCATTGGTTGTTGCTCAAGAAATATCCTTGTCACCATCGACAATGGAGATTATTTTGTGCTATCAAGAGCTTGGTCCTCTTAGAATGGGTTAAGGAAGAGCCAGAGGGATGGAGGCAAGCCTATGTTGCAAATGTGGCTGTCTTTATGTGAGAATCAAGGCAGGAGAGGAGAGGGTGGGAGTAAGAAAGACCAGCCTCAGTGCTTCCAAATATCAGTGTCTGTTTTTATGCAAACACATGCCGTGGATATTGGAGACATTCACTCTGCCTTGTCATTTCTAATTTCCCCTTTCCACCAAATAACACTGACACACACACATATACAACATACACACACGGGCACACACACATACATAAACACACAAATGTGTGCATCCATATGCAAATACACACACCCACATACACACATACATACATATACATACTTACGCATGCACATGTGCACACAAATACATACATGAGCACACATACCTACGTGTGCACATAAACACACACATACTGAGCACCAATACCATTTAGGAAGCAAACAAACATTTAGCAGTAAACATGAACTGTAAACCAAATGCTGAGAAGAGCTGGAGGAATGCAAAGTTGAGTAAAAAAATGATTCCTGCCCGATATAGTTTGGCTATGCCCCACCCAATTCTCATCTTGAATTGTAGTTCCCATAATCCCCAAGTGTCATAAGAGGGACATAATTTAATAATAATAGTGGTTACCTCCATGCTATTTTCATGTTAGTGAGTGAGTTCTCATGAGGTCTAATGGTGTTATAAGGGACTTTTCCCCATTCTCTCTGCACTTCTTGCTACCGCCATGTGAAGGACATGTTTGCTTCCCCTTCTGCCATGACTGTAAGTTTCCTGAGGTCTCTCAAGTCTTTATTAGCAGCATGAGAAAGGACTAATACACTCCCCACAAGGCTTTTAAAAAGAACTGGAAGATAAATGCACTGGTAACTGACAAGCAAGGTGATATGGCACGTACTAAAATGGAAGCTTGGGACAATTTTGGAGACAAGCAGTATGTGTAGAACTGGAGTCAGGAGAACAGCCTCAGCCACTGGCTCACTGCACAGCCTCAGGATGGGCCTTTGGCTTGATGTGCTGTGCCCTCATCCATAAAGTGTGGATGAAGAAACTTGCCTCAGAAGGAGGCTCAGAGGAGCAAACACTACGTCTAAAGGCTGAAAAAATAAAGGACTATTATTACAAAATCCACAGGGGTATCAGGAAGATGAAATTGAAGAGGGCATGACCAAGATAGTCCTGAGAGCCAGCAGAAGGAGTTCAGCAGAGATGATACACAGGCCAGGAGAGAACACTGTGAAGAAAGCAGGTGGAACACACTGCCAGCCTCGGGACACCAGCAAGAGCGGTGTGCAGGGCATTAGGGAGCAGCCAGGAGATGGATCTAGAAAGCAGGCTAGGGACAGATAGCCTGGAGATCTGCAGAACACAGCTGAAAAGCCCACACTTTCCCTTGCAGGTAGTGAAGCTGGTTAGAGAAGTTGGAGCAGGCCTCACTGGCTGGAGTCTGCATTCCACAGAGTCATGTTCCATCCTCCTGATGGTCCCACATGCAGCCCAGGGATCACTGTCCTCAGTATCTTCATCTGTGAAAGAAAAGCAGTGTGCTGGGTGACTTGGGGTGTCTTCTGCCTCTCAGTTTTGGTCCCCATTCAGCTGCTCTCAGGAGAGCCTCACAGGCCCATTATTTCTCACTGTCTTAAAATTTTCCACTGAAGAATCTGCCACAGTCTATTATTTAAGGTTACTGGACATTTAAGTTGAATTCTCATATACTGCTAATTGGAGTACAAAAGGGTATAACCACCTTAAGGAGCAAATGGGCAACACTAATGCTGAAGTGACTTAACCCAGGAGTGTCCAACTTTTTGGCTTCCCTGGGCCACACTGGAAGAAGAAGGATTGTCTTGGGCCGCGCATAAAATACACCAACACTAACAATAGCTGATGAGCTAAAAAAACACACAAAAAAACTCAATGCTTTAAGAAAATTTACAAATTTGTGTTGGGTCGTATTCAAAGCTATCCTGGCTGCATGTGGCCTGCGAGTTAGACAAGCTTGACTTAATCTATGGCCACCACTTTTACTCCAAAGTATGTATCTGAAAGAAAGCTTACACATATACCAACCCTTTGTACCATAAAATGATCTTTCCATGCATTTTTTTTTAATTTACTCACTAACATGTTTTATTCCTATTTTATAGATGAGAAAACTAGGGCCAAGGGAGGCTAAGGCAATTTCCTGGCTCACATTGCAGTGTGTGACAGAGCTAGGGTTTGGGGACACCTCCTATTCTCAGGGAGTCTCAACTGCCAGTCCTAACCTGGCCACCTCCAACCACAGAGGCAGCCTATATGTGCTCATGACTCACTACCCTTAAAAGGGGAAAGAGGTCTCACATCAGGAAGGAGAAACTCCAGCGTGGCTGCTCCAGCTGGTGCCACCAGTGCTGGTGACATTGCCTGCAGTTACCAAACACCGGGGAAGAAGACAGTTTTTATCCAGGTGTCCTGACAAGCATATGGACACACTCTGAAAATGTACAAGTGGCATATGAAGCCTTCCTCTCTCACTTGGTGTCCAGCAGCTCTTACCTACAGTTGAGCTGTGGCTGGACCCCATGAGAGTCTCAACAAGGCTGCCCTGAGGCCTGCCCCAAACGATGTTTCTTAACACATTTTAGAAAGAAGGAAACCGAGCCCCAGAGAGGCAGAATCTGCATGCCCACCTCCAAGCCTGAGGTTGCCATGGAGAGTGGAAATAATCCCAGTAGTAATGGGTTGCTGAGTGCTGACCAAGTGCTCCCTGCCTGGCCACCTCTTGGCCTTAGAGTTTCAGGCACGTCTGCTACCTCCTAGGAGGTAGTATGCTATCAGAGGAGGCTCTGGAACCTCCAGGCAGACTGTTTAGTGGTTCTTGAGGGAGAGCCAAGCACTGACAAGCTAATCCCCAGTTAAAACCTACCCTGGGGGTGAATTCATCTGCATGAGGAGCGAGCCTCAGAGGCTATAGTTATGCAATTGCGTGTGTTGGGATACAGGGGTTATGGAATTTAAGGCAGAGCCAGCTGCCTGGTTGCCAGTTCAAGCGTGTGTTAGCAACCAGAGAAGGAGAAAGGCCTGCACCAGGAGACTCGGTTAAAACCACACAGTGCAGGACCAGGAGGACCTCTGCCTCCTGCAGTCCCGGTGCATGGCCGCCAGCTTTGGTTGCCTTAGGTGGTGGAATCAGAGCACTCCGGATACATGAGCAGTGCCGGGGTCAGGCAGTGCTGGGCAGTCTGGAGCATTTTCTACTTCTTCCTGCCTTACCAGCTTTTGTTTTTGTGATCTTGTGGGCTCCTCTCCAGCTGGCCTTCCACAAGGAACTCTCCCTGTGAGAACTGTCATTATTAATGAAGGAGTGATTCAATTTGTCTGACAAAGGTTCCACCAGGATGGTAAGGGACCCTGTTGGGCTGATCTGAGGTTTTCAGAAGAGTTGAGATGGCCTTTGTTTCTCTAATGTAGTGGCAAATAAGTTAAGAAGAGAATGAACAAGAGAGAGAGGCAGCAGGTGCAGGCGTGTTCACAAGCATCTCTGTGTTCACAGAGACCGTGTTCTCCAGTTTGCAGCTCTTCCTGTGCTTCTGTGTTGGTGACTGCAGTTCTCTGCTGATGGGCTCACAGCTGATCTATGAGCCTATCTGACTCTCTGCAAGGTAGCCCTGCCCTTCCTCCTCAGAGCACATGCAGCATACAGGGGCACAGGCTGGGAGCTCACATGGGGTGCAGGGTCACACACCCCTGCCACTGAGTACCTTCTCATCTCTTGGGCTGAGATCCTGGGGCATGTGTCAGTGCCCAGGTTACAGATGGAAATCTGAGGCCCAGTGACTGGGCCTGTAGTGAGGGGCCCCCCACCCCACCTCAGAGCTCTGGGCTCCATGCCCCTAACTAGCATGCACATTACCTCCAGATATGCAAGCAAACCGGCCACCCACTCTCCCAAAAACAGCTGCAGGGGGTGCCTTCTCATGGGAATAAGGTACCCTCCTGATAAGTCACGTTTCCCACAATCCCCCTCCCCTAGACTGTAGACTTCCTGCTCGGCACTTCCTCTTATCTGAGCATCAGTCCCCAGTGTGCCTGCTCCTCATCCTGAATCTCTCACAGTGCCTGACTCCTCTAACATCCTGGCCTCTCTTCTGTGCCACAGCTATTGGAGAGGCTTGTGAGTGAGCCCGGTTGCTGTGGTCTTTGGCACCAGGGAGCCATTTGCTGATCCCCTGATGGGCAGGGTCCCTGTCTTCATGCCGCCTGTGCATGTCCCCCGAGGCCGTGTGCTCTGTGTTGAGGAACATTGTTGATTAGTATGATGTGAGGAGTCAGCTGGAGGCCTGTCCCCTCCTGGGCTGTAAGATCCTTCAGGGCAGGAGCAGTGCCTAGATGGCTCCTCTCTCCAGAAGTTCTCAACACCATACTTGCCCCAGCATGAGCAGCTTACCATGTGGGCCAGTGACCACTTTTCTCTTTGCTCAGTAAGTGCAAGCATTTGTCTGGAGAGCCCATCACTAGTGACAATTTCATTAACCGCAGAGCCACGTATGATGGCAGGTGAGGGTCAGTCCCTGTGTTTGCTCTCTCAGCCTTGGCTGTGGGGGAAGCAGGTGGAAGTGGAGGAGTACCCACCACAGTGGTTTTTCGTGGGAGCCACAACAGACATCCCAGCAAGGTGAAAATGGAAAACACGTTCCCAAGACACGTGCATCCTCAGTGGCAACAACTGTCAAAAGATAGCACTATAACAAGTTGAGCTTAAAGATCTTAATTGGCTTTTGTTCAAGATTCTAGAATCAGGCAGCCCTCAGGACCAGAACAGGTTCAAAGAACTCTGGCCAGAAGCATGGTCAGGCAGCATCCAGGGCAGAGACCAGAAGTGCGGTGTGGGGCCTCATGGGCTCCAGCCTTGCTTGAACTCGCTGGCCATGGTGGATGCCTTAAGCTCAGCCTTCCTGCATATGAGGACAAAGCTCAGTTTCACTTAGCGTGAATGGCTCCATATTGGTTTGGTCTGTTGGACCCAGTACAAGAGCTGAGTCCAACTCAACAGCCCGATTAAAAGGTCATTTAACACAACACGGAAGAAATGGGGGGGTGGGGATGGAGTATTTATCTCAAAGGATGTCTCATTCAACTCAGCTGAGAAGTCCTGGACTTGCTTTATTACATCTTTGTTACCCAGAAGGTAGAAAATGACAGAGGACCAAAGAGGAAGATAAGATTGGTGATGTGTGCATGTCACGGACCACAAGGGCATTTGCGATCATGCAGCCCCAGGAGGCCCCTCCCCATTCTCCCTGCTCAGTTCACAAGAGCCCCATCCTCCCCTCAGCACCTCTGTTTCCCTCACTCCTCTTTGCTTCACCTTGAGGTCCAGGACTGTCTCCAGCTTGCATTGAGCTTCAGGCTGGCCTCACTAATAACCCTCCTGACTCCTCCTCCCAGTGTAGCCTCAGGGGAGCTGCGCTCCTCTGAGTTGAAGTTGCAGTGGTGTGCCATCCTTTCGAGTGATAGGCAGCTCTTGCTCTGCACTCAGCACCTGGAACCAAGTTCAGACCTAACTTCACACCCAAGTGCTGCCTCTTCTGAGCTCTGTGAGTGTGTAATAGGAAATGACCCTGGCCTTCAGTTTCTTCATTATTTGAGTATGTATGAGACAAATGTATAAAATGTTTGCTAAGGGCCATGGATACAATATGAACTTAATAAATTAATTTGTTTAGTCAGTGAAATGTGCGGGCCACTTGCTTTATTCTAGGAACAATGTCAGCTGCCAGAGATGCAGCGGGAGCAGGAGAGGCACAGTTCCTGGCATGGCTTCATTGCATGGGAGGGGGTGGGGGCAATCACTAAGTGCACAGGCAGGCACAACACAGTCCTCAAATCCAGGGGAGGAACCAGGGAGCTGTGGCCCTGAGAAGTAAGGCTGAGAGCAGATCTTGTTCAGAAGAAGCCCATCCCAAGGGCATGTCATTCAAGACATACCCCAAAGGCTGAGAAGGAAACAACACCCCCAAAGTGCAGGGAAAGAGCATTGCAGGTAAGACCCTGGTGGAAGAGCTGTGGGTTGAGGAGGAGAAGGCAGGTAGGGTGGCCACTGTGGAAAGGCACAGAGGCGGGGAGAAGCTAGACTGGGCAGGTCCTTGTAGACCAGGAGAGTCCTAAGTGTAAGGGAAGCAGATAGTAGGGCAAGCTGGAAGCCAGTGCTCAGCAGGCTGGGCAGGGCTCGGGACAGGAAGGGAAGGCAGTCATTGGGTCCTTCTGCCAGGGTACATGCAAGACACAAGGAGGCTTGGATCTGACTGGTGGCAAAATGGGCGAAGACCCTGAATAGTTTCAGGACATATTTTAATTATAAATAACAGGACTTCATGACAGAGCTCAGGAGAGAGAAGAAGCATGGGTGGCTTCCAGACTGCAAACTTGAGCAATAGGTAGTTACGGGTATAATTTATCTTAAATGGGGAAGACTTGGGGGAGGAGAGGGTGCATTGTGGGGTTGTGAGGTGAAGGAGTGCATCGTGGCAAGGGGGTGCATTGTGGTGGTGGAGGCTGCAGTGTGTTGGGGGATGCATTATGATGGGTGGGGTGTGCTGTGGGGGAGGGAGAGTACATTTTGGTGGAAAGAGAGTGCAGTGTGTTGGTGAAAGGTACATTGTAGTGTGTGGGGGGTGCTTTGTGGGGTGGGGAGTGCATTGTTGGGAAGGGTACATTATGCGGGGAGGGTGCAGTGTTGTGTGGGAGAAACAGGTTTTTGGGGGAGGGTGCGGTGTGATGGGGGTGTGTTTGGACCTGGGCCAGCAGAGCGTGGAGGCCAACTGGAGGGAAGAGCTTGGGATACAAAAGTAGGGGCCACAACTGGCAGGGTCTGCGAAGCCTGGGGAGGCAGGAAGCGGGCAGCCATCCAGGAGGAAGGTGTGAGAAGGGAAAGTGTGGCCAGGACTGCCTTGGGGGAACTCGGGCCTGCTGAGGTCTGCAGGAAAAGGTGTGTCGACCACAGAGACTAAGAAGCAGCAAAGCAGCCGGGAGGCCGGCAGGGCCAGGGCGTGGGGCCCCAAGCCCAGGATGGAAGATTCTGGGAGGAGCCTTGGCTGTGGCTGAGACCCCTAGATCCAGGGCTGAAATGTGAGGGATGCCTGCATGGGCATAGAGGAGGTGGTCACTTCCCCAGAGCAGCCTGGGCCGAGGACTGAACCATGTGCCTAGGGAAGGCAGCCCCAGAGCTGCTTTGGAAAGCCTTTCTATGAAGGGGAGAGGAAGACAGGGCAACAATTGAAAAGAGATGCAGAATCCAGTGGAACTTTTGTTTTATGGGGTGTGGCTGCAGCAAGTCTGCACACGGGGTGCCCAAGCAAGGGCTGAAATCAGTCTTAGAGAGGAGTGAGATCCCCCACACCCCAACACCAGGTGAGGTTGTTGGGAGGCTGGGGAAGATTCTGGTGCATCTGGATTTTCTGATGGGAACTGGGGCTCTTCCACTGACAGTTTGTGCATCTCCAGAGAAATGTGGCCTGTCCACCACACACATATCCAACACGGCCTTCACTGTCACTACTAGCTGGGTGCGGGACTGACTTAGGGCTCAGTGATTCTGAAACCACCACTGCAAAATTACAACTGAGCATGACATCTGACCCAACCAACTCCATCTTGCTTCTAACCTCCAAGTGGTCCTTGTTCATTCCCGGGCGTAAGTTGAACTAACTTTGGGTGGAACTTAGTTTATTGTTTATAGTTTGAAACAAAGATGATAACAGCCCTTTCCCAAAACAAACCCCCTTCTTTCCTGAAGAATAAACTACCTTTGTAGGACTAACATATTAGTCAAAAGATTAGAAATTATGGTTTCGTAGTCATGCAGCTGGGGACTGCAAGATTCTAAAACTCCCCAAATTGCTCCTGGGGATCACATCACTGTTGTAAAATGTAAGATCGGTGCTTGAGATGTTTTGCAGACCCTGAGCTTAATGGATCAGCAGGCACCACCCAGATGGATAAACGGGCTCATCTGGTCTTGGGTTATTGGTCAGTTCCCCTTCCCAGGAACTGACCCAGCACAAGAGGACAACTTAAACTCCCTAGGATTTCCTTTCCTGACCAATCAGAAATCCTGATTCACTGGCACCCCCCTACCCACCAAATTATCCTTAAAAACTCTGATCTCCGAAATCTCAGGGAGACTGATTTGAGTAATAATAAAACTCCAGTCTCCTGCACAGCCCGCTGTATGATTTAGCCTTTCTCTACCGCCATTCCCCGTCTTGATAAATGACTCTGTCTAAGCACCGGGCAAGGTGAACCCATTGACAGTTACAATTCTACGGCTTTTGCCCTCAACAATTCAGTACTGACTCCTGAATGTATTCCAGGCCAGATGCAGGAACCCTCGAGGTGCGATTCCCACGGGGAAGCCACAGGTCTGAAGCCAGTGTGCAGTGCTGCGGGGCAGCAGGGGGCGCGCCAGGCGCGGGGAGCAGGAAGCCACGGCCATGGTTTCCAACGCTGCCCATCGCGGTTGGAGTTCGTCCCACGAGACCGGTAGTGGCTTCCTATCATCTAGAGGTGGGTCTGATCCTCACCCAGCCCTACCCCAGGAATAGCAGCGAAATAATAAAAGTGCCATAAACTGCTAGGCTGTGGCCGAGTGTGAACCCAGGCCTGGGGAGAGCACGGCGGGAAAGTCATAGGAAAACACAGCCACACAGCCGGCCCTGCCACGGTGGACCCTGCCCCACGAGCTGCCGTCCCAGGGGACCCCTCGCCTTGCAAGGAGCCCACAGGTTGGAGGGCGAGGCGGGTTCACGGCCCCGGGGGGTCATTCCCAGGTCGGAAGGGACTGGCAGAGGGGCGGTGCCAGGACCTCCAGGCAGGAGACGGCCCTGGACCACCCAGGCCAGCGCAGAGCCCTGGCGCTGGTCCTTCAGAACCAGGACGGAGCCGTGATGGGAGGAGATCGGAGGACGCTGGGTCACAGGCTTTGAGACAAGGGAGGAGCCAGGACCCGAAGGGTAGAGGAAGGCAGGAAGCCAGGCTGCCCCAGAGCCTCTGCAGGAACCAGCCCTGCGCGCGCCTGGATTTTAGACCCTTTAGACTCTGACCTCCAGAGCTGTAGGATAATACATGTGTGCTGCTTCAGCCATTCAGCGTGTGGTCATTGTTATGGCAGCTGTAGGGAGCTGCTATGGCGAGATGCGGCAGGATGGAGGAAGGAGCACTGCCATGTCAGATACGTCTAGTTTCAATAATGCGGTGAAAAGAGCCTGGGAACCCAGGGCCTGGCGAGTGGCTTTTAACTGTTTTCATGTGTGTGAAATTGCCTAGACACAGATTAAAGTTTGCTCTCGTTTTCTTGCCCGCAGGAACTGCACAGAGTGCACATTGGAAACCATGGTGATTTGATACACGCTGCCACGTCCACTCTGTGACTTCTTCCCCACCGGATTCACAGCAGCGGGACCTAAGGTGGGCTCCAGCCACTGCTGCACCAGGGGCCATCACTGCCTCCCAGGCTCTGGCTGTGCCCCTGCTCCTGGAGCTCACCCAGCCACAGCCTCCACCTCCAGGGAACCTTCCGGAGTTTGCACTGGCCCTGGGTTCCTTCCCAGGGGAGAGAGGAAGCCCAGCTGGACCCACGTGGCTTACTGTGAGATCAGCCAGTATGGCCTGCCCTGGGGAGGAGATCAGGAGGGTGGAGGCAGCACAAAACGCCAGAAGGGAGAGGCTGGAAGAGGAAGCAAGGGGAGGAGGGTGCCACTGCCCCCTCTGGGTCCTCTTCCCGAGAAGAAGTTGTGGAGAAGGAGGGAGGGGGGAAAGGAGAGAAGAGAAGGGAGAATGAGATGGAGAAGGAAGAGCATGCCAGAAGGTCTCCGGAAAGAAGGGCTGAGGCCCAATGGCTCAGGCCTGTAATCACAGCAAGTTGAGAGACCAAGGCGGGCAGATCACTTGAGGTCAGGAGTTTGAGACCAGCCTGGCCAACATGGTGAGACCCCATCTCTACTAAAAATACAAAAATTAGCTGTGCACAGTGGGACATGCCTGTAATCCCAGCTCCTCAGGAGGCTGAGGCAGGAGAATCTGCCCAGTCTGATGATTCCACCAGTCCTGACATGGCCAAGATTTTCCTCGCTTGGTGACAAGGGAGGGATGCAGGATGTAGAAAACTCAAGATGTCAGCCTTTCCAGTTCCAGCCCTGCCCGGGAAATGTCAAAAGCATTGAACATTCCACACTGAGCTGTTTAGGGGGCACCACAGGACGCTTAGATAAGAAGGGTCCTTGAGCATCTGGCTCCTCCATGCCACCTTCCCTGCCTACACAGCTCCATTCCCTATGCAGGCCACATGTTTCTCTCCTGTTTTGATGGGGTAGTACCATGCATTCACCCTGTCCAGTATGGCTTCATTCTTGACCCCCATGACCATTCCTGACGGCCTCACACTCCCCCGCCCCTCACCAGCAGGGATGGGTGGGAACAGCCCCTCCCAGGACCCATCCCACTCAAGGGCCCACTCCTGTGGCTGCCATACTCATCCCAGACCCAGAGAGGGTTTCTGCTCATCAGGACATCCTGTCCTTCAGGGCTGGGGATGCCAGCCCATGCACAGGAGGCTGAGACCTCAGGGAGGGAGCTCTGTCTCCTCCCAGGGCTGGGCAGTTACAGGGGAGGGGAGGAGGGGAGGGGCACAGGAGGCCAGGCAGGCTGCTGGAGAAGCTCAGAGGGCTTCTTCACTGCCCTTCAGAAATCCAGGCACTGACCTCCAAGCTCCTGCCCCAGACCTTTTAAATTAGATCTCCAGGGAAAGGAGGAGAAAGGGTCAGAAGTTCTCATCTCAGTGCACACAGCCTAGTGTTGCTTATCCTCAGAGGGCCCTGGAAAGGAGAATGAGCTGCTGAGTTGTCTGGGTGAAGGGGACTGGAGGCCAGGGGCTCCCCTGGAGAGGGACAGGTCAGGGCTCAGGGGAAGGAGGAACAGGCTGGGTGGGGCAAGAATTGATGTCATTCCTCCTCTCCCAAGGGCTTACTTTGGGACACATGCTCCCAGGGCAGCACAGTCTGTCTGCAGTCAGACCCAGGAGGATCAGACGGTGCCCAGAAGATGACACGTTGTTAGCAAACACTCAGAAGATGGCTGGGTGATAAATGAATGGACAGGGCACTGAGGAAGCTGTGCCCCTGCTGCCCATCACAGGGTCCTGGGGTGCCCCGCCTGCCTGCCCCACACTGTGCTAGGTGTTCATGCCAGCCCCTCACCCACCAAGTCACTCCTGTCTCTTGCCGATGTCCCAGAGGATGTGGGGCGAGACCCACCATCCACATGTGCCATGCACTGGCTCTGCTGAAAAAAAGAAGATCCCTCTGGGTTAGGGAGGGCAGGTGAGAGGACCTGGGGTCTGCACAGGTGGTGTTGGCTCAGGTTCCGCTTCTGCCTGCTAGCTGTGTCTCATGGACAGATCAGCTAATTCTTCTAAATCTCAATTTCCACTTCTATAGAATGCAGGCAACCGCAGCCCTTCACGGGGCTCTTGTGAGGCCTGTTATTTATCACACATGGAGCATCTCCTAGAATTCTCTGGCTGACAGTAGGAGCTTAATAACTGTTACTACCCTCATTCACAGATCTCAGAAGAATCCTTGATTGCTCTTTTATTCTGTTCCCAAATATGCTACCTGCCTCTGTGCAGAGACCTTTGGGGATGGGGAAGGGGGTCAAGGGGGAGCACATGGGCTCTGCCCCACCAAGCTCTCAGACACACCTGTTCCCATGCTGGGCTGCTGAGCCATGGGTGGTTGCCTGATCAGGGAGGTGCCCATCAGCACATCATGACTGACTGGAATGGAGCTGGGACAGACCTAAGGATGCAGCATTCTACAGATGTGAGCTGAGGCTCAGAGAAATGAGGTGGCCTCAGCCACTCCAGCACGACCATGCCTGTCTCCAGGTAGGCTCTGCTGTAAGCCATCCCTCCCCACTCCAGCCCTGTTAGCTGGATTCCATTGTTCTCTCTGTTTTCTGGATAAGGAAACAGACTCAGGGTCGCATGAAAATGAAATCCAGCTCTTCCCAACTCCAAAGCCAGCTGTGACCTTCTGTTGCCTGGGAACTGGCCCAAAGCAGTCTGAGTGCCCTGTCCTCCAAGTGCCACTCATCCTTTCCTGTAAAAAAAATAGAACAACAGCACAGAAGCACTCCCATAAACTCACTGCCAGTGGGAAGAAAGCTTCAGAATGCAGAAAAGCTACCCAGCCTCCATGCCAGATGAATCTGAGAATCAGGAAAACTGGGATTCAAAACCACTTAACCGGAGCCCAAGTCCCAAGGAGCTCTTAAGAGACAAGGAGGAGGCAAGCCCTGGATTCCAGGCATTATCTGATTCCTTCCAAGCACGACCCCTAGACCCCAGATGCCAGGCCACCCACAGAGCCCTGATATCCTCCCAGGGAGATGCCCGTATTCCCCCAGGGATAAAGTAGCTTGGACACCACAGATGCTGAGGCTGCACAATGATGCTGGAGACTGGATGGAACTGTAAAACATCGAGTTGCCTTTGAGAAGCTCTAGGGTCTGCAGCCCCAGCACCTGCACCTAGATAGGATTTTTTCACCCTGAGCTTTTCTCTGTCCTGCATCCTTGCCACCTTCCTGCCTATCTTCTCCATCCTCCTGGGAACGGTGTTTGGCCTGCTCACCCATCCACCTCACTGCATATGCCAGGCTCAGTTACTTGCCAACACCATGCAAGCTGTGGGGATACATGGAAGATGCACAACATTTGCTCTCTGTCTACAGGGAGATGGCAGTCTCGGAGACAAAGCCAGACAAATGCCTCTGTCTCTTAAATCAATCATGTCCAACTACATTTGAGGACAAAATAAGAGGGCTGGTCATCTAATAACATAGAAATTAAGAGGAGGGGGAACTCGCAGAGTCGTTGGGGCCATCCTCCTGTGCTCAGGCTTGATGCATGAGTAAGACTGTACTATGTGGAATGGAGAGGAAGGGTGTGCTCAGCAAAAGGAACAGCAAGTGCAGAGGGTAAGATGTTAAAGACAGGAAACCAGAATGAGGAGTGAGGGCCAGAGTTGGGGCTGGAAAGAAATGCAGCTGGACTCCTATAGTAGGGGTGTGCTTAGCTGTGGTCTGTGCAGGATAGTTTTCGAATAGAGTAAGGAGACATGAATGCCGTGAGATCAAGGGCAGTGGGAAAGTGCCTTGCAGGGAGCCTGGTGTCTGCAAGCGGGCAAAGCAGGGACTAGGAATGGCTGGTGGCTGGAATCGCTGAGCCACATAGCATGGACTATTACAAGTTCAGCACCTGGACGCTGGCCACTTCAGATCTGTATACACTCAGTTCTAACCCAGGCCTTTACCATTGTCCTCCATATTTCCACCCAGCTTTCTTTTCCATTTCTTGGAGAGCGAGGCCACCTGGGTTCTGGTGCTGCTGGATTCAGGCCCTGCCCTCAGGCTCATGGCAAGCAGGAGGACAAATAGAAAAGTAGACAAAGAAGATAGGGAGAAACCATGAGGCCAATACCACACCTACATAAACTCCCAATTCACATGTCTTTTAACATGGCACTGGGTGTTCCTGCAGTGGAAATCCACACGTGTTGTGATGACAGCATCTTGTCTCTGAAAAATCTTCACAACCACCACTGTGCTTTGCCCCACATGGCCCTGCTCAGAGGTAACTGTCCATCATCCCTAAAGGAGGAGAGGCTACCTGATGCTCAGGGAGCCCAGAGGTACTGGCCAAAGTCACATCAATGCCTGTGGATATAGACCCACAGAGCAACCCTGCTCAAACTAGGCCCTGGCCCATCAGAATGCTCTGCCCTGCAAGCCATGCCATCCCACCACCCACCCCTCTGCTGAGCCTTGCTGGGCTGCCATTGGAATGTGACTGGCCAGCTCTCACTGCCCTGAAACCCATGAGGTAGACGATGGGGCCAGCCCAGCTGTTCTGGGATTCTTCCTGATGCATGCCAACATCTGGGGCCACTGGGGTCCCAAGGAGAATTGTTGAGCACCAGGGCAAGAAGCATAAGGACCCACACCATCCCTCCCAGGCTCCATCACCCATCACTTCACCTGGGCCTGCATGAGCAGCCTGAACAGACATGAGAAGTACATGGATCGCACGTCCTGCCCATGGGGAGGCCCCTCAGGGGAAACAGGCCAGGCTGGAGGATCATGGGGCTTTACAAACGTCTCAAAGGCAGTGAAAGGAGGATTTTTCCTCAGCCAATAGCACCCCCATGCCAGGATTTGAGCCAAAAGTAGGATTCAAGACACGTGACTCCTTGCTAGAGGGATGCCATTTTTAGGGTGAAAGCTTCCCCCAGTGAAAAAACTATGCCAGGAGGTCAGCTCAGGTCAGCATCTCCAGTGCCAAAATCAAACAGATAGTTGATGTCTATTGATAAATAGTGAAAACTTCAAGGAAAGGAAAGGCCAGACCCGTGCCTTCGACATTTATATTCGCATGCCAGAAACTTTTTGCCAAGTGCATAGTTCACCATTCAGAGGTACAAAACTTAACAAGAGCCACAGAAAAGCGGGGTATTCTATAATATTACATAATACATGTTGGACTTATTAATCACTATATCACATAGGCCAGTGCTGTATGCACAGACTTGCTACAGTGCTCTCTTTTCATTTACTCCAGGGTTTATCTCTACACTAAGTCTCTCCTGGAAGTTTAGATGCACAGCATCTGAATCTCTTGGTACCAGAAATCCTCCCAGCATCACAAACCTTTTGTCGGTGGTTCCCGCCATTGGAGGAATTATTGCAGATGATGCATTAGTAGTCTATTGCTGTATGACACATTTCCACAAACATACCAACTTTAAACTCCTTGCAGTCATCATCTCACAGTTTCTGGAGGGGCAGAAATCTGGGCTCACCTGGGTTCTTTTCCTTAAGAGGCCTCATGAGCCTTCAGCCAAGATGTTGACCAGAGTTGGAGGTCTCATCTCAAAATGTGACTGGGGAGAGATCCACTTCCAAGCTCATGTGGTCTTTGGAGGATCGACATTTCGTGGACTGTTGAATTTTCCACAAGTCCTGCCCACACTTAGGGGAATAGGTGACATGAGGACCTGGATGCTAGGGGGTGGCATCACCAGCGACCAGCAGGCTGGCTGCAGTAGGTGGCCTCTAGATGGCCCCTGTGGCCCCTGCTTGCTGGTATTCACAGCCTAGTGCAATTCCCTCTTCTTGAGTAACTTGCTGTGATGTTAGGATCTCTCAGGGTCAAAGGGATGCCACTTCTGTGACAGATGTGATTGAATCACATGAGATTATAACATCCTTGTTGACAGCAGACACACCCTTGCAGCCACAGCCAGCAGGAAACCAAAGGGGTCAACATAATAACCCACAGAGAACCGAGTCCTGCCAATACCATGCGAGGAAGGAACAGTCCTGTCCCAGTCAAGATCTCAGGTGTGGATTAGCCAGGGTTCTCCAGAGAAGGACAACTGATAGCATATATATGTGGATTTATGAAAGGGGATTTATTATGGAAATTGTGATTACAGAGGCTGAGGAGTCAGCCCCATGACCTGTCGTCTGCAAGCTGGAGACCCAGGAAAGCCCGTGGTGTAGTTCAATCAGCATCCAGTGGCCTGAGAACCAGGAGACCCTATGTTGGAGGGCAGGAATAGTTGCATGTCTTAGCTTAGCAGATCCGCTCTTCCCCAGGCTTCTGTTCTGTTTTGTTCATGATGCCAGCCCACATCAGTGAGGACAATTCTTTTTTACTCTGTGTGATGGTTAATTTTGTGTGTCACCTTGACTAGATTAAGAAATATCTAGAGCACCAATAAAGCATTATTCCTGAGTGTGTGTAAGGCTGAGTGGGGAAGATGCCCTGGATGTGGGTAGGCACTGTCCAATCAGCTGGAGATAATTATAAAGAAAAAGGCAGAGGAAAGGTGATTATCCCACTCTCTCTCCTGGAGTTAGGACACCTTTCTGCCCTTGGACATCAGAACTCCAAGCTCTCTGGCCTGTGGACTCCAGGACTCACACAAGAACCATCCCCCAACCCTCACCACCTCACTGGATTCCCAGACATTAAGCCTGGGACTGAGAGTTACATATGGGCTTCCCTGGGTCTCCAGCTTGCACATAGCTTATTGTGGGACTTTACAGACTTCATAATCATGTGATCCAGTTCCCCTCATAAGTCTTTTCTCACATATATCTGTCTGTAGCTAGATATTGATATACTATCGTTTTTTTCTGGAAAATTCCAGCAAATACACTGTCTATTGGTTCAATTGCTAATCTCTTCTAGAAACATCCTCAGACTCACCCGAATGCTTTACTAGCTATCTGGGTGTCCCTTAATCCAGTCAGGTTGACACACAAAATTGTCCAATGCAAGGTGAGACAACAGGCCTGGCTTACACCTTGTTTGCAGGCTTATTCCAGGGCCAGAATCAGAGGACTCAGCCCAGCTGGGCCTGGATTCCTGACGCACAGAAACTGCGAGATAAATGTGTGATGTTAAGATGCTAAATTTGTGGCGATGTGTTACACAGCAGTAATACATACTGCCTTCTCTAAGAACCTGCTGCTCAACTCTCTGTGCAAGTCTTGATTCTTCAAGATTTCTCCAACTTTCCTTCCATACAGGGTTGACTGAGAAAGTCTTTCAATGGATGATAGCACCTTGGAAGAGGGAAAACTGCATAAATTCTACTTCATCAACACACCAATAGTCCACTCTATGCTTAACACAGAAGGAACGTGATGCCCCGGGCAGGAGAGCATTTGGTGTTTAAGTGAAATGACCCCTAGCAATAGCCACAATTGTTACCACTTGTCTCAACCTAAATAATTTCTACTGCATATCTAAGCTTTTACAGAACTTTTGCATAACAAACAAGTATGGTTTCTGTCAGTAAATGTAAATGCTCAGGATGTATTGCTGGCACCCTCATTGCCTTTACTTCTAGAAGCAAAGGACACACAAGGTCTTTCCCATCTCATTCACTCTCATTTAGATAAAATGACAGGTATGACTTCTGGATCAGACCCTGGTCTGACTTGCCCACTTGTTCCTCACCTCTGAACATTCGGGCTCTGCTGCAGACTAGAAAGTTTTCCACCGCTCTTTCTAGTGTGTCCTTGTAAAATCCAAAGGAAGAAAGTGCACCTCCCATGGGTCCTCTCTAGTTTAGGGACAGAGTGTTCTTAAAACATGTGTTAATAGACACGTACTTATAATAACACATATTATAAGTATAATATAAAGTATACTTATACTTCAAGTATAAAATCCTAAGACCCAGGGCGTCCACATACCCAAATATGGCTCCTGCAGTGCCCTTGCTCTGACCAGGCTCTCCAGGACCACACATCACCCTGAGAGCACCTGTGCCAGCCCTCCCCTCCCTGACATTTTTCCCCAAAATTCTCCACCTGGGTATCAGGTTCTTTCATGTTATCCCTGAGCTCACAGTCTCACAGAAAGATATAAAATATCACTCCCACTCCCTCATGTGGCTACAGTGGTGGAAATGAGTGAACTGTGCTCTTCCGTGTGCATCACACTGCCCCTTCAAAATGCACCTTTACAGGTATTGTTCCACTCAAACGTCAGAACAATCTCATAGGAGACAGGCAAGAAATTATTTATTCCTATTTTACAGATGGTGAACATGAGACCCATAACAGATCGTGTGACTTGCCTAAGTCACAAAACCATTTGAGGCAGCTTTTCTTATGTACATTGAGTTCAGTGCTTTCCTTTTAGTTATCCCCTCACAGTGTTCCAAGGTCTAGTGGGGATGACCCCTGCAGAGAGAGGTCAGTGTGGGCCCATAGTGTGTGCTGTGCATTGCCCTCATCTGGCTTCTGCCATTGGATTGTGCATCCTGGAGTCCTGAGACTGCGCCCAGCCTGCTGTGGAGACTTAGTCCCCAGATCCATGGTGCCATTGGTCTCGGCTTGCTGTAGACACACCTCGGCTATGTCTGAGGTCTAGGATAATTGTTAAATATGCAAACATTCACTTCTGAAAGTTGCACAGATGAGATAATAAATGTATTGTCACTCTTCATGAGCATCAGTGAACACTGCTTACCTCACTTGGAGCTGTGAGATTTCACAATCTGTTACTTTGTAGCAAACTTGGTATAAATGTAATCCTTGCATGTCTCTTCCTGCCTCAAACATAGGCCAGCTGACTCTCTTCCCAAAGTCATGCACACCTGGGGATGAGCTTGCCCACATCCTGCAGAGGAAAAGCCACCTTCTGTCAAGAATCAGAATGCACTAGCCTTGCCTTTGGAGCCACCTACATTGACTTCCTGAACCCTGCCTTGCTGAGGGCTTATTTCTGTGGAGCCAGCCTCTTCTCCCTGCCTTAAGGAATACTTCTCACCATGGCTTATTTCAAACTGCACAGTTCTAGGTGTCCAAGAGCTGAGGGACCTTTGTCAGTCAACCCATCTCTGAGGCTCAGCTTCTTGGGCTCTACAATATAGATAATAATGCCCAGTTCATGAGGTCATCTTGAAGGTAAAATAGGTATGCAATTCACAAAAAAGTTGAGAGTTGTACTGATTTGTCTCCAATGTACCCAAGTCATCCTCCAAACTGAAACCTTGTCACTGACCCACCAACAAACCCTGCCATGTGCCACAGCCTCATGATTCTTTCCTCTCACTAGAGTGCATGGAGTGATTTTTTTTCCAGCTGGTGATCCTTTTTGTATTAGTCATTCATTAATTCTGCAGTTTAATGAGGGTCTGCTTGTGCCAGCCTCTTACTATTCCAACTCCCTCTCTCATTAATTCACATGAATGAATTTTTTCATTCAACTACAATGCGCATTCAAGGAGCATCCACAAACAGCCCTCATTAGCTGTGTAATGATGCCAAGTGGCTCACGTGGACTGAAGCCCATGTGCTTGGTCCATGAACAACCTTCCAATCTGCCAGGGTCAGCCTAGTTTCCAGCCTCTACACACAGCCTCCTCAACACAGCAAGGCCACTTGATCCCTATCCACAGAAAGTGTCAGCCCTTCTAGCAGAGGTCCTGTAGTACTTCAACAGCTATGGCCACATGCTCAGGGACTTGATGTTAAGAATACTTATTACTGGCCCAAATCTGACCTAGTGCCCAGACTCCAATGGCATGATTTATGAGCCCAAGCCCCACCCTGGGTTTAATCCTTAGGACTATATTTCTATGCTGGGTCCTGCTTTAGTGGATGCCTTAGTACTGCAAGTCTCTCCTGAGTCCAAAGCACTGCCTAGGTATTACCAGCCTTTCCTGAGAATGAGCCCTCAGTTCTAGGCTGACTGGGCTTCTGCTCCATGTGAAGAGACTTCTGTGGGGCTCAGCTGCCTGGACTCCCAAATTCCACCCAATCTGTGTGTCAGAGAAACTTTTGCTTCTTTACTTTGGGCTCAACCTTTCTTGACTCTCTACCTGGTCCACCATTGTCATGTGTATTTAGATGTCCTTCTTGGCCAACCAAATGGAGTTATTCACCTGTATCAACAGCAAGATCAATTACTTTCAGGTGCAATCCCACGTTGTGGGAGAGTCTTGGTGCAGTCTCTCACCTGGTCTCCTACTCAGTTCTGATGAATCTGAAGATAAGACCTAACAAATTGGATAAACAGAGTCCACTACCTGCCTCACTCAGTGTTGAGCAGATTTCTGGGGTTGCCGTCCACTCTGTCATGGTCCCAGGAGCTCTAATATGCCCCAGCTTTGTCTCGACCTTTGAGACATTCTCCCCTTTCCTTCAGTGAGGAGTTGAGACAGAGAGGCTGTAGACAGGGCCGGTGGGGGTCTGGGCTTGTCTACGTTGCCTCTGACTGGCACTTGCTCCACTACAGTTCTTCACAACCACACATGCAACCTTAGAGGGACCATCAAGGTCACTGCTCATCCCCACAGGAAAGCCAGTCTTGGAAAATAAGTGAAGGACCATGGACTTGTTTGATGGGCCAAAGACAATAAAGGGACTGAAGTCTGACAAAACAGTAAGGACACCATGCACTTAGTGCCCCAAACACTGCAAGTTATTTAGAAAGGGAAGAAAGCCTTTGCCGGATTAATTAGTACCTGGAATACAATTCCAGGAGACACATAAAGTAATAAATGCATTGCAAAATCCAGATCTTAAGCTGAGTTGATATTTTTTAAAAAGTAAATTATTGCCAGGCGCGGTGGTTCACGCCTGTAATCCCAGCACTTTGGGAGGCCGAGGCAGGTGGATCACAAGGTCAGGAGATCGAGACCATGCTGGCTAACATGGTGAAACCCTGACTCTACTAAAAATACAAAAAAAAAATTAGCTGGGCGTGGTGGCGCGCACCTGTAGTCCCAGCTACTCGGAGGCTGAGGCAGGAGAATGGCGTGAACCCAGGAGGCAGAGCTTGCAGCGAGCTGAGATCACGCCACTGCACTCCAGCCTGGGTGACAAAGCGGGACTCCGTCTCAAAAAAAAAAAAAAGTAAATTATTTTCAGCGATGCCTGAAAATCACGTTGTTTAACAAAGTAAGAAAAAGAGTTTTGAGATAGAGAACTGTGTGGTGCACACATCCTGAGATGATAAGCATCTGATGTCAAGCCCCAGGCTTCCAACAAGACAAGACAGACATGAAACAGTTTGTTTATATCTCATTGAGGGAGGGAAAAGGAGGGCACAGAAGAACATTCCAGGGAGAAAAGACACAGAAGCTGCTAGGAGATGGATGTACAGCTGATAAACCCCCTAAGGAGAGACAGGGAGAAGACAGCCATTACATTAAGTTCTGTTATAAAGACAGGTAAGTCACAGATCTTTGCATCTATCAGGCATGGTTTTGGTTCCTTCTATGGTGTGTCTATGTCTGTTTTCTGTTTGTAATTTACTCTGAGGTGAAGCCTTCCTGCAGGTCATGTTTCTTATCTGTAAAGCGTGGCTTATCTGGGTCTGATGGAAGGGCCTGCAGTGCTTGGTGAGTTCTCTGAATCCCACTGGGCAGGATTCCCACATCTCCCCACCCTGCCTCTGTTCAGCTCTCAGCTACAGATGCCCTCTCTATGGGGACATGGAGTTTGAGCCTTCACATTCCCAGCCAGCCCTGAAACAAGGGCATGGACATAGAGAACCCATGTGGATGTCTGCCCTCGCCTACCATGTGCCTGCAGGTGCCGCCTGCCTGCCTCTGCAGCTGCAACTCTGCTCTGAACTGGGCTCCAGGGCTCAGTGAGGCTGTGGCTCTTCCTGCTGCTCTGCTCTCCACCACCCTTGGCTGCGGCCAGGAGGCAGAAAGCCATGGTGATGTTGGGGTGATGGTGGGCTCATCGTGTGTGTCTCTTCCCTATGTCCACTGCTGATTGATGCTGCAGGGTTAGTCCAGTACCAGTGACCATGTCACACTGGAAAGCAAAATGCCACATATGCACAGATCACATTGTGGAGGCTGATGAGTGCTTCCTGTGGTTCTAAATAAGAGAGTGCAAAAAGGGACAAGTGCTTTGTTTCCCAGGGAGGTCAGGGCTGTAGAGGCACCATCTCTGATATTTGCCTGGGATACCCCAAGCCAGGACCAGACTCTCCCTGTGTATTAGGGGCAGTACAGGGCCAGGCCCTCTCTCCAGGGCCCACTGAGGCAGGAACAGGAGCAGCACACCTGCCTTACAGACCCAGTGACTCCAAGACCAAGTGGAGCCAAGCACACAGCCCCTGTCTTCTGGCCGCTGCTCCCAAGGCTATGCCCCCTCCCTCACCATTTTCCATACACATGGATCCACCTGGATTAATCTTCAATCAGCCAAGCCTAGGACTGACACTTATAACACCTTATGGTGTGAGGCCCTTTATGACTTTGGAAGGATTAATACATGTGTAGCACCTCTGAAGAGGATAGCATCCTACAAATTAAAGAAAATAAAGCTCATAGGGAGGGGGTGGCCAGTAGAGAGTCACCAGCCAAATATGGAACAGAGCCAGGCCCACAGCTCTGCAGGGATCTCAGTTGCTGAGTGAATGGCTGGGGAGAGGCTGGGCACTTCTAAAACCCAGGCCTGTCCTTTTGCTGTGCGCTCCATCAGTCTTTCCTGTGATGCTGCCAGCCCTGGCCTCTCTCAGTCCCCTGGACCCAGATTCATGTCTCCAAATGTCCATCTCTGGGGCTATTTTTCTGGCCTGGAGTTTTGCTCCTTGGAGATGGCCACACATGCCTCTTCTATCTGGGTTATAAACTAATGAGAGCGGTAGAGGCCATTTATCATTTTAATGGGGTCTTCACCTTCAGATATTAGGGTCTTTAATTTATTGGAGCTTTAGGATAAAATACTAAGGAAATCACTACCTCCTACAACCAAGATGTTCTGTGAGGGCTTTTCGTGTCACCCACAGAGAGATGCTGAGACATATCAGAGCCCCTCCCTTCTCCCAGCCTCACTCCCCACGGAGGCAGCTCCCCCTGGCTGGGCTGGGCCTGGCCTGGCCTCCCATTCTGTGTCGAGTTCTGCCTCTTCCCACTCACTCAGCACAAGCCCCATAGCTGTGGGGTTCTGATTCCTCCACAGCAGGCTCTGGGGCCTGGCTGCACGCTGCCCTCAACACCTCCTTCCCACCTGCTGATGCTTGAGCCTTCCCTCACTGCCATATTCCACAGCTAAGGTCCCACTACATCAACTGTGCCATCTCCCCAGTAAGGTGCCCACCAGGGTCTGCCTTCCATCTGCTCACAGGACAAGAGGAGAAGTCTTCTGGAACAGCACAGAGAGGCCCAGAGCCCCAGGTGTTACAAGGGCAGCAGCTTCTCTGACCAGGGCATGTCTACGTGTGGTCCTTGGTTTCCTGTATCTTAAGAGAGTGCCTGCTCACAGATGGTACCTGGCAAAAGGGCACTGGGTAAGGGCCATGGAGACATCTTGTGACAGGTCAGCCACATACGGGACATGGCCCTTTTCTCTTGCACTGTTGGTCACTTGTCACTGTGAGCCTCGGTTTTTCACTGGGATGCCTGACTCATTGTCACTTACAATGGGCATGTGAGTGTTGCCTGAGTGTCCCTCAGCTCTCCCCCACTTGTTCCAGGAAGAGTGCCCCTGGATGCTCCCTAACTCCACAGCCCCTGGCTGTGATAGCCCTGGCCCTGGAAAGACTACCCCTGCAGCCCCAGGACCAGCCAACTCATCCACACTTTCCTGCAGGCCACCATACCCCAGGTGCCAATTCAGCTGAAGTGAGGACACAGCAGGCAGCACTGAACGATATTCCTTTCTACCATAGACCTCATAGTGCTGCCTCTACAAGGCCCGAAGGCTTCTGTGGCCTCAGCTTGTTGACACCCACATTGATCCTGCCTTTTATCCTTGTCTGCACCTTCACAGGTGAGGGAGCCTGAGGCTATGTGAGGGAAAGGACCTCTCCAGAGCCTCATAGATAATGGGTGATGGAAAGAGACTGGCACCAGGCAGTGTGGCCCCAGGGTGGGAGCCCTGCCCTGCTCTGCTGGATAATAGCCCTTCAGCTTGACTGCTCCCAGAGCCCACAGGCCTGGCCTGGCCCCATGCTCCCATGTCTGCCCTTGCACCTGCTCCTTAGGGTGAAAGTTGGCATCACCCCACCTTTGAGAGGGTCTTAAGTATGTTTTGCCCCCTCAGATTCTCATCCCTCAGGCCTCACCACAGACCAAGACCCACAGCCTTGGCCCCATTTCCCATCCCTGTAACTGGCCCTTCCCAAGGAGAGGTTCCATGCAGAGGTCGCTCCTGGAGCTCAGCAGGACTTAGAGCCAGTGGCACCAGCACTAAGGAGTCCCTCCTTGACCAACTCTAGTCCAGTTCCTCTAATCCCTATTCTTGGCTAAGCCTGAACTTGGCCTTCTGTAGGTTCCTGCTAAATCAGTTTAGTGAGGAAGCCCCCTTCCCAACCTTGATAATCTGGCTCCTTGGCTTGTTTTTAGAAAGATACTTTATAGCCCAGTTTAATAAGAACCCCCATTACCTTGATACCTCATCAAGTTCCTCTTAGTGACTGTCCATCGGCTGACCCTCTGCTCATTGTCCACAAACACTCCACTCGCTCTCCGTGCTGCCTCCAGAGCTGAGTTCAGCTCTGTAGTGAGAGTCGTCGCCTACTGCAGGAGTTCCAATAACATCTGTCTTGCTGGTTTTCACAAGTGTCCGGAGCAGATTTTTTCTTTTACATAGGTCAACATCAGGATGAGAGACACACACAGTAGCAGAGGTTCTGTCCTCACATTGTTCTTTCCAGATTAAAAAACAAAATTATTTTTTCAACCTTTTAAGCATTAAATACATACATTAAAATGTATGCATATGGGTAAAATGTGGTATATTTTATGAGTTGAATACATCTGCTCATGCAGATCAAGAATCCAAATGAGACCAGCACCCTCCCTTTTAATGATGAGTTTCCTCAGAGCCCAGGTAATTCAGCCTCAAATAGTACCTCAAAGTGGAGGAAGGACCCTAAATAAGCACCTACTGCTCAGGTTCAACAAGTCCCAGCTGTAACTTTTCTTCGCAGCGTTTACCCCAACCCTGCTCGGGCTGAGGGATCTCTACTGTACATGCGTAAATTATTATATTACAAACATAATACGCCAGGGGCAAGAAATATGAGGACAACTTTACAAATGATTCAAATGCTGCCTTGTGACTTGCTCTTAAACCATAAACACTTCTTCTTGTTAATTAAAATTCTGGCATTCCTGAGTAGACTGTAAGAGCTGTGAGGACAATTAAAAACAATATGTGGTTATCCCCATAGATTGAGTTTTCATCCTGTGTCAGGGACTGGTGTAGTGATAACATCTATTATGCATTCCATTCTTATAACCACTGTGTAAGGTGAGTATTTAGTGAGAGGTTCTGAGGTGCCACATAGACAGCCAAGAGGGGCCTGCATAACCTGTGAATGCAGAACTGACCACAGAACCCTGCCATATTGAAGTTGAGACCCCACAAAGACAGGGTACTCTCCTGAAAGCCTTGCTGCCTGACCAAGGCCAAACCCAGCCCTCCCCCAGATGAGGGTGTGCACAGCCCCCGCTTCTTCTCTGAAAGATGTCACACTCTTTAATATAGATATGGGTGAGGGACTCTAGAATCCGAATGTTTGTATCTTCCTAAAATTCATATCTTGAAACCCTCATCCCAAAAGTGATGATATTAGGAAGTGGGCATCATGAGGTCACAAAGAAAGAGCCCTCAAAAATGGGATTGGTGCCTTTATAAAAGAGGCTCCAAGACCCTTGCCCTTCCTACCACACAGACACAGTGGAGGCACCATCTAAGAATGAGGAAGAGAGCCTTCACCAGGCACCCCTGGTGACCTGATCTTGGGCTTCCAGCCTTCAGAACTGAGGGAGAAATCAATGCTTATCATTTATAAGCCACATAACCTATAACAATCTGTACAGCAGCCTGACTGGACTAAGACACATGAGTGAACTCCTGCCACACTTTGTGATTTACTCTATGACAAAAAGATCCCTAAATCTAGAAAATCTCTTACAACCATTAATATTTTCTCCTCCTGGAAACAACAAAATGCATCAAGCCTACCCCATGAAAGCAGTAAAGATCTCCCTGTTCCTCTATCTTCCTACAGCCTCTGTAGGGGATCAACCCCAGCTCGCTCCTGTGCCCCCTGAGACAGACCAGGCCTGCCGCTCACCTCCAAGCAGAAGTTGTGAGCCTTGGTGTGCTCCCTCCTCACAACCTAATGAGGGAAACCCACTGTAATTTTAAGTCCATGGAAGGCACAGCTATGTGGGCTTCTCTGAACGCCCAGAAGCTGTCCTAGGATCCCATCAGCTTCCACCAGTCCGTGGCTCCCTACTGACCATGCCACACTCATGCACACAACTGCAGATAAAACAAGCAGACACAATCTCACTAATGTGGGGATTCTCTTAATTTAGAACTTGTATTCTTTCAAAGTCTATCTTTATCTTTTCATTATGTGTTTTAAAAAGATTTGCTAAGCAAATTAAGAGAATAAATTAGATTTAGTAAAAATACTTGAACTGTTCAAAAGAACAAATATATTAAGCTCCTTAGGCATATAGTTTTACATTATTAAAAACCACTCAGTCTTAACTAGACATTAAAACATGTCCTCCAGAGACCTTACTAGATAATAATAATCCCCCTGAATCCATGGTTCCAAGCAGACTGTGAAGTCAGGCGGCCATGCTCCCCAGGCCCAGTGAGGCCAAAGCAGCCCCGAGTTCCTTCCTCAGCCTCCCAAAGTGCTGGTATTACAGGTGTGAGCCGCCATGCATCACCCTTTCTTTAATTTTTAAGTATGATTTTCTTTATTTCTTTGAAACAATATAGATAGCTAATTGCTTTGAAGTCTCTTTCCTTTAAGTTCACCATCTGAGTCCTTTAAAGGCAATTTCTATCACTTGCTTATTTTCATGTGCATAAGTCACACTTTCTTTTTTCTTGACATGTCTCTTATGTTTTGCTGTTCAAAATTGGACATTTTAGGTAATATAGTATAGCAACTCTGAATATGGAGTCTACATCTCCCAAGGGTATGGCATTGTTTTTGCTTCATTGCTTGTTCATTTGCCTGGAGATCTGGCTGAACCAATTCTGAGAGGTCTGTTCCTCCTGCAGTGTGTAGCATTTGATCTTTCTGAGAGAGAGAGAGAGAGAGAGAGAGAGAAGATGCAAGTCCTCTCCTTTGAGTGGTCCATTCATGTCAGAGAGCTACAGGAAGTACGTAGGGCCGTGGTAAGCTCAGGGCCCATCTGTTTGAGCACCAGGGTTTTATTTTTATCTTTTAACCTGGGTTTCTAAAGGTCAATTCTGGGTTAACAGAAGCCACTTATAGGTCAAATGTTGTGCTTAGGTCCACTTAGTGACATGCTTACCTTTTATTGCTAGATGTGTGTGTGTGGCTTAGAAACTCTAATTACAATACAGGTAGTTTACTTTTTGCTCCATTTTTTCCCCAGTGACTAGAAACTTGGAGATTCTTTCTCTAATTGCCCCTGAGAGGCAAAACCTTGAACATGTTCACTGTCTTCCAGACTTCTAGGGGGGCACTGAGAAGTTATTTTTAATGTGGCTTTCTGTTCACTTCGTGTTTAGCCAGAGGTTGTGCTGGGTGGCTTTCCCAGTGTGTTAATGGGTCTGTGTGCAGCATGGGGAGTGCTTTCACGCTTCTAATGCATCCTTCTGTGATCACTCCTGTGTTGGTGCTACCTAGACCATGCACATAGCATTCAAACCCCAGAGTTCACTGTTGTCTCAGGAGGGCTCTTCTTATCCGTCTCTTTTCCTAGTTCTCTGTTAAAAATCTGGCTTCTGTTTCACTTGCATCAAAGCTCCCAGCCTTATCATTGCTTTCCCCAGTGGTACCATTGCCTGTTCTAGTGCCCTAAGGCATTCAGCCCTTCACTTTCAGTCCCCTCAGGAACAGCTGCTGAGCTTTTCATCCTCATGTACTGCCTTTCTCCCTGGCCAGATCTCCTGCATCCTTGCACTGGAGTTGGTGTTGGAGAAATGGCTTTCTTGGATTGACACCCCTGCTCTATGAGCGGGTGCTATTGGAGTGATTGGCAGTCCCTGGTCTTCTTGATGTGCTCTACTGGTATGGAATTTCCATCCTATGAGTGAGCTTAGGTGAGGCCAGTAGAAACCTAGTACTCCCAGACTGCTATGACTGGGATAGAGTTCCTGACTGAGAGTGGGGGCAGATTTGGGGAAAAGAGGACCAGTCCTCTTGAGAGGTGACAGTGTTCTAGCAGCCCTCACTCTCAGCGCCTCCTTGGCCTCGGGTCCACTCTGGCGGCGCTTGAGGAGCCCTTCAGCCTGCCCCGGCACCGTGGGAGCCCCTCTCTGGGCTGGCTGAGGCCAGAGCCGCCTCCATCTGCTTGTGGGTACTGTGGAGGGAGAGGCGCTGGCGGGAACCCGGACTGTGCGGGGCGCTCGCGGGCCAGTGTGAGTTCTGGCGAGTGCGGGAGTGAGCTCTGCGGGCCCCAGACACAGAGCTGCGGCCAGCACCAGGGCAGTGAGGGGCTTAGCACCCGGGCCAGCAGCTGCGGAGGTTGCGCTGGGTCCCCCAGCAGTGCTTCCTGCCAGTGCTGCACTCAAATTCTGGCCGGGCCTTAGCTGCCTTCCCGGGGCAGGGCTCCAGATCTGCAGCCCACCGTGTCTGAGCTCCCCCTTGGGGTGGGCTCCAGCATTGCCCGAGCCTACCGGAGGGGTGCCGCCCCCCGTTCTGTGGCGCCAGGTCCCATTGACAGCCCAAGGGCTGAGGAGTGCAGGCGCAGCTCGGGACTGGCGGGCAGCTCTGCCTGCAGCCCGAGTGCAGGATCTGCTATGTGAAGCCAACTGGGCTCGAGCTGGTTGGAGACTTGGAGAACTTTTATATCTAGCTGGAGGATTCTATGTGCACCAATCAGCACTCTGTACCTAGCTAATCTGGTGGGGACTTGGAGAACTTTTATGTCTAGCTAGAGGGTCGTAAATACACCAATCAGCACTCTGTGTCTAGCTCAGGGTTTGTAAATACACCAATCAGTACTCTGTGTCTAGCTCAAGGTTTGTAAATACACCAATTGGTACTCTGTATCTAGCTAACTCTGTGTTTAGCTAACCTAGTGGGGACTTTGAGAACTTTTCTGTCTAGCACTCTGTGTCTAGCTCAAGGATTGTAAACGCACCAGTCAGCACTCTGTCAAAATGGACCAATCAACAGGATGTGGGTGGGGTCAGATAAGGGACTAAAAGCAGGCTGCCCAAGCCACCCCTGGCAACCCACTGGGGTCCCCTTCCACACTGTGGAAGCTTTGTTCTTTCGCTCTTTGCAATAAATCTTGCTGCTGCTCACTCTTTGGGTCCATGCTGCCTATATGAGCTGTAACACTCACCGCGAAGGTCTGCAGCTTCACTGCTGAAGCCAACAAGACCACAAACCCACCAGAGAGAACAAACAACTCCAGACACACTGCCTTTAAAAGCTGTAACACTCACCACGAAGGTCTGCAGCTTCACTCCTGACAGCGAGACCATGAACCCACCAGAAGCAAGAAGCTCCAGACACATCTGAACGTCTGAAGGAACAAACTCCGGACACACCATCTTTAAGAACTGTAACACTCACCGCGAGCGTCTGCGGCTTCATTCTTGAAGTCAGTGAGACCAAGAACCCACCAATTTCGGACACACTCTCTCCCATACCTACCTGGAATACAATTTCTGCAACACAGAGCTAGGGGAATGAGAAACTCCTGTAGCTTCCCCTTCCAGTGTAAAACTGTAGTCCTAGACTCTGGGCTGGGGAGAAAGAGCCCTCATTTTCTGAACTGCACATGCCCAGAGCAGAGGTTTCGTAACTTGGGGTTACAGTGTGGATAATGGGGCCTCAGCTCAAATACCACAGACTCTCACTGTACACCAGGGTTCGTGGATTTTCTTAAATGCATTTTCTCCATTTCCTCTAGGTCCCTAGCATAATTTCCAGAGATGTTGAATGATTGTGTTTTTGTCCATTTTGTTTGTTTTAAATAATTTTCACCAGTTACACTGTTTTGCTGGGCAAAGGGCCTGCCAAACTCTATTCTGTCATTCAGAAGTCCTGACTTCTCCTACTGAGTTTTGGGGTAGTTTCTTGAGTAGCAATATTATCTTAGCTAATTGATGGAAGCACTGATGCTGATAAGTGAGTCATGGCTTTCTGGAATGCTTGCTGAGAAAATGCCTGACAGCATCCAAGAGGGAAGTTGACTGAGAAGGATTGGACTGAGAAGGCTTGGTTGACCCTCGGCCGTGGGTGCAGCAGGAGAGGTTGCTGTGAATTCACTATCCTGGTGCAGAGGTAAAGTAAGGGCACAAACTTGACACCTCTTAAACACAAGATTCACTTTTTTAAAATTATGATTTTATTTTCCTGTTTAAAGAAAATTGTAACAAAAACATTTTGGAATTGAGAGAGACAAAAAGTAAAATAATTTCTTCCAAATGATTTCCAGAAATAAACAATAGTTACAAACTAAAACTTCTGAAGTTTGCTTCTGACTTAAAAATCTCTGCTTCTCTGTATTCAATTCCACATTGACACCATCAACAGCACCAAGTTTGAGTTGAAGACCATGGTCACCACGCTATGGGCTTGTGGGACATGGACAGTGTGCAGACACTAGACAGCTGCATTTCTTTTGGGAAAAAGAAACAGACCATCTCTTATTTCTTCATTTTCAGAGCATATATTATGTTTCACTTAAATACCACTTTTTGGCTTATCCTAGTGGAAGATTTTCCCTACTGCTCACAGTAGATGGGCAGTCATTACTGTTCCCTGAAGTGATTGAATATTTAAAAACCTTTTCACCAACTGAAAGAAAAATGAAGACCAAGAGAAGAGAAAATTATTAGGGGAAACAAATGGAAGTAAAAAGGGCTTTATCACTTCAGGTGAGAAAGATTTTAAAGCTCTCAACATCTAGTTGTCAATTAACAAATTCACAATTCAGTTCTGAAGTTAGGGTTTTCTGTGATCATATGAAGCAGAATTAATGATGCTGAAAAAAAATGTTTTAAAGGATTTTGCAACTGGGGAGTACCTTTTTCCCATCAAGTAAACCAGAGCTGTCAGGCCACGAGCAGCAGGGCATTGATTACTTCCAAAGAGACACATGTTTAAGGAGCTCTCCTCAGCCCTCCAGGCCAAGAGGATATTTCTCTAAAGAGAAGTGGTTCTTTAACAAAGAAATGCAGCAACCATCCAGTTTAGGAGTTTGGAGGGTAGGAACTACAGATGCGATGAATTCAAGGGCCCCATGTATGAGATGGCGAAGCATTTTCAGAAGTGCTTTTGAAAAACACACACACAGAGTAAAATTTACCTTTATGAAAACAATAATTATTAAAAAATTAGCTTTATGAAAACAATTGTGATGTGTTGATATGAATACTTCAGAATACGTTCTGTATTTTAAATGAAGTGTTAAAAATATAGTTCTTTTAATATTTTCCCATACATATGTATATGTCTATTAATGTATAGTATGTACAGCACACACAGACAAGCATGGTCACAAGGAGGTGGACTCTGAAGTCAGAGTCCCTGTGTTAAAATGCACCTCCACCTACAAGCTGTGGGACCTCCAGCAAGTTATTTAAAATCCCCATGTCAGTTTCATGATGTGTCAAATAGCCATAGATCCTGCCTCATAGGGCTCTTGTGGAGATTAAACGAGATGTCCTTACAGCAATCAGAATGATGCCTGACACAGTCAATGCCCACCATCAGCTACTATTAGGTATAAACAGACACACGTAACAAAAAGGCAAATATGTGACCATGTACTTAGACATGTATGTGCAGGTGACACCCAGCCACATCAACATTCGGCTATACACACACAGTCATAGACAAGCTCATACACATCCATACCTGTGTGCATATAAACATGTTCAAGTCGCTGAATAATGTCAGAGGCTAGGGTTCCCCCACTCCTTCCCTCTTTCCACTGGGGAAACACCCACTTCTCCTTTGAGTTAATGTTTGTGCGTGACTGGCACTCACCCAGACAGAGTGAGTTTCTCTTTGAGGTAGATCATAGTGCATTTAGTTTACAAATGCTCCTACAGCATGAATTCCTACAGGAGAGGGACTGTGTTTTCATCTTAGCTCTTCTAACTGGGCCTAGGACCTTCCCCTCCCTAACACTCACACAGTGAGATATGTCTTTGAGTCTACACTTAATGCACTTTTATGAATGAACCAATAGACAAATGAGTAAAAGAAGAGGTGAATGGGCTTCAACCACATCGTGGACAATGCTTATTCTCCATGGGACTTGTAGGGTGCATCAGGAAAATGCCAGCTGTAGTCAACAGCACAACATGGCCCATGAGTGTGGTCACTCCCTGCTTCTCACTGACCCCTGCCTATGCTCGCTGTATTGACATGTAGGCAGCAACGTCTTGTGTTTGCCAATCTAAAAATTGTGGTTCTCAAACCTGTTTTTCCCTCCACAGGTAAAATCTGTACTTTTATTGACACACCTGAAGGAAGGGTCACTTGCCATTTAAGTCAAATTTTAGAATCATAATAGGAGAGAAATATTTGATCCCACACACAAGCCCATACCGGAGGGGAGCCCAGGACAATCCCATATAAAAGGATGATGGACAGCTGCACATATGTGGCTGAAATGTTTGGACAGAGGCAAATTGCACATGGCCATTTCTTTTTTTTTTTTAATACAGAATTTTTGGGTGGTATTTCTTTCAGCTGTATGAAAAAACTGAAAAGTGCATTGTGAGGGAAAAGAGCAGAAACTAAGCAATTAGGTTTAAATTGTACATAAAAATAATCTGTAAGCTTCTTTAAGAAAGTACAGTTCAGGCTGGGCGCCGTGGCTCATGTCTGTAATCCCAGCACTTTGGGAGGCCAAGATGGGTGGATCACCTGAGATCAGGAGTTGGAGACCAGCCCAGCAAACATGGTGAAACCCCATCTCTACTAAAAATACAGGCCAGGCTCATGTCTGTAATCCTAGCACTTTGGGAGGCTGAAGCAGGTGGATTCCCTGAGCTCAGCAATTCAAGACCAGCCTGGGCAACACGGTGAAACTCCGTCACTACTAAAATACAAAATATTAGCCGGGCATGGAGGCGTGCACCTGTAATCCCAGCTACTTGGGAGGCTGAGGCAGGAGAATTGCTTGAACCCAGAAGGCAGAAGTTGCAGTGAGCTGAGATTGTGTTATTACACTCCAACCTGGGTGACAGAGCAAGACTCGGTCTCCAAAAACAAACAAAAAAAACAAAAAATACAAAAAAATTAGCCAGCCATGGTGGCAGGTGCCTGTAATCCTAGCACTGCACTCTAGCCTGGGCAACAGAGTGAGACTCAAAAAAAAAGGAAGAAAAAGAAGAACAAGAAGGAGGAGGAGAAGGAAGGAAGAAGGGAGGAAGGAAGAAGGGAGGGAGGGAGGGAGGGAGGGAGGAAGGAAGGAAGGAAGGAAGGAAGGAAGGAAGGAAGGAAGGAAGGAAGGAAGGAAGGAACTCCCAGAGATTCTGATTTTATTGGTTCTGGAATGACTGAGGGATCTTTACTCATTAAATACACCTCAGTTGATTCTAATGTGGCTGATTTAAAGATCAGTCCTACTGTGAGAAACATTAACCTAGTACTTACAAATATTTTTCACACGTAACATGTCATTTGAATCTCACAGAATCCTGGAGTCAGAGAGAGAGAAAAGTCAAATTCATACAGACAGAGGGTAGAATGATAGTCTCCAGGGACTTGAAGGAGTGGGAGATGGGGAGTTATTGTTTAATAGGTGGAGTTTCAGTTTGGGAAAATGAAAAGGTTCTGGAGATGGATGGTGGTGATAGTTGCACAACAGTGTATTTACTTCCATTGAACTGTAGGTTTAAAACGGTTACGATGATAAATTTTATGTTTTGTATATTTTACATTTTTGAAAAGAAACTTTATCTGCCTGGAAGCCAAAGAAATAGAAAAGATTCCAGGTATGAGAAGAGCTTACCCTAAGGTGAAATATTAAACCAAAAGGCAAAATGCAGAGTAAGAAGTGTGTTTGAAGAAGTAAACATTCGTACCTTGGAAAGATCAAGGAAGGACTGCTGAGTGACACCTTCCTAAAAACTGAAATAGAAAAGATGGAAAAAAGAGAGTTGAGCTGTAAATTTTTGGGTTTTGTTTTTGTTTTTGTTTTATTATACTTTAAGTTCTAGGGTACATGTGCATAACGTGCAGGTTTGTTACATATATGTTGGTGTGCTGCACCCATCAACTCATCAGCACCCATCAAGTCGTCATTTACATCAGGTATAACTCCCAATGCAATCCCTCCCCTCTCCCCCCTCCCCATAATAGGCCCTGGTGTGTGATGTTCCCCTTCCCGAGACCAAGTGATCTCACTGTTCAGTTCCCACATACGAATGAGAACATGTGGTGTTTGGTTTTCTGTTCTTGCTATAGTTTGCTGAGAATGATGGTTTCCAGCTGCATCCATGTCCCTACAAAGGACATGAACTCATCCTTCTTTATGGCTGCATAGCATTCCATTGTATATATGTGCCACATTTTCTTAATCCAGTCTGTCACTGATGAACATTTGGGTTGATTCCAAGTCTTTGCTATTGTGAATAGTGCCGCAATAAACATACGTGTGCATGTGTCTTTATAGCAGCATGATTTATAATCCTTTGGGTATATACCAAGTAATGTCATTGCTGGGTCATGTGGTACTTCTAGTTCTAGATCCTTGAGGAATCACCATACTGTTTTCCATAATGGTTGAACTAGTTTACAATCCCACCAACAGTATAAAAGTGTTCCTATTTCTCCACATCTTCTCCAGTACCTGTTGTTTCCTGATTATTTAATGATTGCCATTCTAACTGGTGTGAGATGGTATCTCATTGTGGTTTTGATTTGCATTTCTCTGATGGCCAGTGATGATGAGCATTTTTTCATGTGTCTGTTGGCTGTATGAATGTCTTGTTTTGAGAAATGTCTGTTCATATCCTTTGCCCACTTTTGGATGGGGTTGTTTGTTTTTTTCTTGTAAATTTGTTTGAGTTCTTTGTAGGTTCTGGATATTAGCCCTTTGTCAGATGGGTAGACTGCAAAAATTTTCTCATATTCTGTAGGTTGCCTGTTCACTCTGATGGTAGCTTCTTTTGCTGTGTAGAAGCTCTTTAGTTTAATGAGATCCCATTTGTCAATTTTGGCTTTTGTTGCCATTGCTTTTGCTGTTTTAGACACGAAGTCCTTGCCCATGCCTATGCCCTGAATGGTATTCCCTAGGTTTTCTTCTAGGGTTTTTATGGTATTAGGTCTAACATTTAAGTCTCTAATCCATCTTGAATTAATTTTCATATAAGGAGCAAGGAAAGGATCCAGTTTCAGCTTTCTACTTATGGTGAGCCAATTTTCCCAGCACCATTTATTAAATAGGGAATCCTTTCCCCATTTCTTGTTTTTGTCAGGTTTGTCAAAGATCAGATGGTTGTAGATGTGTGGCATTATTTCTGAAGTCTCCGTTCTGTTCCATTGGTCTATATCTCTGTTTTGGTACCAGTACCATGCTGTTTTGGTTACTGTAGCCTTGTAGTATAGTTTGAAGTCAGGTAGCGTGATGCCTCCAGCTTTGTTCTTTTGACTTAGGATTGTCTTGGCAATGCGGGCTCTTTTTTGGTTCCATATGAACTTTAAAGCCGTTTTTTCCAATTCGGTGAAGAAACTCATTGGTAGCTTGATGGGGATGGCATTGAATCTATAAATTACCTTGGGCAATATGGCCATTTTCACGATATTGATTCTTCCTATCCATGAGCATGGTATGTTCTTCCATTTGTTTGTGTCCTCTTTTATTTCACTGAGCAGTGGTTTGTAGTTCTTGAAAAGGTCCTTTATATCCCTCGTAAGTTGGATTCCTAGGTATTTTATTCTCTTAGTAACAATTGTGAATGGGGGTTCACTCATGATTTGGCTCTCTGTTTATCTGTTATATGTGTGTATGAATGCTTGTGATTTTTGCACATGAATTTTGTATCCTGAGACTTTGCTGAAGTTGCTTATCAGCTTAAGGAGATTTTGGCCTGAGACAATGGGGTTTTGTAAATATACAATCATGTCATCTGCAAACAGGGACAATTTGACTTCCTTTCCTAACTGAATACCCTTGATTTCTTTCTCTTGCCTGATTGCCCTAGCCAGAACTTCCAATACTATGTTGAATAGGAGTGGTGAGAGAGGGCATCCCTGACTTGTGCCAGTTTTCAAAGGGAATTTTTCCAGTTTTTGCCCATTCAGGATGATATTGGCTGTGGGTTTGTCATAATAGCTCTTATTATTTTGAGATACGTTCCATCAATACCGAATTTATTGAGCGTTTTTAGCATGAAGGGCTGTTGAATTTTGTCAAAGGCCTTTTCTGCATCTATTGAGATAATCATGTGGTTTTTGTCTTTAGTACTGTTTATATGCTGGATTACGTTTATTGATTTGCATATGTTCAACCAGCTTCGCATCCCAGTGATGAAGCCCACTTGATCATGGTGGATAAGTTTTTGATGTGCTGCTGAATCCGGTTTGCCAGTATTTTGCTGAGGATTTTTGCATCGATGTTCATCAGGGATATTGGTCTAAAATTCTCTTTTTGTTGTGTCTCTGCCAGGCTTTGGTATCAGGAGGATGCTGGCCTCATAAAATGAGTTAGGGAGGAGTCTCTCTTTTATTATTGATTGGAATAGTTTCAGAAGGAATGGTACCAACTCCTCCTTGTACCTCTGGTAGAATTTGGCTGTGAATCCATCTGGTCCTGGACTTTTTTGGTTGGTAGGCTATTAATTATTGCCTCAATTTCAGAGCCTGCTATTGGTCTATTCAGGGATTCAACTTCTTCCTGGTTTAGTCTTGGGAGAGTGTAAGTGTCCAGGAAATTATCCATTTCTTCTAGATTTTCGGGTTTATTTGCGTAGAGGTGTTTATAGTATTCTCTGATGGTAGTTTGTATTTCCGTGGGGTCGGTGGTGATATCCCCTTTATCATTTTTTATTGCGTCTATTTGATTCTTCTCTCTTTTCTTCTTTATTAGTCTTACTAGCAGTCTATCAATTTTGTTGATCTTTTCAAAAAACCAACTCCTGGATTCATTGATTTTTTGGAGGGTTTTTTGTGTTTCTATCTCCTTCAGTTCTGCTCTGATCTTAGTTATTTCTTGTCTTCTGCTAGCTTTTGAATGGGTTTGCTCCTGCATCTCTAGTTCTTTTAATTGTGATGCTAGAGTGTCAATTTTAGATCTTTCCTGCTTTCTCTTGTGGGCATTTAGTGCTATAAATTTCCCTCTACACACTGCTTTAAATGTGTCCCAGAGATTCTGGTATGTTGTATCTTTGTTCTCATTGGTTTCAAAGAACATCTTTATTTCTGCCTTCATTTCGTTATGTACCCAGTAGTCGTTCAGGAGCAGGTTGTTCAGTTTCCATGTAGTTGAGCGGTTTTGATTGAGTTTCTTAGTCCTGAGTTCTAGTTTGATTGCACTGTGGTCTGAGAGACAGTTTGTTATAATTTCTGTTCTTTTACATTTGCTGAGGAGTGCTTTACTTCCAATTATATGGTCAATTATGTAATAAGTGCAATGTGGTGCTGAGAAGAATGTATACTCTGTTGATTTGGGGTGGAGAGTTCTGTAGATGTCTGTTAGGTCTGCTTGCTGCAGAGATGAGTTAAATTCCTAGATATCCTTGTTAACTTTCTGTCTCGTTGATCTGTCTAATGTTGACAGTTGAGTGTTGAAGTCTCCCATTATTATTGTATGGGAGTCTAAGTCTCTTTGTAAGTCTCTAAGGACTTGCTTTATAAATCTGGGTGCTCCTGTATTGGGTGCATATATATTTAGGATAGTTAGCTCTTCCTGTTGAATTGATCCCTTTACCATTATGTAATGGCCTTCTTTGTCTCTTTTGATCTTTGATGGTTTAAAGTCTGTTTTATCAGAGACTAGTATTGCAACTCCTGCTTTTTTTTGTTGTTCTCCATTTCCTTGGTAGATCTTCCCCCATCCCTTTATTTTGAACCTATGTATGTCTCTGCATGTGAGATGAGTCTCCTGAATACTGCAAACTGATGGGTCTTGACTCTTTATCCAGTTTGCCAGTCTGTGTCTTTTAATTGGAGCATTTAGTCCATTAACATTTAAGGTTAATATTGTTATGTGTGAACTTGATCCTGTCATTATGATATTAACTGGTTATTTTGCTCGTTAGTTGATGCCGTTTCTTCCTAGCATCAATGGTCTTTACATTTTGGCATGTTTTTGCAATGGCTGGTACTGGTTGTTCCTTTCCATGTACAGGGCTTCCTTCAGGGTCTCTTGTAAGGCAGGCCTGGTGGTGACAAAATCTCTAAGCATTTGCTTATCTGTAAAGGATTTTAATTCTCCTTCACTTATGAAACTTAGTCTGGCTGGATATGAAATTCTGGGTTGAAAATTCTTTCCTTTAAGAATGTTGAATATTGGCCCCCACTTTCTTCTGGCTTGTAGAGTTTCTGCTGAGACATCTGCTCTTAGTCTGATGGGCTTCCCTTTGTGGGTAACCCGACCTTTCTCTCTGGTTGCCCTTAACAGTTTTTCCTTCATTTCAACTTTGGTGAATCTGACAATTATGTGTCTTGGAGTTGCTCTTCTCAAGGAGTATCTTTGTGGGGTTCTTTGTATTTCCTGAATTTGAATGTTGGCCTGCCTTAGTAGGTTGGAGAAGTTCTTCTGGATGATATCCTGCAGAGTGTTTTCCAACTTGGTTCCATTTTCCCTCTCACTTTCAGGCACCCCAATCAGACATACATTTGGTCTTTTCACATAATCCCATACTTCTTGAAGTCTTTGTTCATTTCTTTTTCCTCTTTTTTCTTTAGACTTCTCTTCTCACTTCATTGCATTCATTTGATCCTCAATCACTGATACTCTTTCTTCCAGTTGATCAAGTCAGTTACTGAAGCTTGTGCATTTGTCACGTATTTTTGTGTCATGGTTTTTATCTCTGTCAGTTCATTTATGGCCTTCTCTGCACTGATTATTCTAATTATTCATTCTTCCATTCTTTTTTCACGATTTTTAGTTTCTTTTCACTGGGTATGTAATTCCTCCTTTAGCTCTGAGAAGTTTGATGGACTGAAGCCTTCTTCTCTCAACTCATCAAAGTCATTCTCCATCCAGCTTTGATCCATTGCTGGCGATGAGCTGCGTTCCTTTGGAGGGGGAGATGCATTCTTATTTTTTGAATTTCCAGCTTTTCTGCACTGTTTTTTCCCCATCTTTGTGGTTTTATCTGCCTTTGGTGTTTGATGATGGTGACGTACTGATGGGGTTTTGCTGTGGGTGTCCTTCTTGTTTGTTAGTTTTCCTTCTAACAGTCAGCACCCTCAGCTGTAGGTCTGTTGGAGATTGTTTGAGGTCCGTCCACTCCAGACGCTGTTTGCCTGGGTATCAGCAGCAGAGGCTGCAGAAGATAGAATATTGCTAAACAGCGAGTGTACCTGTCTGATTCTTGCTTTGGAAGCTTCGTCTCAGGGGTGTACCCTGACATGTGAGGTGTGGGGTGTCAGTCTGCCCCTAGTGGGGGATGTCTCCCAGTTAGCCTATTCAGGTGTCAGGGACCCACTTGAGCAGGCAGTCTGTCCGTTCTCAGATTTCAACCTCAGTGCTGGGAGATCCACTGCTCTCTTCAAAGCTGTCAGACAGGGTAGTTTGCATCTGCAAAGGTTTCTGCAGCTTTTTTTGTTTGTTTTTTTAGCTGTGCCCCGTCCCCAGAGGTGGCGTCTACAGAGACAGGCAGGCCTCCTTGAGCTGCTGTGGGATCCACCCAGTTTGAGCTTCCCAGGGGCTTTGTTTACCTACTTAAGCCTCAGCAATGGAGGGCGCCCCTCCCCCAGACTCGCTGCCACCATGAGGTTAGATCGCAGACTGCTGTGCTAGCAATGAGGGAGGCTCCCTGGGTGTAGGACCCTCCCAGCCAGGTGTGGGATATAATCTCCTGGTGATCTCCATTTGCTAAGATCCTTGGTAAAGCGCAGTATTGGGATGGGAGTTACCCAGTTTTCCAGGTGTTGTGTGTCTCAGTTCCCCTGGCTAGGAAAAGGGATTCCCTTCCCCCTTGCACTTCCCAGGTGAGGGGATGACTTGCCCTGCTTCAGCTCTCACTGGTCTGGTCCGGCTGCAGCAACAGACCAGCACCCATTGTCCAGCACTCCCTAGTGAGATGAACCCAGTACCTCAGTTGAAAATACAGAAATCACCTGTCTTCTGTGTCACTCGCAGTGGGAGCTGGAGACTGGAGTTGTTCCTATTCCTCCACCTTGCTCTGCCCTCCTTGTTTTTGTTTCTTAAGATTTCATGAAGAAAAGTTTTGAGCAGATGGTTTTCACTTTCTTTGTGGGGTTGGGTCCAGTCTATCAGTGGAGAGTGCTGGCAGCTGGGGTGGAGGTGTGGTGAGGTGGAGGATATTTCAAGGGATATCCTTAACTGTGCTAAGGATGAGAAAGCTGACCACAAGAACAATGATGCAAGTCAGGGGACCTCATACAGATTGAATCTTGCCTTTTTTTATACCTTCTCTCAAGATAGGAGGAATATTTATATTGTTCAACTGTATTTTTATCAAATAAATTAAATTTACATTGTTTAATGATTAAAAACTAAAAGGCATATTTCATGATGCATAAAAATGAGATAAAATTTAAATTCCCATGACCACTGGGATACAACTACACTCATTTGGGCAAGAAACAAAATTATTTAGTTGTTCTAAACAAAATTGAATCCCGCATTTATTGAGGAGTGGGAGGGTAAAAAATAATCCATCAGTGGTAGCTCTTTCTCTCTTTAGCAAAGGGAATGTCATGAGAAATACTTGGGGAAGAGCCTCTGATCCTTGGTCTATCATGGTCGCCCCTGCAAATGCAGAGTGTAGTGATATGGTCATTCGAAGGTGAGGGAGGCATTCATATCTTTTCTGCAGGGCCCAACTGCATGGTGCTTGGGGTTTAGCCCCTTAGCAATCAAATCTACTCACTCCATTACAATTTTTGTAATCTCCCAGGGAACTTCCACATGACATTGTGTTGCTTACAAGACATATTACCATATCTCTTTGCTTAGTACCCTGGAAAGAGTGCCACCCTGGGCAACTTTACATCTTTAAAAAATATATAGGGGGTGGAGGAAGATGGCCGATTAGGAACAGCTCCAGTCTCCAACTCCCAGCACGAGTGACACAGAAGACCAGTGATTTCTGCACGTTCAACTGAGGTACTGGGGTCATCTCACTAGGGAGTGCCGGACAATCGGTGCTGGCCAGTTGCTGCAGCCCAACTAGTGAGAGGTGAAGCAGGGCGAGGCATCGCCTCACCTGGGAAGTGCAAGGGGGAGGGAATCCCTTTTCAAAGCCAGGGGAACTGTGACACACAACACCTGGAAAATCGGGAAACTCCCACCCCAATACTGTGCTTTAAGCAAACGGGCACACCAGGAGAATATATCCCACACCTGGCCGGAAGATTCGCACACCCAGGGAGCCTCCCTCATTGCTAACACAGCAGGCTGCGATCTAACCCCAAGGCAGCAGTGAGGCTGGGGGAGGGGGGCCCAACATTGCTGAGGCTTAAGTAGGTAAACAAAGCCCCTGGGAAGCTCGAACTGGGTGGAGCTCACAGCAGCTCAAGGAAACCTGCCTGTCTCTGTAGACTCCACCTCTGGGGACAGGGCACAGTTAACAACAACAACAACAAAAGCAGCAGAAGCCTTTGCAGACACAAAAGACTCTGTCTGACAGCATTGAAGAGAGCAGTGGATCTCCCAAAACGGAGGTTGAGATCTGAGAAGGGACAGACTGCCTGCTCAAGTGGGTCCCTGACCCCTGAGTAGCCTAACTGGGAGACATCCCCCACTAGGGGCAGTCTGACACCCCACACCTCACATGTCAGGGTACACCCCTGAGACGAAGCTTCCAAAGTAAGAATCAGACAGGTACACTCGCTGTTCAGCAATATTCTATCTTCTGCAACCTCTGCTGCTGATACCCAGGCAAACAGGGTCTGGAGTGGACCTCAGGCAATCTTCAACAGACCTACAGCTGAGGGTCCTGACTGTTAGAAGAAAAACTAACAAACAGGAAGAACACCTATACCAAAACCCCATCAGTACGTCACCATCATCAAAGACCAGAGTCAGATAAAACCACAAAGATGGGGAAAAAGCAGGGTAGAAAAGCTGGAAATTCAAAAAATAAGAGCTGATCTCCCCCTGCAAAGGAGCGCAGCAATGGATCAAAGCTGGTCAGAGAATGACTCTGACGAGATGAGAGAAGAAGGCTTCAGTCCATCAAACTTCTCAGAGCTAAAGGAGGAATTACATACCCAGTGCAAAGAAACTAAAAATCTTGAGAAAAGAGTGGAAGAATTGACAGCTAGACTAATTAATGCAGAGAAGGTCATAAACGAAATGACAGAGATGAAAACCATGACACGAGAAATATGTGACAAATGCACAAGCTTCAGTAACCGACTCGATCAACTGGAAGAAAGAGTATCAGTGATGGAAGATCAAAGGAATGAAATGAAGCGAGAAGAGAAACCAAAAGAAAAAAGAAGACAAAGAAATGAACAAAGCCTGCAAGAAGTATGGGATTATATAAAAAGAACAAATCTACGTCTGACGGGGGTGCCTGAAAGTGAGGGGGAGAATGGAAACAAGTTGGAAAACACTCTTCAGGATATCATCCAGGAGAACTTCCCCAACCTAGTAGGGCAGGCCAACATTCAAATTCAGGAAATACAGAGAACGCCACAAAGATACTCCTCCAGAAGAGCAACTCCTAGACACATAATTGCCAGATTCACCAAAGTTGAAATGAAGGAAGAAATCTTAAGGGCAGCCAGAGAGAAAGGTCGGGTTACCCACAAAGGGAAGCCCATCAGACTGACAGCAGATCTCTCAGCAGAAACTCTACAAGCCAGAAGAGAGTGGGGGCCAATATTCAATGTTCTTAAAGAAAAGAATTTTAAACCCAGAATTTCATATCCAGCCAAACTAAGTTTCATCAGTGAAGGAGAAATAAAATCCTTTACAGATAAGCAAATGCTTAGAGATTTTGTCACCACCAGGCCTGCCTTACAAGAGACCCTGAAGGAAGCCCTAAACATGGAAAGGAACAACCGGTACCAGCCATTGCAAAAACATGCCAAAATGTAGAGACCATCGAGGCTAGGAAGAAATTGCATCAACTAATGAGCAAAATAACCAGTTAATATCATAATGGCAGGATCATGTTCACACATAACAATATTAACCTTAAATGTTAATGGACTAAATGCTCCAATTAAAAGACACAGACTGGCAAACTGGAGAAAGAGTCAAGACCCATCAGTCTGCTGTATTCAGGAGACCCATCTCACATGCAGAGACATACATAGGCTCAAAATAAAGGGATGGAGGAAGATCTACCAAGCAAATGGAGAAAAAAAAAAAAAGCAGGGGTTGCAATCCTAGTCTCTGATAAAACAGACTTTAAACCATCACAGATCAAAAGAGACAAAGAAGGCCATTACATAATGGTAAAGGGATCAATTCAACAGGAAGAGCTAACTATCCTAAATATATATGCACCCAATACAGGAGCACACAGATTCATAAAGCAAGTCCTTAGAGACTTACAAAGAGACTTAGACTCCCATACAATACTAATGGGAGACTTCAACACTCCACTGTCAACATTAGACAGATCAACGAGACAGAAAGTTAACAAGGATATCCAGGAATTGAACTCATCTCTGCACCAAGCAGACCTAATAGACATCTATAGAACTCTTCACCCCAAATCAACAGAATATACATTCTTCTTACCACCACATCGCACTTATTCCATAATTGACCACATAATTGGAAGTAAAGCACTCCTCAGCAAATGTACAAGAACAGAAATTATAACAAACTGTCTCTCAGACCACAGTGCAATCAAACTAGAACTCAGGACTAAGAAACTCAATCAAAACCGCTCACCTACATGGAAACTGAACAACCTACTCTTGAATGACTACTGGGTACATAACAAAATGAAAGCAGAAATAAAGATGTTCTTTGAAACCAATGAGAACAAAGATACAACATACCCGAATCTCTGGGACACATTTAAAGCAGTGTGTAGAGGGAAATTTATAG
>NC_045440.1:45974647-45975435 GCF_002776525.5 Piliocolobus tephrosceles
ATTGGAAGTAAAGCACTCCTCAGCAAATGTACAAGAACAGAAATTATAACAAACTGTCTCTCAGACCACAGTGCAATCAAACTAGAACTCAGGACTAAGAAACTCAATCAAAACCGCTCAACTACATGGAAACTGAACAACCTGCTCTTGAATGACTACTGGGTACATAACAAAATGAAAGCAGAAATAAAGATGTTCTTTGAAACCAATGAGAACAAAGATACAACATACCAGAATCTCTGGGACACATTTAAAGCAGTGTGTAGAGGGAAATTTATAGCACAAAATGCCCACAAGAGAAAGCAGGAAAGATCTAAAATTGACACTCTAACAACACAATTAAAAGAACTAGAGAGGCAAGAGCAAACACACTCAAAAGCTAGCAGAAGGCAAGAAATAACTAAGATCAGAGCAGAACTGAAGGAGATAGAGACACAAAAAACCCTCCAAAAAATCAATGAATGCAGGAGTTGGTTTTTTGAGAAGATCAACAAAATTGACAGACCGCTAGCAAGAGTAATAAAGAAGAAAAGAGAGAGGAATCAAATAGATGCAATAAAAAATGATAAAGGGGATATCACCACCGACCCCACGGAAACACAAACTACCATCAGAGAATACTATAAACACGTCTACGCAAATCAACTAGAAAATCTAGAAGAAATGGATAATTTCCTGGACACTTACACTCTCCCAAGACTAAGCCAGGAAGAAGTTGAATCCCTGAATAGACCAATAGCAGGCTCCAAAATTGAGGCAACAATTAATAGCCTACCCACCAAAAAAAG
>NC_045440.1:46005435-46019147 GCF_002776525.5 Piliocolobus tephrosceles
ATGGGCTGTGCTCCTTTGCAGGGGGAGATGCGCTCTTATTTTTTTAATTTTCAGCTTTTCTGCCCTGCTTTTTCCCCATCTTTGTGGTTTTATCTGTCTCTGGTCTTTGATGATGGTGATGAACTGATGGGGTTTTGATATGGGTGTCCTTCCTGTTTGATAGTTTTCCTTCTGACAGTCAGGACCCTCAGCTGTAGGTCTGTTGGAGATTGCTTGAGGTCCACTCCAGACCCTGTTTGCCTGGGTATCAGCAGCAGAGGTTGCAGAAGACAGAATATTGCTGAACAGCGAGTGCACCTGTCTGATTCTTGCTTTGGAAGCTTCCTCTCAGGGGTGTACTCCACCCTGTGAGGTGTGGGGTGTCAGACTGCCCCTAGTGGGGGATGTCTCCCAGCTAGGCTACTCAGGGTTCAGGAACCCACTTGAGCAGGCAGACTGCCCCTTCTCAGATCTCAACCTCCGTGTTGGGAGTTCCACTGCTCTCTTCAAAGCTGTCAGAGTCGTTCATGTCTGCATAGGCCTCTGCTGCTTCCCCTGTTATTTTTTACCTGTGTTCTGTCCCCAGAGGCGGAGTCTACAGAGACAGGCAGGTTTCCTTGAGCTGCTGTGAGCTCCACCCTGTTCGAGCTTCCCAGCGGCTTTGTTTACCTACTTAAGCCTCAGCGATGGCGGGCGCCCCTCCCCCAGCCTCGCTGCAGTCTTGCGGTTAGATTGCCGCAGACTGCAGACTGCTGTGTTAGCAAGGAGGGAGGCTCCGTGGGCGTGGGACCCTCCCGGCCATGTGTGGGATATATTCTCCAGTGTGCCCGTGTGCTTACAGCGCACTATTGGGTTGGGAGTTACCCGATTTTCCAGGTGTTGTGTGTCTCAGTTCCCCGGCTAGGAAAAGAGACTCCCTTCCCCCTTGCGCTTCCCAGGTGACGCGATGCCTCGCCCTGCTTCAGCTCTCACTGGTCAGGCTGCAGCAGCTGACCAGCACCAATTGTCCGGCACTCCCGAGTCAGATGACCCCAGTACCTCAATTGAAAATGCAGAAATCACCGGTCTTCTGTGTCGCTGGCGCTGGGAGATGGAGACTGGAGCTGTTCCTCTTCGGCCATCTTGCTCCGCCCCCCAATTTTTGTATTTTTAATAGTGAAGAGGTTTCACCATGTTGGCCAGGCTGGTCTCGAACTCCTGATCTCAGGTGATCCACTCACTTTGGCCTCCCAAAGTGCTGGGATTACAGGAGTGAGCCACCGCGCCTGGACTAATACTCTCTGTTTTAAATTGCTGAACAAATCAACTCCAAAATACCAGGGGCTTACTAACAGAGCTTTGTTACTGCATGTGTGACAGCCTCATGTAGCTGTGCAAATGGGTGTGCAGTTATCCTACCCAGTGATTCTGGAACCTGAGTTTCTTCCTTCCCGTACTTTGCTGCTTCCTAGGGCCTCCTCAACCTCTGCATCCACCTACCAGAAGACTAAAGAGAGTGGAGGAAGCACAACCACTTCTTGAAATCTGGGTGGGACACTCGTAATCATTCTTAACTAGCCATATTGGCTGGAACTGACTACATGGCCAGATGCAGATGTGATGAGAGGCAGCGGGTGGAAGGGGGGATTTAAGCAGAAGCAATTAAAATCAAAGCAAGCAGGCATAAAAGTGCCTTGTATATTCCAAGAGTGGAGACTTGTCTGCTAGTCTCCAAAATTATGTGTAGAAAACAAGGGATAGGGACTGGAGTCAAAAGATAACATTAACTAAACTGTAAAGGAACTTGAAAAGTGGATGGAGGAATATTTTGGGGTCTGTAATTTTTTTCTTGAGACAGGGTCTTGTTCTGTGGCCCAAGCTGGAGTGCAGTGTGGCAATCACAGCCCACTGCAGTCTCAGCCTCCTGGGCTCCAGCGATCCTCCCTCCTTAGCCTCTTAAGTAGTTAGGACTACAAGTGCATGCCACTGTGTCTGGCTAATTTTAAATTTTTTGTGGAGACAGGCTCTCACTCTGTCACCCAGGCTAGAATGCAGTGGTGCAATCATGCCTTACTGTAGCCTCCACCTCCCAGGCTCAAGTGATCTTCCCACCTCAGCCTCCAGAGTAACTGGGACTACAGTTGGTGCCACCACACCTGGCTAAGTTTGAAATTTTTATTTTATAGAAATGAGGTCTCCCTATGTTCCCCAGGCTAGTCTTCAACTATTGGACTCAAAGGATCCTCCTGCTTGAGCCTCCCAAAGTGCTAGGAATACATGCATGAGCCGCTGCACTCAGCCTGGCTCTGTATTTTAAAAGACAGTGTTTATTTCTAGCCCCATAGCAGATTGGAATCACGAAAGCCTAGATGGGGTTTGGAAAAATGCATAGTTTCCAGAGCCTGCATATTTATTAAATGCTGGAAGCAGGAGGAAGACACTTAGGTTCTCAATGTCCTGAACACTGGCTTGTGCATCATCAAGACACCCAGCCCAGAGAATGGAGATCTAGAAAAGAACATGGACTGTAACAGCTAAACCTGGATGTTCTATCATCAGGCCTCTCTTTAGATCTTTGGAAAATGCACACATTTGCATATGATCATTGGCAATAACATTTTCATCTCATCCACATAGCTTTTCTCCCCATGTTTTTACCTATTGCAAATAATTAAGCTATTGGGCACCATATGCCTATTTCAAAATTTTTTCTCAGGATATATTTTACTTTTAGATTGAAACACAAAAGTTTAGTTATGTTATAATAAAAATGTGTTGGGTTTATCTATGAGCTAAAGCATCACTGGAACATGACCAGTGTATACATTAGAGGATTTGTGGCAAATAAATGCACTTATTACTTTAAGTGTCATGCAAATTTATTGCTATTCATATGTTGTCTTCATTAGAAAGTCAATGATGAACATGACACTACATTTTTATATAGTCTTGGTTCTCCTTAGAAAAAAAGTTATAAAAATAGTGAGAATGAAGCTGGACAACTAAGAAATAAAATAATTTGATAACCAAGTACTGTTGCTTTAAATACAATCTAGAAAATAGTAGACTCTTACACACAAACATATTATTAATGATACTTTATTTTCTAGCATGGCATAATATAATAAAAAGGAGTTTTTAACTACCTTTATTTTGTTGTTGGATAATTAGAAAATTAATATTAGTGATAATAATAAGTAATTCAGTTTTTTTCATTTATTTTATCAGCAATAAAAAATAATGATATAAAAAAGTTGAAACTTGCTTTGTGGCACTGAAAACATTGAAAGGCCTGTCCTACATAGTTATTTGCAGTGGAACAGCACAAGGATCTCTGCAGGGACAAATGAATATTGAAATATTTTCCCTTGATGTTTCAGATTTTCATGGGTGATAAAAATGCCTTCAAAGAATGAGCAGAAAAGCTACATAAATTGAATTATAAGAGCTAAGTAAAATATCATATTAATTAGAAAATCCCCAATTGTTTCATGAAAATTATATATATATATATTTTACTCCTTGATTAATTGCAATAAATAATATCCTCAAGGTCAAATCTTAGGAGATTGACAACAAATTTAAAAGAGAATCTCAAAGTCATTTTATTTATACAGAGAAAACATTTTTAAATATAAATTGAAACAGTCTGACTGCAATGCAGCATACCCAACCATATTGTTTGCAGTATTAGAGCACAAATGGGGGGTTCTTCATTTCCAAATGAAATTTAAGGTTCACTTTATACATTTTCTCTTTAGAGAATACACAGAAAGATTCAGCTCTCTCCCTGGACGGCAAATGAACCAATATTGTAATGCCTGCTATTGGTATTTTTAAAGTGTTCTGCAAATTGAGGGCATGAAAGAGCCATTTGTAAATAATAGAACATTTCCAAAACTATAAAATGAGAACATTATTTCTTCTATAATGCTTATTAACTTTCTGTATAGTTAGAAAATTTTTAGAAGTATTATTCCTCCACAAATAGGGGGAAAATGCACAAGTTTATTCAGTGTGCCATCATTGGAAAAAAAAAGAAGACCCAGGAATACAATTAATGCCCATCAACCTACAACACATCCCCAAGTAGAATATTTTTCAACTAAACAGAGAGAGAGAGAGAGAGAATAAAAAGTCACCAGGATATATTTGTAAGTGATCAAAGCAAGGGGTACAGGATGTTGTATATGTTGTGTAAAAAAAGAATAAATTGGAACATAACCAAACACTAGACATATACCTGGATATCAACGAAGAACTAATGAAAATCATGGGTAACAACAGGGTAGATGATTTTGGAGTAGAAGCAAGACTTGTATATTTTAAAATGATAGTTTTGATCTTTTATTTTAAATACACAAAAATTAAATTAAAGACAACAAAAACAACTGCTAGAATTGAAAACATTAACAAGAAAAATAGAATATTTTTAGAGACTAAATTAGCATGACCAAATTAGACACCCAAGGCAAGAAGCCAGCTAGGGAATTGATAGGGGGATGTGTGGAGCTATAATCTCATCTCTAATTTAGAACTTATCCCCACCATCATGGTGTTGAAAACTGCAATAGACATTCTGTCTTCACATAATATTTCACTCGATACTCTTCCCTGGAACTAAGCTGGCAGGCTATTCCATAAATTTTTCTAGTATGTCCTTTAAAAAAGTTGGTGCAGTTTAGTTTTTATTGTGAGATGGCTGGAAAAACAGTTCACTGTGTCCCACAGATCTGCCCTGTCCCACAGGGCAGAAAGGACAGATCATCAGTAGTTAAAAAATGGGGGGGTGGGGGCAAGCATAGGAAAATATGGAAATGGCATTTAGAATAGAGGAGGTATAGAATGGGATGGATAGATAGATAGATAGATAGATAGATAGATAGATAGATAGATAGAGTTAGAGATATAGATAGAATCATTTCAGCAAGCTGGAGAGAAAAGCAGAATGAGAATACTAAGAACCTGGCATGCCAGGCCAGAGACTTTTGAATTTGATCTGAGAGAGGTGTAGTTCTCAGGGCCTGGAAGAGGCATGATGGGAGCGTCCATCGACCAGGCATCTGCTGGGTCGTCCACCAGTGCAAGATGGTCACCTGCTTGGGGCATGATTGAGGGTTACTGAACTGCCTACAAACCCTGGATGTCAAAATGAGATTATGATGTTTATTTACACACTTAATTTGTGCCATAATCAGTTTCTATTTATCTTCTTTTCATTGACCCCCTTTGACAAGCTCTATGCATTATGAATAAAGCAATCAGAACATTAATTGTCAGTTGGCCTCATCACAGCTTATTTTTAGTAGGGATGGGGTTTCGCCATGTTGGCCAGACTGGTCTTGAACTTCTGATCTCAGGTAATCTGCCACCTCAGCATCCCAAAGTGCTGGGATTACAGGCGTGAGCCACAACGCCCAGCCTTCCCCAAACTATTATAAAAAATTTTTTAATCTCTCTTTTTCTATTTTCTAACACCTTCCAGAATTGGAGAATTAGAAGATGTTATTGACTTAATGAAGCACCGGAGTAGATTTTTCAACACATCCAGTTGAAAATGTATATTAATATAAAAATCTTATGCTATTGATATCTCCATTAATTAGATTTAGAAAAACATGTACATTTTAAAATAACATGAAAGATTATTTAAATTGATATAATTTCCCCAAAGTGGGGGAAACCTTTGATATCTACCTAATTATCTGCTACCAAGAGAAATTATAAAATTAAAACAAAACATTTTATTAGGCCGGGCGCGGTGACTCAAGCCTGTAATCCCAGCACTTTGGGAGGCCGAGACGGGCGGATCACGAGGTCAGGAGATCGAGACCATCCTGGCTAACACGGTGAAACCCCGTCTCTACTAAAAAATACAAAAAACTAGCCGGGCGAGGTGGCGGGCGCTTGTAGTCCCAGCTACTCCGGAGGCTGAGGCAGGAGAATGGCGAAAATCCGGGAGGCGGAGCTTGCAGTGAGCTGAGATCTGGCCACTGCACTCCAGCCCTGGCGACAGAGCAAGACTCCGTCTCAAAAAAAAAACAAAAAAAACAAAAAACAAAAACAAAAAAACATTTTATTATCTAAATATTTGAAAGGAATGTTCTCATTTTATTTGATGCAACATTTTATTTTTCTTCCAATGAACTACAGAGTTGCTGGGTTTGCAAGCTGTGAAAATTCAGAGGTTTAAAGAAGTATCATTTCCACTAATTCCCTCCCCATATAGATGGAAACAGATACGGATGTTTAAGATCCTATACTTGGAAGTGTATTCATGGCCAAGTGCGGTGGCTCACGCCTGTAATCCCAGCACTTTGGGAGGCTGAGGCTGGTGGATCACCTGAGGTCAGGAGTTCGAGACCAGACTGACCAACGTGGTGAAACCCCATCTCTACTAAAAATACAAAAACTAGCCGGGCGTGGTGACACACGCCTGTAGTCTCAGCTACTCAGGAGGCTGAGGCTGAGGCGGGAGAATCACTTGAACCTGGGAGGCAGAGATTGCAGTGAGCCAAGATCATGCCAAGATCATGCCATTGCACTCCAGCCTGGGTGACAGAGCGAGACTCCGTCTTAAAAAAAAAAAAAAAAAAAAGGAAATAAAGGAAAAAAAAAAATAAGTGTATTCATTTGACCAAATTTTTCTATTAAAATGCATACGATAAACATTCATTTAAATGTGCTGAACATTCCATAAGATGATGTATGAACTTAGAAAACCCTAGTAGTCAGTCCTAGATTATGTAAGGCAGCTCAATGCCTGAAGGGAAAGATGGCGTTGGAGGAAGTATGTGGTCACTTAGTGGCCAGAAGGAAGTGCACATCCAAGATGAACAACTGCACAGGAGATGCAGAACTCTCCTATGCCAAGACAAATTGCCAGCTACTCATATTCTGCCTGACACAGAGAAAATATATTTCCAGGATATTTGTGAATGAAGAGATTCAGATAATTGTGTTTTAAATATTCATCTGGCAACACATTAAAATCATGAAGATACCTTGCTGCTTATTTAAAAATACTCAGAAATGGAATGACAGTCAAATTATTTTCTCTCTATTCTGAAGGACACAACAAGAACGTCAGTGAATGGACATGACTTCTCTAAGCCCTTTCTGGTTGCAGTGGCTGCATTTCAGCCTTTTCAAATTTGTTTTGTTATTATGGCAACACAGATCAAACTACACTTTCACAGCAGCTGCTCTTACTAGCTGGTATCACTCACTAACCATTTTGCAACAAAACATCACATAATCAGGAAAAGCTAAATCCAACTAGATGATCAATACACATGATACTGAAAAAAACAAATCAATGTTCACTTTATCAGATTTCTGCTTTGTACTTGCAAATGTATTTTTCAATCCCAACAGTATGAGAGGTGATCTAATTTAATTAATAGAAACTAATATAGCCTCTACTGAAAAAAATCAGAATTGTTAATAATTTAGTTTACTTTCAATAGAAACATAAGAAAGATAAGTAAATTTTTAAGTAGGAAGTTGTGTGATAAGTATTTAAGTAATAATTCAATGCTACAGTTTTATAACCATATTATACACCCTGCCTTCTTTAATACACATTGAAGATTGCTCACTGACTTTCTATAGGATCAGCAGACAGACAACAAAAAATAAAATTAAATATGGATAGCACTGCTGTTATATTCCATAGAAATACATAAAATAGGCTCGGTTTTAGAAGTTCTATAGATTTCTATGTCTTGTTGTTTGTTTTTATCTTTTCTTCCATAATGGTATAAATAACCACTTCTAAGGGGGTGGGATGGGATGGGGTGGTCATTAAAATAACTTTATATTTTAATATAAAGTTTAATTGGTATATTTGTTAAACCAAGAATCTCTACTTGAAGTTTTAGTGACATCAAGAAAACAGTGGGAAATGGCTTATGTATTTCTTGATATAAAATAAATAAATAATAACATAAATTACTGAAATTTTATATTTTTAAGATTTAGTTACTTAACAATGTATTACATAGTAACAGAAAATACTATTTAGTCATAATATAATTTTTTATTTTGCTCACCAAACTATTGTAGATATGAGCTCAATCAAATAATAATATCTGCCACATAGGACTAATTAAAAATTTTGGCAATTATGAATATTCTTATGTAGATATTTGTAAACATGCTTTTATTTGTCTAGGGAAATACCTAAAATTGGAATTGTGGGGTCTTGAGGTAAGTATAATTTTAGCTATTTAATATAACTTATTTTGCAAAGTAGTTCTATTACTTTCCACTTCCACCAACACTATATGAGTGTTTCGGTTGCTCTACAGTCTTGCCCAGGTTCAGCGTTATTGGTTTTTTCCATTTCTTCTATATCTGCTGGAGGCTTTAATTTACATTTCCCTGAATACAAGTGATATTGAGCACATTTTATGTAGATATTGTCCACTTAGTCTCTCTCTTTGAAATGACTGCTAAAATCTTTCATATGAGGTAATTTGTACTTGTATTATTAGTTATAGAAATTCTTAATAAATATTGGATTTATAAAGATGTCAGCCTTCTGTTATGGATTGCTTTGTAAATATTTTCTCCAAGTCTTTTACTTTAGATTTTGTTCAATAGGGTAGATTTTTAATTAACAGAAGTTGTTTATTTTAATGGACTCTATCAAATGTCCTGGTTATTTCTTTCTATACCATAAAAAGCCTTTGCCACAGGAATGAAAGCTTATTTCTCTTTTCTCTTTTGAAAGCTGTATTGTTTTAGTTTCTACATTTATTTGTATCAACGAACATTCTTTTGAGATAGTGTCACTCTGTTGCCCAGGCTGGAGTGCAGTGGCTCAATCACAGTTCACTGCAACCTCTACTTCCCAGGCTCAAGCGATCCTCCCACATCGGCATCACAAGCAGTTATGACTACAGGTAAGTGCCACCATGCCCAACTAAATTTTGTATTTTTTGTAGAGACGAGGTTTCACTATGTTGCCCAGGCTGATCTCGAACCCCTGGGTTCAAATGGGGATCCCAAAGTGTTAGGATTACTGATGTGAGCCACCACTCCCGGCTTATTTCAAACTAATTTTTGAGCATAGTGTAAAATGGGGTTAAGTTTTACTTTTATTTTTTTCTATATGGATATGTATTTATTTTAGCACCCTTTGTTGGAGAACATTTTCATTTCCCAGTTACATTTGACATGATTAAATTCCAAGGACCCTCAGATCTTTAGGGATGGAATAAATGGCTGATAGCATTGCTCTCAAAAGTGTCTTGAAGTTCATGGAGCTTATGTTGATAAAGTTTATATTTTTTATTTCATCATTTTTTAATTTAATTTTTCCATGGACTTTTTGAAGTCCCCTCATATCTTGATTATATGATGCTCTAAAAACAAAGACAAGATTGATATTTTATTGTTCTTTTTCTTCATAGCATCTGACTCAGGACTTCGTAGTTTTAACAAGTGTTCATTGAATGGTGTTCCTTGGGCTTATTACTAGCAGCTTTAGTTTGCAAATTATGATAAGAGCTAACTGTTTCCTTCTAAGTAAAATTAAGGTAGGATGGGAATGGCAGGTTTTACCAGTTAAGGGTGCATGGACCAAATGGAAACAAAGGGATAAACATGAACTGTGAGTTGATTAACTTATTCATTTCCATTATGTTATATTCTTATATTTATTAAATTAATATGCAACACAGTATTTTACCTATGAAATTAGCTAGTTTTACTCTCGTCACTTAATCCTCTAGGTATGGTTTGAGGGTTCTTGCCAAAATTCATGTCAAAACCTTAATTCCCAGTGCAGCAATGCTGCAAAGTGGAAAGTTCAAAAGGTGGGACCTAAGGGAGATGTGTGGTGTTGGGTCATGGGGACTCCACCTTCATGGGTGGCTTAGTGCCATGGTAATTATAGTGAGTGAGTTCTCACTCTTAAAGACTAGATGAGTTCCTGTGGGAATGAATCCATTTCTAAGAGAGCAGGTTGTTATTGAGCAAGGTTGCCTCTGGTGTCTTGCTCCTTTTGCATACCTGTTTCTGTGTTCACTTGCACTTCTCCACCATGTTGTGATGCAGCATGAAGCCCTCACCAGAAGCTGATCAAATGCCAGAACCATGCTCCTCGGACCTCCCCATCTCCAGAATCGTGAGCCAAATAAACCTCTTTTATTTATACTTACCCAGTCCCAGGTATTCTGTTAACAGCAACACAAAATGGAGCAAGACAAACTTTATTACAGGAAATGACATTTAAAGTTAATCCATACCTTTTAAAATATTTATCATGATGATATATTTTTAGCCATCCTTGAATGCATAAACTTTCTAGGAAAACCATTCAGTCATTCATTTGTTTATTGCTTCATCATCAATTTAACATTGTAATGTCTCTGGAGATATAAAGAAGAACAAGACATGTTTCATACAAGCAAGGGACTGAGAGCAAACCAGAAAGGGAAGATAAATAAAGATCTAATTATAAAACAATGCAAACATACCCTAATGAAGACATTGAAAAGGACTGGCAGAAAGTAAAGGAAGAAAATCATAGAAATTATATCATGGGGGAAAAAAAAAGAATATTCTGAAGGTTAAGAGTACTGAACAGTAAAAAATAATCCTGAGAAATCAAGCACTGAATGATGTAAAATGTTAAGAGGGTTTAGCATATGAAGGTTATTTGTCATTTGCAAGGTCACTTGTGGAAGATGATTGGACTAAAAGCTCAGTTGCAATGTGGTGAGGACTTTTTAGTTGGAGGTGACATCAGGTAGCCAGGACATGCAGATAATCTGATTAAATAAGCTTATTCTTGAACGTGAGGGGAGAGTCAGAGTAATAACTAGATGCACAGAGCTCATACTTTTTTTTGCTTCATTGTTGATTTTTAAAATCTAAACAATGATAGGAAGGAGCCTGTGGAGAGTGTGTGAAAATACAGTAGATGTTATCAATATAATATAAATGGAATAAGTTGAGAAGGCAAGAAGAGGCAGAGACATGAACTAGAGTCAAGAAAGAGGGATTAATCATGTAGAAAAGAAGCACTTCCTTTTTTTTTTTTTTTTTTTTGAGATGGAGTCTCACTCTGTCTCCCAGGCTGGAGCGCAGTGGTGCAAACTCAGCTCACTGCAATCTCCACCTCCTGGGTTCAAGTGATTCATCTGCTTCAGCCTCCCAAGTACCTGGGACTACAGGTGCAACACCACACCCTGCTAAGTTTTTTGTAGTTTTAGTAGAGATGGGGTCTTACCATATGAGCCAAGCTGGTCTCAAACTCCTGGCCTCAAGTGATCCACCTACCTCCACTTCCCACAGTGCTGTGACTGCAGGCATGAGAGGAAACACTTTGGATGAACAATGATGAAAGGTGAAAGGGAAGCTGCACATTCAGGCAAGACTTTATATTTCATGACAGGACATCAGAAGGGGTTCCATTCTAATGCTATTTTTTTCTAAGAAGTAGGAGGCAAGGAATCACAAAGTTACTTGATTTGACAAACTATCATATTATCTTCCATTTCAATATTCTCATCTAAAAGACAGGAATACGAATGGTTGATCTGTCTCCTCCAGAGATATTAAATGTATGTGTGCATTTTTATTAATGTAGTACCTAACATGGAGGTTATATAGTATCAGAGAAGATATCAGCCTGAGTATTTCCAAGTTTGAAATAATATGTCATTTCTTAGATATGTATACAATGATTGACAATAAATTCTCTCACCTCCACCACCACCACTGTCAGCACCCCAAGCCTATCGCGACCACCACTAAACATCTTTTTAGCAGTAGTGTGTATTAGCCACTGTTTCAAGCATTTTATGTATACAGTATAATGTCTTTCAACCATCCTACCTATCCTTAAAGGTAGGTTATGTTAACATTTCTATTATAAAGTTGAGGAAACCAAAACAGAGACTTCAAATAATTTACCAAATGTCACACAGTAAGTGAGAGCCAGATCCGGGATTCTACCCAGACAATCCAACAGCGGAACCTGAGGTTAACTGCTTATGCTGTAATAATTGGCAGCTGTGTCAAATTCACTCCACATTCATACAGGTTACCTGAAACTCAAGTGGCTAAATGTCATAGAAAGAGGCATTTGGAGAAGAGCAGACCCTATGTCCTATCCTGATGGATATACAGAAAGTAAGAGAGCCAGGATGAAAATTTGGTTATCAAATTTCAATGTTTTTAAACATCTAGTGCTACATAAATAAGTGATTGTTGATGTTTATCCCATATATTGTAAATTAAAAAATAAACATTTTCTTTTAAAATCATGACATTTAAGCTTTCAGGAGTACCTTGATATTATACTTATTTTATAATTTAATAATATTTCTCTGATGTTATTAACTGTTTGCACATACATACTTTGACCAGATCCCATTTCAATCTTTAACTTTCAAGGTCAATTCATAATTTTGTATACTACAATAGGGAAAACTGATTTATTAATTATAGAAGTTTTAACTGACATTTCATTTAAGCATTTCATACGGGGAACTTACAAAGCTATTAATAGTACTACTTGGATGTCATACAGAATAAGTAATTTTTATCTTTTCTTTTTTTTTTAATTATACTTTAAGCTTCAGTCTCCATCTCCCAGCGCGAGCGACACAGAAGACCGGCGATTTCTGCATTTTCAACTGAGGTACTGGGGTCATCTCACTCGGGAGTGCCGGACAATCGGTGCTGGTCAGCTGCTGCAGCCCGACCAGCGAGAGCTGAAGCAGGGCGAGGCATCGCCTCACCTGGGAAGCGCGAGGGGGAAGGGAGTCCCTTTTCCTAGCCAGGGGAACTGAGACACACAACACCTGGAAAATCGGGTAACTCCCACCCCAATACTGCGCTGTAACACCGGCACACCGGAGATTGTATCCCACACCTGGCCGGGAGGGTCCCACGCCCACGGAGCCTTTCTCCTTGCTAACACAGCAGTCTGCGGCAATCTAACCACAAGGCAGCAGCGAGGCTGGGGGAGGGGCGCCCGCCATCGCTGAGGCTTAAGTAGGTAACTAAAGCCGCTGGGAAGCTGGAACTGGGTGGAGCTCACAGCAGCTCAAGGAAACCTGCCTGTCTCTGTAGACTGCGCCTCTGGGGACAGGACTCAGCTAAAGGAGTAGAAGCCTGTGAAACGCGAACGACTCTGTCTGACAGCTTTGAAGAGAGCAGTGGATCTCCCAACACGGAGGTTGAGATCTGAGAAGGGGCAGTCTGCCTGCTGAAGTGGGTCACTGACCCCTGAGTAGCCTAACTGGGAGACATCCCCCACTAGGGGCAGTCTGACACCCCACACCTCACAGGGTGGAGTACACCCCTGAGAGGAAGCTTCCAAAGCAAGAATCAGACAGGTGCACTCGCTGTTCAGCAATATTCTATCTTCTGCAACCTCTGCTGCTGATACCCAGGCAAACAGGGTCTGGAGTGGACCTCAAGCAATCTCCAACAGACCTATAGCTGAGGGTCCTGACAGTCAGAAGGAAACCTATCAAACAGGAAGGACATCTAGATCAAAACCCCATCAGTACGTCACCATCATCAAACACCAGTGACAGATAAAACCACAAAGATGGGGAAAAAGCAGGGCAGAAAAGCTGGAAATTCAAAAAATAAGAGCGCATCTCCTCCTGCAAAGGAGCACAGCCCATCGCCAGCAACGGATCAAAGCTGGTCAGAGAATGATTTTGATGAGATGAGAGAAGAAGGCTTCAGTCCATCAAACCTCTCAGAGCTAAAGGAGGAATTAC
>NC_045440.1:46039147-46042233 GCF_002776525.5 Piliocolobus tephrosceles
TCACATGTTAATTTAGTTGCTTAAACAAAGTTTTTTTTTTTTTTTTTGATATGGAGTCTTGCTCTGTTGCCCAGGCTGGAGTGCAGTGGTGTGATCTTGGCTCACTGCAAACTCTACTTTCCAGGTTCGAGTGATTCTTCTGCCTCAGCCTCCTGAGTAGCTGGGATTACAGCCACATCCCACTGCACCTGCCTAATTTTTGTATTTTTAGCAGAGACGGGGTTTCACCATGTTGGCCAGGCTAGTCTCAAATTCCTGACCTCATGATCGGCCCACCTTGGCCTCCAAAGTGTTGGGATTACAGGTGTGAGCCACTGTGCCCAGAATTTTTTCTTTTTTTAAAACATGGTTTCACTCTGTTGCTGAGGCTGAAGTGCAGTGGCATGATAAGAGCTCACTGCAGCCTTCACCTCCCGGGCTCAAGCAGTCCTCTCACCTCAGCCTCAGCTGGGACTACAGATGTGCACCACCACCATGACCACTGAATTTTTTTATTTATATGTTTTTTTACTTTTTGTACAGATGAGCTTTCACCATGTTGCTCAGGTTATTCTCAAACTTCTGAGCTCAAGCAATCCACATGCCTCGGCCTCCCAAAGTGCTGGGATTATAGGCATGTGCCTCCTCACCTGGCCTTTATTTCAATATTCTGTTTCAGTGTTTTACATTGATCACCTAGCTAGATCCAAGTTTGTCTTGTGCACTACTGTGCCAATGCAGAGTATATGCTAAGACAGAAAGTTCTTTGGATATTTAGGTTAAAAAACATAAAGGGTTCAAGATAGTACTAGTAATTTCATCCATACACAAAAGGACAAAGGCTGGACAGAGATATGGAGGAATAAGTACTTTATGTGATGATTTGGGTTATCCAATTATGTGTAATTTTGCATCCTTTGCCATTTCAGTTTGTATTGCTATAATCATTTTGATAATAAATGAAAATCAAATAGCATCCCCCACCAAAAAACAAAAACAAAAAAAAACCCTTTCATCTCCCTGTAGTGAAATCCATGTCATTAAGTGAGAATGGGAAGAAATAAAGCCAGAGGATCACAACAGAGACCCCCACAGCAGGCAGGACGGCACAGTGGGCAGCCAAGACCTGTGTACCCAAGAACCCTCAGGCTGCAGGCAGTAAAGTGTGGCAGGCAGCCCGGCCTGCATCTTCGGGGCCGTGCTCCCAAGGCCCAATGTTTAGTGCCCAATTTTCCTAAAGGACAGAACTAAAGTTTAAGACTCCACCTTGAAATATAACAGAAGCTAATCCTCTGGAATACTCTCTGCAGAGCCTTGCTCAGGCCCATTCACCACTCAGACCTGACTCATGGACTCCTTCGCTCAATCCACTCAACAGGCGGAACACGGACTGAAGGCCAGCTGCACATCGTCCAAGGCACCAGACAGCAGAGATCAGACACCACAGCCAGCCTCATCTCACCAGACCCTCGCTCTGCTGGGGTAGGAATTTCAGGCAAAGATGCCACGCATGTACAGGAACAGAGAGAATTTAGTATCAAGTGTGGGTACTAAGGTAACAGAGGGGAAAAAAAGGGAACCTCAAGGCCCCAAGGAGGCAGCAACTCAGGAAACAACTCCCATGCCTTGAGCTGTGGGAACAAAAGGAAGATGTTGAAGTCATTAGAATTTAGAAACTTAGAGGAGGGCCCCCACAGAATGGAAACTGAGACCTTTGAGGGAGGCTCTGCTGGTGTCTGAGCTGGGAGGGAGACCCTGGAAAGCCTGGACTCACCAGGACAGGGCACCAGTCTGCCAGAGCAGGCAGTTTTGAGAGCTGCAGAAACTGTAGGCTGGAATCAGCTGCTGGAGGGTGGGAGGCCATGACACTTCAGTGTAGCTACCTACAAGGGCAGAGCCAGGCCGCACCTGCAATCTCACCACGGGGCTCTCTCTAGTGTCCCCTATGGCAGGGATGGAGAAAGGCACCAGCTGTCAAAGCAGGAACATGGGCTGCAGGTCTTAGCACTGCAAAGCTGGGCACAGAAAAAAGTGTGGAGTTGAGAGGCGACAACTTCATAACTGACTGGGGCAGAAGACAGACCATAAGCAAACAAGAGAGTAGATGCTTCCTTACATGATGAGCCATGGGAGAAGGAAACTGCAGGCAGGGAGGAGCTGAAGTGAGGGGCTGCTGGGTGGGCTGAGATGGATGGATGCATTCAGACCTCGGGAGTGTTCCTGGCGCCAGCTATGGGCAGACAGTGGAAGCAGCCTTGTGTGCTTCTGGCCAGCAAGGAGGCATGAGGCTTGCCCACCAGGGGCAAAGAGCAAAGTCAGAAGAGGACAAGCAAACCAGGTAGAGCCTATGTAAAGGGCTGGGGACCAGGAGAGGAGGGAAGATAGAAAGCATGCACAGCCTCTCAGGATGTTTGCTCAGCTGCAAAGGAGAATAGAGAATGGGGCTAAGCTGGAGTGGACAGGAAGTCAAGGAGCTGTCTGTGCTTGTGTGTTCAAGGGCTGTCTAGTATAGGAGGCAGAGTCCTGAGGATACAGGACAGCAGGGACAGTTAACAACAAAGTCCTTGAGTGGAAAGAAGGGCTGGAATGCACTGCCCCAGAAGTAGTTGACCTTTCCTAGCCTGCATCAGTCTTCAGATGCTTCCAGAATCCAGACCAGAGGCCCCCAAATTAGTTTCTCAAACCATGGCCAACAAATGACCCTCCCTATCCTAGTGTGCAAATGGGTGACAGCACATACCCTTGGGTCAGAAAGGGCTTGACCACCCACTCCCCAGACCCCAACAGGGATCTCTCTGCAGTTTAGAAGCATTTGGGAAGCCAAATCCCAGAGCACTGATCCCTAAAGTCAGCATCCCACTCTGGTGGCTTTTCTCTGTTGGGAATGTTCTCTCCATCCAACCTCAGCCTTTCTTCTGAAGTAAAGAAGAGAAAATCCATAAAAATGAAGCCTCTAGGCTGGGCGTGGTGGCTCACGCCTGTAATCCCAGCACTTTGGGAGGCCGAGGTGGGAGGATCACGAGGTCAGGAGATCGAGACCATCCTGGCTAATACGGTGAAACCCCATCTCTACTAAAACAGTACAAAATATTAGCCGGGCATGGTGG
>NC_045440.1:46042333-46112280 GCF_002776525.5 Piliocolobus tephrosceles
AAAAAAAAAAAAAAAAAAAAGATATGAAGCCTCTAGTTCCATGCTTAAGTTGAACTCTGAGGTTCACTGGCATTGCTGTGAACCTTGGGAGTTTAGAGTGTAGTCTCAGTTCTTAAAGCAGAAGTCAGGTGTGTTTATCGATCACTGTCTTTTTGAGCCAGCATCTACTGAAAGAAACCAGAACTCAGCTTTTGCAATTCCACCTCTGCACTGACACCAGCCACTGCAGGCCACTTCAATCTCCATCAGAAAACCCTCAGCCTAAGAATCCACTCTCAAGGAACAATGAAAGGAGACAGTACATTCCTAAGAAGCAGGAAACACTTTAATTTAGAGTTCCTTCAAGGCACTGTTTATACGGCCCTTCCCATGCATGACCCATGCATACCACATGCTTTTGTCTACCTTCTCCCAATGCCCAACCCACCGTGAGCACTCACCAAGGCACGGGAAGAACAATAAAAACAGCCATCCCAAGACTCCCCAGAAACCATGGGGCTCTGGACTGCAGAAGCCCACGGTGAGGCTGCCATGAGAGACTGGCTCTGAGAAAGGCCCGACAGGCTGGTGCTGTGCATCTGAGGAGAAACTTTTGCCCTCTCTGGACCCTGACTCAATGCTTGGGATGGTGTTTGGAAGGGCCTTGCCCCACAGTCACAATGCCAGAATCAGGCCTGGTGTGTAAATACACAGGGTACACATCCGCCTCAACAGCTATGACCAGGCCCAGAGGCAAAAGCAGAAAAATTCTAAGCTAAGCACAACCTTTGCTGAGAAGTGAATGCTTGTGCCCCTGGATTCGTGCATTGAAACCCTCATCCCAAAGTGATGCTGTTTGAGGGCAGGGCCTGTGGGAGGTAATCAGGTCATGGAGGTGGAGCCCTCCTGGTGGGCTAAGCATCCTTGGAAGGGGCATGAGAATGCTGCTTCCTCTCTCCCTCTGTGCCCTGGGAGGACAGGAGCCAGTCATCTGCAAACCAGGAGAGCCCTCATCGGAGCTCAAACCTGCCGCCGCTGCCATCTTGGACTTCTCAGTTCCAGAACTGTGAGAAATGAATGTTTGTCCAGATCCCCAGTCTATGATATTTTTGTTATAAGAGCCCAAATGAAGACAGCCTTCTAGTCAGTAACATGAAGACACGACGTTCACACTTGGGCAGAGGATTATCCGAAGGCTCCATTTCTATGACTGCCCTGTTCTAACCCACAGTGTTCCTTAGCTCGCTGGCAGCCTCTGGTGGGTGAAGACATTAGTACAGCTGCACGTGCACAGTGTTCTTCAATAAGGACAGTTTGACATAAAACCAGGAAAATATTCACACAATTTTATTTGAACTTTTGCAAAATCCCTAAAAGAACCTTTATTCTTGGAGATCTGAGGAACATAGATCAAAAACCACCCCCACACATGATTTTTTAACTTCTCCACTTTACAGATGGATAAAGTCCCACCTCAAGTAACCGAGTCATGTACAGGAGGCTGCCGTGTCCCCCAGGACACAGCCATGCTTGACCTCCACAGAGCACTGCCACAGTGCCAGAGGGCAGGCACCCCAGTCAGGTTAAGCACAGCCACCGCCAAACAACTGACTCATTACAAGTCTCTGCCAGGAAGAGAAGCACAAGGACACAGCCGGACTCCCACCACGGAGCAAACTCAGCCTCCCCCACAGCCCCAGGTCTGCACAGAGCACGTGCTGCAGCCCCCAGGGGAAGGAGGAGGTGGACCTATCTTCGCCACCTCAGGGAGTCTGCAGAAGCTGAAGGAAGATTCTACATGTCTGCTTGTCAAGTGCACGGGAGAGCGAGCTGGGAAGGGCCACAGACAGAACGGGTGCAGAGAAAGTCCCTGACATAGACCACGGGGCAGGGGCCTGCAGTTCCCACTAGATGGGCAGGCACTGCAGTGGGCACCAGGCTCTGCTCCTGGCCCAGAAGGCGAATCACACGCACTGGGGCTGGGCACAAGCCCAAGCTGATGATGTTCTGTGAACAGCGGGCTTGCCACCCACAGGACGGGACGGGGATGCCTCATTTCCAGCAGGCATGGCTTGAAGGACCTATCATGAGCAGACGGTGGCTGTCCAGCAGAGCACAGGAAGTGCCACCACACCCCAGCCAGGGTGTACTCACCAATCCCTCAGCTGGACAGGAAGCACCAAGGCCCATGTGGGCTCCCTCCTGCCCATGCAGCGGAGCCTTCCAACCACAGGTTGGCTCCTGTTTCACCAGCTGTCACCAAGCGAGGCTTCAGTTTCCAACATATTGTTCAACAAAAATGAAAAGGGGCACCACCGAATGTAGAGAAGCACACGGAGAGATGTGGGACGAAGCCCACAAGAGACCCGCCTGGCCAGGCGCAGGTGGCTCCATCAGTAGGCATGGGAGGCCCTGCCCACCCTCCACCAGCTCTGCCATACTCTGGTCCTCCAGGGCAGAGAGGCCAACTCACACCATGATCCTGTGGTGTGGAATGCTCCTTGTGCCCTGGGCTTCTGCTCTCCACAGGGCATATTTGCAGAAATCTAATGGGAGGGGAGCCAGGGTCCCATGGGCCACAGACCAGGAAGGGCAGAGCCTACCCTCCAGGTAAGCACCTGCCTGGTGGAGGCACCTTTGGAGGGAGGTGTTGGGAATACTGGCAGTTGAGGATCCATACCTGAGTGGGGACCCAGAGACAGTGAAAACCAACCCAGGTCACCACCCGGGACTACGGGAGCCAGAAGAAGCCAAACGAGCTCGGAAAGGAGGCAAAAGAAGAGGTCAGACCAGGGGTCCAAGGCGCTAGGCAGGGAGCGCCCCAGTCACAGGCTGCCCAAAGAGGCCTGGGTCCTGCCCCTGCTCTGGGAAAAGCAACACCACCCCCACCCCCTACTCCCTGAGCCAGGGAGGGGCTCCTCCCTGACGCCTCTGTTCCCACCACATGCAGCCCCTCAGCAAGGCCTCCAGGACAACCACAGAGCCCAGGCTTCAGGCTATCTGCCCTACCCCGGGGACCTGGTCCAAGGCCGAGCCACCATCTCCCATGAGCAACTGCCACAGCCTCTGCCACCTCCCTGCCGCTCCGCTGTCCAGTACACTCACCTCTCCACGGGACAAACACAAGCCCATCTCTTCCCTGATGTCAGCTCCGTCTGCAGACTCATCCCACCCACACTGTCCCTCCGCCTGGGCCTCCCGCTGCGCTCAAAGGAGGCCTCCTCAGCCTGGCTCCCGCCTGCCCCACCCCTACCCCACCCAGTCCCCCACACCCTGCTCCTCCTCATCCCGCAGACAGCCGTGCTCTTGCCTCCTCTGGCTTCAAGAGTGCCAAGCGTCCGACCCAGAGAGCTTCCTCCACATCATCAGACCCGTTGTCACTCACTGCCCCAGGCTAAACCCAGCCTTGCTCTTCCTGCTGGCCCTCACGTTCCCCTCGCACCACAACTCTGTGACCCTGTGTCCATCAACTCCCCTCCTGTATTCCAGGAAGGCAGAGGGGCATCTGCCCCAGTAACCCCTCTCCTCGCGTGCTTCCCCACGAGGCTCTAAGCAGTCCCTGTTGTGTCGCTCCTGAGTGGCCAGCCCCATGGAAGAAGCGAGGCCTGGAGGTGGCCCTGGAGTGCTCACTCTCAGCTGCTCCTTCGCACACCACAGAGAGAGGGGACAGGACGCCTGGGCCCTAAGGAGAGGGTAGGAAGGACGACAGGGGCCGAGCTAGGTGTTGGGAGGTTCGAGACCCATGTACTCTAACGTGCAGCGGGTAGCTCGGAGCAGGCCTGCAAGAGAAAAGCAGACACTCACTGGATGGGGCTCTTGGGAGCCGGAAGCAGAGGGTGGGAGCGGGCCCAGGAGGCTGGAGGGAGCTGAGGAAGCCTCCATCGCCTGCAGGCCGCTTGGAGCCCTGCTGAGGAGAGCCTGCCCTGCTCCACTCTGGAAGAACCCGTGGATTCTGAAAGAATACCATCTGCGAGGACAACCTCCCAAGCCATATGCACACGCTCCCGAGTCATGGGAAATGCACAGAGCTATGTTTACAGGGGCCTGGCAGAGAGCCACGGGACAGCCCCACGATGTGGTGGTAAAATTTTGGACAGAGCACAGACTGGTTTCAGGAATATTCTTCCAGAAGGCCAAGGCTCCCAGATGGGGCAGAAGCAAAGTTGTACATTTTCAGGTGTCTATGTCAGCTCGGTGCCAAGAAAGAACATCAGGGAGCAGGCCCACTCTGACCATGAGCGAAGCCATCTCTGCCACTGGAGCCCCCAATCACACGCCGGAGGCTGGCATGGCTGCTGCAGGCTCACAGAGAGCCTCGAGATCCTCCTGAGAGGGGAAACCAACAGCTGCTTCTGGAGAGAACAAGGAAACCTGGGGATCCATGGGGTTGAGAGGATTCAATCAACCCATGTACACATCCCCAGCTGCAGCTGACTGTGGAGTGGGTCTGAGCACAGGATGCACCTGTGACCTTCCACCCTCTCTTGATGAAAATAAGACCATCATCAATATCTCCACTATGTAATGGGGCTGTGGAGAATGTAGTAAGATGCATGCCAAGTGCAAAGCACATGAGTGAATGTGCAGAAAGTCTCAGCTTCCTCCCATGTCTGGCCTGAAAGAGCAGCATCCACCCTCTGAGTCTAGGTGTACAGAGAAGCCAAGGTAGAGCTTGAAGAACCCTCCATGATGGAGAGCCAGATGAAATTCAGTTTATGATTTATTTTCCTAAATCTATACGGGACTAAAGAAGAAAGCAAAAGAGGTCCGCAGCCAGGTCCTCATAAAAGTCTGAACTCAACAATTCATCTCCTGAGTAGTTACGCTGGCCTCACATCCAGGCAGAACTTTCCAGTCTAAATGGTGCTCCTGCACACATGATTGTACTTAATCTCCACAGTAGTCTAACACAAAAGCAATGCCACCACTAGGTCCCCAGGTTCCAGATGAGAGAACAGCTCAACAGGTCACAAGCCCTGCTGAGGTCCCCATTTAAACCTGAGCCCTGTCTACCTCGTAGGTGCTCCCTGCAGGGCCAGGCCCAGCCCCACCTCTGTGATGAGCATGTGAGCTCCAGCAGCACAGGTGGGCACTAGGAGGTGAGAGAGGGTACAGTCACTCCTCCTTGGCTCCTGCCCACTCTGTGCGTAGCTGCAGGCTCAAAAGGGGCAGGAGCGGGGCCCGAGAGAGGGATTAGTGCACTCTCCCAACCCTGTCAGCCCAGGTCACCTGACTCAGCATGATGCACAGCTGTCTTTACGCCTTCTACCTCCAATCTTAAATACCTCCAAGTGTCATTACACCGTTCTCTTTAAAAATAAATAAATAAATAAATAAATAAATAAATCCAAACAGATACAAAACCAGAGAATGAGAAAAGCGAAGGCGAAAATAATTACCAATCAAAGGAACAGCCCAGGGAGTAAGCTCTAAAGCTGCAGTCTGGCCTCCCCAACGTTGCCTCTGATAGGTAGAAGAAGGCACCATTATGTTAACTTGGCAGCTCACTCCCTCGCTGGGACTAGGGGCTTGAAGAACTGACTCTCGACTTGAGAAATGTCAGGTTTGGGCTGCTTATTTCCTCTTACACTTTAAGAGCTGACCAAGGCAGAAATGACCTTAAAAAGGCAGGGTTAGTGCTTTCTGGGATTTCTGGAGCACTTCTCTGCTTACACAACAAGAGGAGGTGCTGGGTAAATGCCCCAAAGCTTGAGCTGTGGCTGTCAGTTGGAGGGGAAGCAGCCCCTGGACAGGTGAATCAGCAGAAAAGACTCCAAGGTGGGTCTGGGGGTGGAGGCCAGTGGGGAGCAGGCTGTCAGGAGACTCCAGATATACCAAGATGAGCAACCACATCATATTTCCTGTGGCTGAGATGGAAGAGGAGGCAGCAATGTACATCAGCAGGACTTGGACAGACCTGGGTTCAAACCCGGCCTCTGCCACTGATTGGCAGTAGAACTGTGAACCAAGAAGACTGACATTTGCTTTTCAAAATTCTCCTGAGAAAGTATTTTGTGGAGAAACTAATCTATTACCGTACATTTTGCAGAAGCTCCTCTTCCAATCTTCAAGCCACTTGTGTTGATCACTTTCTGAGTGTCTGCTGGGCCCTTCTTGTGAACCAGCTGCTATGTGCTCCAGGTGGCCACAGAGTGAAAACAGGACACCTCTGCTGCATGGGACTCTGCAGTTTATTTAGTGACAAACAAGGCTCTGGCCACAAGAAGCAAGAAAAAAGGTCAGATGGGAAAAGCAGTGTCCTGAGGAGGCAAGGTCTGTTCATGAGTGGGGTGGGAATGGCTCTCTGGAAGAGGCATTACTCAAAGTCATAGACAAGGTAGGCCCAGTCAAGGGCCAGGAGTGGGTACTGCCTCTGAAGCCAGGGAGACAGCACCACCTGGGGAGCCCGGGGAGCTGGCCTCCAGCTGCAGTGGGATGTCCACAGCCCTGAGCAGAACTGCATGGGGTTCAAGAAGAGGTAACGGGAAACACAGCAGGTTTCCACATAGAGCAAACCCAGCCATGGCAGCCTGCCTCAGGATCCACCTATGGCTGGGGAGTGAAGCCTGCCATGTAGGATGCAGCCATGTAACACCTGCACTGGTGAGGACAACGGGCCAAAGGACCCTGGCCTCTGGGAGAGGGGTAAGGGCAGAAGGCCTCAGAGGTGGAGCTCAGGGTAGGGTGGCTAGGCCAAACCATTGCCAGCTTTAGAGACTGGGCAAACTCTCGTTAAGATCTGATTTTCCACATGCACTATAAATTAACAAAAGGTGTTGCCACAGGACACCCAAAGATGTTCAAATAGTACCTGGCAAGGGGAGGGCGCAGTTGTGATTGTTGAACAACATTTGAAAGATTCTCATCTAAAAAATTCAGAAAAAAATTGTAGGAGTTTCTGAATAGAGAATAGAAAAATAAAGGTCTGCTGTGACTGCAAATAGTTACTTTATTTTCTAAAAGTCCATGGAGGAAAGCAGGAGTCTGTCCACAAGTTCTGGCCCTGACCCACCTCAGAGACAGCCACAGGCAGCACGAGGCCAAGAGGACAGAGGGCCATGACCTTCACCTACTGGGAGCTGCAGAGAGGGAGACACAGGGAAGAGAACCAAGTAAGGTGGTGCATAGTAAGTAGGAGCTTCAGACAGGGTCCTGCACACCACGCTGCACCACACTTCACCCAGAAAACCCAGTTCCCGAGCCATTGTTGTGGACCCTACTGCTTACACTGCACCACTTGACGAGTGATTTATCACCAACTTGGTAACTTCCCTAGAGGAAGACCCTCAGAATTGACCTCCACCTTTAAACATCTGCTCCTTGAACTTCTGACTGTTGGGCCCCATATAACACCAAGCTGCTGGAGCCATCCTGGGATGTGGAGGAGGAAGAGGAAGGACCCTGTTCATGAGTAGACAAGGGCACTCTGCAGCCATCTTCATCGCACTCACAGCAGCCAAGCTAGCACCACCACAACAAATTCCCATTCCATTCTCAAAGCAGTCAGGGAGCCTGCTGCCCTGCTCCATGCCAAGGCATCGCCCAGGCTGCCTGACTGACAGCAGGGAAAATGAGACTCCAGTGGGAGAGCATCTTCCCATGAGCTTCACGTGGTTCTCAGGCATTAACTAACCTTTCTAAATCATTTGCTGAATATTATTTTATTGAGATAATATTCGCATAAAATAAAACTCATCATTTTAACCATCTTAAAGTATACAAGGCAGAGATATTTAGTATATTCACAATGCTCTCCAAACATAAATGCTACCTAATTCAGAAAGATTTTCATCATCTCCAGAAGACACTCTATGCCCATTAAGCAGCCACTCCACCCCCAGACAATAAAAACCACCAATCCATATTTTGTCCCTATGGATCTGGATATTCTGTCCTTTCCTAGGAATGGCATCAAGCGGTGTGTGGCCCTCTGTGCCTGGCTGTGTTCAGTTAGCACCGTGTTCTCAAGGCATTTCTGTTCTGTGGCATGCACGCATCAGCACTGCATTTCCTTTATGGCTCAATGATACCCCACTGGATGGACAGACCAACTTGGGTTTTTCCCTTTCTTGGCTACGAACACTGCTGCTATGAACAGTGATATACAGGTGTTTATGTAAATGTAAATGTGTTTTTAGTTTTCTCAAGTACATACTTAGAAGTGGACATTACATGCCACTGCTTCACACTTACTTCCCAGGCACTGCCTCTAAAGCTGATGTTTTATGTTTATACATACAGCATTCTATGATTTCGTTCCATTCTGGAATGGTACTCAGTAATATAGAAGGGATGAAATATAGGTCTGTGCCCTTACAATAGGCTGGGGTACTGAAAACCTCTGCTGGGGAACATTGTATTTATACATGAATATTTCCAAAGACACGCTCGTATCGTCATGTGTGTGTGTGTGTGTTTATTTACCTATCTATATCTGTCTATAATCATACAGAGTAATACTATAGAAAATAGAAGTATTGATAGGTGGAGGCAGTGAAAATAATATAAAAAGAAACTTCCATACATGTGAAGACCTATGTGCCCTATAAGTTATATCCACAATAGTACACAAATAAAGGTACACTTTGACATACATCCTGCTGCATTTCATATATACTGGAAAACCATTCATTTTTGTTGCTCTTCTGTGAGTAGAAAACGTATTAAGGCCAAAACATCATTCATTGCCACATTGATGTTAATCCTTCCTCCTCTGGTGAGCACTAGGCCAGAGATGAACCAGCCCCAGTCCAAAGACCCTCACCCAAATCTGAGAATGCCAACTTCTTCTCTTCAGGCTTTTTTATTCAGGAGAGGAGCTTTATTATTTTTTCTATAAATGTGTGATGTAGAAATACACTCCTGTCATTAATTTTTGCTGGCTGGAGAAAGGTCTTTTTTGTTATAGGAAGAAAAGCCTAGATCTATTCCCTGAAAATAGACTGTTGTACAGAGAGCAAATGTTAGGGTGCATGGTACCTGGGCAAAAGACAACAGGCTGGGGTCAGAATGCACTCTAGGGTCACAACTGGCTGTTTCAGTCAGGCCAATTGTTCTTTTTGTCAAAGGCTTTACCCACTGATGTTAGCCAGCTCTTCCCAGTCCTAGCTGGATGGACAGAACCCCAGTGGGCTGGTTTCCTGAGCCCTTGAATTAAAAACACCTGAGTGCCAGGTAACACGGACTTTGTCACAGGTAGGAGAATGGAGTATGGTGTGTGGCTTGGATTAGATTCACTTGTAGTGAGCTAATTGGCCAATTGGATTCACTTGGGCTAGAGCAGCAGCGATGACCACTGACCTAGTTTTTTATGGGGCTTTCTTTTGTATATAGATAGGTACATAAGTACATAAGTAAACACACACACACAGCATTATATGTCTATGTAATGCTCATTTGTAAGTATGTCTGTGTAAAAAAGCCCCAAATAAAATCTCAGTTAAAGGTCATTTCAGGTTCCAGCCCCTGCAGCCCAGATGAGTCAAATCAGCCAATTAGCTCAGGCCAGGTGAGTCCAGTCAGCCAATGAGGTGACTTGGGACTGCTGAAGCATCAAGCCAGGCCAACAAGAATGGATGCAAAGAACACAGACATCCCTCAAGAAGGAGCACAGGGCCCTGAGGTGCTGAGCGGGACATGATGCCTTATATGGCAGCACAGCTTGCTCACTTCCTGGACCTTTTGTCTGAAGGTGAAGCTTTATCTTTATATGGACAACATTCTATGGTTGTGTTCCATCCTGGAGCATCTCATATAATACTCTATGCCTGTGTTTATCTGTCTATATCTATATCCATATATGTGTATATCTATCAATATTCATACAGAGTAAAAGAGATACAAGGTAAAAGTATTGCTAGATATTAAAATAATAATATAAAAAAAGTTTCCATACATGTAAAGACCTATGTGCTCTATAAATGATATCTACAATAGTACACAAATGAACATACACTCTAAATACATCCTGATGCATTCAATGTATACTAAGGAATGATTGATCTTTTCTGCTCACTTCTGTCAGCAGTAAATTCACTAAGGCCATGGGAGTCATTCACTGCCAGGTCAGTCATGACCCTTTTCTTTCCAGTAGACACCAGGCCAGAGATGAACCAGACCTAGTTCCAAAGGCCTTCACCCAATTTTGTTTGTTCGTTTGTTTTTTGAGATGGAGTCTCATTCTGTCACCCAGGCTGGAGTACAGTGGCATGATCTCAGCTCACTGCAACCTCTGTCTCCTAGACTTAAGTTATTCTCTTGCCTCAGCCTCCCAAGTAGCTGAGATTACAGGCATACACCACCACACCCGGCTAATTTTTTGTATTTTTAGTAGATACAGGGTTTCATCATGTTGGCCAGGCTGGTCTTGAACTCCTGACCTCAGGTGATCCACCCGCCTTGGCCTCCCAAAGTGCTCAGATTACAGGCATGTGCCACTGCACTCGGCCTGACAAGTACACTCTTGTCGTTCAGGGTTGGTTGCTGGAGAAGGGTCTATTTGGGTAAAGAAAAAAACTCTAAGTCTGTTTCCTGAAGATAAACTGCAGCACTGAAAGCAAATGTGAGGAAACATGGTTCCTTAGCAAAAGGCAACTAGATTAGAGTGAACATGTGCCCAAGTGCCAAAGGTGGCCCTATTGGCCAGTCTAAAGGCTCTATGTGTCAAAGACTACACCTACTGGTGTAGCTGTATGGCCATACAGCTTAACGGTCCTAGCTGGATGGCCATAACACCACTGGGCAGGTTTGAGGAGCTCTTGAATTAAAGAAAACCTCAGGTGCCAAATAACAAAGGCTTTTTTATAGGTAGAAGAACAGGAAGTGGTGTGTGGCTCAAATTGAATTCACTTAGACTGAGCTAATTGTCTGATTAGAAACATCTGGGATGGAGGGGCTGGAAACAAAAAAGACATCTGACCTAGGTTTCTTTTGGAGCTTTTCTTTGTAGATATTTGTATAAATAGAAAGACCCATAAACAGACACACGGGATTATATGAGTATGTCTATGTAATGTCAATTTTGTGAGTATGTCTGTAAAAGCCCAGATGAAAACTAGGTCAAAGGCTTCTTCCATTGGCATCCCTCCAGTTCAGGTGAGTCTAATCAGCCAATTTGCCCAGCCCAGGTGAATCTGCTCAATTAGCTCAGCCTAGGTAAATCCAATCAGCATATTAGCTGAATTGGAACTGCTTAACAATCAAGGCAGGCCCACAATGGCGGATATGAAGAATGCAGGCCTACATCCAGAAGGGAATCAGGGCCCTGAACTGTTAAGGTGGACAAAAAACGTTAAGTGGAGGCCAGGCGCAGTGGCTCATGGCTGTAATCCCAGCACTTCGGGGGGCCAAGGCGGGTGGATCAGCTGAGGTCAAGAGTATGAGACCAGATTGTCCAGCATGATAAAACCCCATCTCTACTAAAAATACAAAAATTAGTTGGGCATGGTGGCAGGCACCTGTAATCCCAGCTACTTGGAAAACTGAAGCAGGAGAATCGCTTGAACCCAGGAGGCTGAGGTTGCAGTAAGCAGAGATTGTGCCACTGCACTCCAGCCTGGGCAGAAAGAGCAAAACTCCATCTCAAGAAAAAACAAAAATAAAAACCTTAAGTGGCAGTAGCAGTGCTGCCAGGTTACCTGCCAGGCCTTGCTCCTAAAAATGAAACTTTATGTTAATACATACAATGTTCTATGGCTGTTTTTCATTCTAGGATGGTATTGAGCCCTATAGGAAGGAAGAAAGATTAAGTCTGCACCCTTAGGAAAGTCAGGATTACCGAAAATGTTTGTTGGCAAGTATCAATGTATACATAGAAATACACATATATTTCTGTATATGTGTGTGTATTTATATACATATCTATATCTTTATGTATCTATATTCATACAAGATGCAGATATAGAAGGTAGAAGTACTGATATTTTTAGATCCTGACAGTAATATCAAACGTCCATCCATGAAGAGGCCTGTCTGCCCTATAAACTGTATCTATAATAGTAAACAAATGGAGGTACACTGTGACATACATCCTGCTGCACTTACTGTATGCTAAGGACCCATTGGTCCTTGTTGCTCTCCTCTGTCAGCAGAAATGCACTAAGGCCATGAGAGCCACTCACTGCTAGGTCAATGTTGACCTTTTGCTTTCTTATGAACACCAGTTCAGAAATGAACCAGCCCAGCCCTATAGCCCTAACACAAATTCACAAATAATGACTCCTTATTAGGGCTCCCATCAAGACAGGAGCTCTTCTTTTTTTCTATGAACATGGAACATAGGAGTACAATCTTATCTTTTGGTTTTGGTGGCTGAAGAAGGGTCTTTTGGGGTACGGCAAAGAAAGTACAGGTTTGTGCCCTGAAGGTAGACTGTGGTACTAAAAACAGATGTCAGGGAATGTGGTACTCAGGCAAAAGACAACCAGGCCAGAGTCAACGTGTGCTGTACTGCCAAAAGAGGCTCTTAAAGACCAGGCCAATTATTCCTTTTCTGAAGGCTACACCCACCCCCTGGTGTTAGCCAGCTCTGGCCAGTCCTACCTGGGTAATAAGAACCCTACTGGGTGATCTGATGAGCACCTGAATTAAAAACACAAGTGTCAGATAACAATGACTTTTTCCACAGATACAAGAATGGGAAGTGATGTGTGGCTTGGACTAGATTTTATTTGGTCTGAGGTAATTGGCTGATTGGGTTCTTCTGGGATGGAGGGGCTAGAAGTAGAAGTGATCTATGACCTAGTTTCTTTGGGGGCTGTTTGTTTTAGATATAGACATGAATAGATACACAAACAATCACACATATACAGGGTTATATGACTATGTAATGTCCATTTGTGAGTATGGCTATGTAAAAGCAGCCCAAATAAAACCTAGGTAAAAGGCCATTTCTGTTTCCATCCTCTCCAACCCAGGTACGTGTAATTATTCAATTTGCTCAGCCCAGCTAAATCTATTCAGCCAATTAGCTCAGCATAGGTGAATCCAATCAGCTCATTAGTCGAATTGGCAGTGCTGAAGGATCAAGGCAGGATCTCAGCAGTGGAAATGAGCAGTGCAGGAATCCACCAAGGAGAGCAGGGCCCGTTGTGCTAAGCTGGGCATGCCTTACATGGCAATACTGCCAGCATACTTGCCAGGCATTGCCCCTAAAGGTGAAGCTCTGTTTTTGTTCATACATACAACATTCCATGGCTGTGTTCTATTCTGAGATGGTATAGAGCCGCATATGACAAAAGTCTAGTTCTGCATGCTTATGATAGGCAGAATTATTCAAAATGTATGTTGGTGAACATTGTATGTATACATGAATATTTATAGAGACATACTTATATAATCCTGTATGTGTGTTTTTATCTACCTACATCAACCAATCATCAATATTTATATAGAGTCTAAATAGAAAGGGTAGATGTATTGATATTGGTACTGATAGTAATATAAAAAGAAACTTCCATACATGGTAAAGGACTATCTGCCCTATCACCTACACCTACAAATAAACAAATGGAGGTCCACTGTGGCATACATCCTGCTGCAGTCGATGTACACTAAGGAACCACTGGCCCTTGTTGCTCACTTCTGTGAGCAGAAAATGCACTAAGGCCATGAGAGTCACTCATTAGCAGGTCAGTGTTGACCCCTTCCATTCTGGTGAACACAAGGCAGAGAGAAACCAGCCCCAGCACAAAGGCTCTCACACAGATTTGAGAGTGCTGACTCATTTTCATTAGGGCTCCCATCAAAACAGGAGCACTTCCTTTTTTCTATGAACTGGTGACACAGGAGTACACTTTTTTCAGTTTTGGTGGCTTGAGAAGTGTCCTTTCGTATAGGAGAAGAAAAGCCTAAGTCTGTTCTCTGAAACTAGGCTTGGGTATTGAACATAAATGTCAGGGAATGTGGTACCCAAGCAAAAGACAACCAGGCCAGAATCATCAGTCACTGAAGTACCAAAAGTGACACGTGTCTGCCAGGTGAAAGAATCATTGTGTTGAATGCTATACCCACTGGTGTCAGCCAGCTCTGCCCAGTCTTAGCTGGATGGCTAGTACCCTACTGAGCTAATTTGATCAGCTCCTGATTTTAAAACACTTAGGTACCAGGTTAGGCGGACATTTTCACAGGTGCAAGAAAATTGGGAAGTCATGCGTGGCTCTGGTTTGATTTACTTTAACTGAACTAACTGGCTGAATTGATTCACCTGGGCTCAAGGGGATTGACAGAAAAATGACTTCCGACCTAGGTTTTTCTGCTTGGCTTTTTTGGTAGATATATATAGGTAGGAAGGTACATAAACACATACACATATACACACACATTATTATATGAATGTCTATAATGTCCATTAGTAAATATTTCTATGTGAAAAAGTCACAAATGCAAATGAGGTAAAAGTTATTTCCATTTCCTCCAGCCCCAATGAGTCAAATCAGCTTTTCCATTGTGTTTGGGTGTGAGATTCAGAATCTCACCTGAATAGGCTGTGTCCTTGTGTGAGGGTGACAATCCTAAGTGTTGGCTGGATGTGCACATCAGAGCCACAATCTCACCTGTGTGCTGGGTCCTGTTATGACACTCTCTGTACCACCCAAGGGCTTTATACAGTAGGCATGGGAATCACAATTCTCTCTGTGGCCTTAGTACAGAAATGAGTCACCATTCCACCTGTGGACCAGATCCATGTATGAGTCACATTTCCAACTTTTGACTGCATCTGGATGTGAGATTGAAAACCTCAGCAGCAGGCTCTGTCCATATGTGAGGGTGACAATCCTAGCTGTTGGCTTGGTGTGCATAGAAGAGTTACACTCTCACCTATGAGGTGGGCCCTATTATGACACTCTGTACCACTTGAGGGCTTTATATGTAGGTAAATGAATCACAATGTTCTCTGATACTTTCATATAGCTATGAGACTCATGATCTTACCTGTGTTCCTAGTCCAGGTATGAGAATCAATATCTCTCCTACTAGCTGGGTCCAGGTTTGAGAGTCATCATACAGCCAGTGAGCTGGGTTCAGAAATGAGTCACCATACCCCACTGTGGGCTGTGCCAATGTATGAGGATAAAATCACCTACATGCCAGGCCCAGGTGTATGTCACAATGTCACCTGTGGGCATGGCCAAGGTAGGAGTCACCCAGGTGCTGGGCCCCTGTATATGTCATAATCTGACCTGTCGGCCAGGCTCAGGTGGAGTCAAATAACCTAGGCTCTGCACCATTGCACCCAGGTAAAACAGCCAAATCACCTAAGTCCTGGACCCAGGTAGGAGAGTCAAATCAAAGCTTCACTAAAAACAGTACATTTTCTCTCTGGAATACATGTCACATTCCTCTTTTTTTATTAACATAAAACTCCCAACCTTCTGTTTTTTGGACATACCAAAGACAGCCCAATCTGCTTGTATGCCTCAAATTGCAATTCTTTCTTAACATTAAATTTAGAGATTCATCTCTACATCTTTATTTTGATTTCAACAGCCCTTTGATTCACTGGCATGTATATTGTGTCATGTGTGAGGTCAGCTCTAAATTGTTTTGGTTTGGTTCATGTTTTTGTATACAGATATCACTGGGAAAGGCACTTTTGTGCAGGCAGTCTTTGGACCTCTGCTTTGCCAAATAATGTGTCTTGAGCCTGGAACATATTCTTACCAAGAGATAAAGTGCTGGAGTTACTGCTTTGGGAAGGGATATCTTTCTCTGCTCTTAGCTTAAAGTAGCCTTTTTTATTCTTAAGCACATATGCTAGTGGCTCTCAGGCAGCCCCAGATTTCTATAATTAATGATCCTTTCTGTCTCTGGTAATTTTATTTGCTTTATAAGTCTATCTTTTCCGGTTTTTGTTTTTTTGTGTGTATTTTTTTTGAGACAAGCCTCACTCTGTTGCCCAGAATGGAGTGCAGTACCATGATCTCAGCTCACTGCAACCTCTGCCTCCCAGGTTCAAGCAATTCTCCTGCCTCAGCCTCCTGAGTAGCTGGGACTACAGGTGCACACCACCACTCCCAGCTAATTTTTTGTCTTTTAGTAGAGATGGGGTTTCACCGTGTTGCCTAGGCTGGTTGTGAACTCCTAAACTCAGGCAATCCACCCGCCTCAACCTCCCAAAGTGCTGGGATTATAGGCATAAGCCACTGCACCTGGCCACCTTTTCCAGTTTTAACACACCCACGCCTGCTTTCTTTTGATTATTGTTTGCATAATATACATTTTTCACTCTTTTATTTTTGACCTACCTATCATTGAATTTGAAGTGAGTTTTTGTAGAGAGAATTTAGTTAGGTCATTTTCTAAAATAATCTTTGTTTCTCCTCACTACTACTATCTCTATCTCTATGTTTATCTTTTGGTTAGTGTATGTATATTATTTACACTTAAGGCAATTCTTGATACCTTAGAACTTAAGTATGCTATTTTATTATTTTCTGTTTGTTTCCTCTGGTTTTGTTCCTGTTTCTTTATTGTTTTTTTTTTTTTTTTTTTTTGGCTTTCTTTTGGGTTTAACATTTTAAAAAATTTTTTCATCTTGATTTATTTATGGTGTTTTAGAGAGATACACACTTTACGTAGTTTTCATAGTAGTTGCTGTGGATATTACAATATATCTCATCCCACTGATACAAACATTTTATCACTTTGAAGTATGAAAATATTACTCCCATTTAAGTCCTTTTATTTTTTATACTTATAAACATCATTGCTTTGAATATCAAGTGCTGTTATAATTTTTGTTTCAAGTATCAAGTATGACATATAAAACTCAAATGGTGATTGTCTATTAAAAACTTCCTTTAGCAAGTCTTTATAACTATGTCTACTAGCGACACATTCCTCAAGAGTGGTATCCCTAACTGACATTAGGGGGTGTTAAAAGATGACTCTTTCTGGCTACTTCCTGCTGAAAAGAAGTGTCGTGTTGGGAACAGCACTTAGGGCTCCTCCTGGGGTTGATCTGCAGGTCCTCAGAAGAAAGGTGTGTCCGTAGGTGGTTCTGTCTGCAGCACCAATTGGTTAGTTTGCTTCTGGATGAAAAGATAAATTTTGCAAGAAGGTTTAGAATATAGGGTTTGAATATAAGTGGTAAGATTACCATTATTAGTGGGGGTACTATAGGCCATAACCATGATAGTAGAGTTTGATACCTGTTAGCTATTCTAATAGATTGTAATACTTGTTTGCCTCCACCAAATGTTGCTGTACTTTACTAGAAATGTTAAGATAAAAATAACATTCTTTAGCCAGACAGAGTGGCTCATGCCTGTAATCCCAGCACTTTGGGAGGCCGAGGCAGGCACACCACCTGAGGTCAGTAGTTCAAGACCAGCCTGGCCAACATGGTGAAACCCCATTTCTACAAAAATACAAAAATTAGCCAGGCATGATGGTGGGTGCCTGTAATCCCAGCTTCTCAGAAGGCTGAGGCAGGAGAATCGCTTGAATCGGGGAGTGAGCCAAGATAAATCATTTCACTCCAGCCAGAGCAACAAAAAAAGACTCCATCTTAAAAAAAAAAAAAAAAAAAAAAAAAAAAAAGCAACATTCTTTTTAGGATAAATGGCATTCAATTTGGGTGGCTAAAGTAACTTTAGTGTTAACTTTGGCTAAATTTTTCCAGCAATTATCAATCCTTTCACAATTTCCACAGATCATTTATGACATGCTTAAACTTTCTGGCTAGTCCTAAACACCCCTTTTTTAAACAACCAGTTATTTCCTTTTAGGACAAGAATTTACCATCCAAGATCATTTCTTATATGAAATCTTTTTTTTTTTTTTTTTTTTTTTTGGATATGGAGTCTCGCTGTGTCACCCAGGCTGGGGTACAGTGGCACAATCTCAGGTAACTGCAAACTCAGTCTCCCAGGTTCAAGCAGTTCTCTGCCTCAGCCTCTTGAGTGGCTGGGATTACAGGTGTCCACCACCACACCTGGATAATTTCTGTATTTTTCATAAAGAGATGGGGTTTCACCATCTTACCCAGCACTTTGGGAGGCCAAGGTGGGCAGATCACCTGAGGTCAGGAATTGGAGGCCAGCTTGATCAACATGGAGAACCCTGTCTCTACTAAAAATACGAAATTAACTGGGCATGGTGGCACATGCCTGTAATCCCAGCTACTCGGGACCATCTTGGCCAGTCTGGTCTTGAACTCTTGACCTTGTGATCCAGCCACCTTGGCCTCCCAAAGTGCTGAAATTACAGGCGTGAGCCACTGAACCCAGCCAAAATAACTTTCCTTTATAACCTTAATTGAATAGCTAGGGTGTGACGTTTACCAAACCCAATAAGAAGTCCTAGCAAACTTAGTGATGGTAAAATTTTCATGTTTACTTCCTGTTGGTAACTATTATCCCTGCTATAAGGATAATAATTCCACAAAATATTACAGTAATTGAGGCCCTTTATCCAATAAAGAAACTTCTGGGGGTGCTACAGTATATAATCCTGCAAATAGTAGAGTGAGTATACAATTCTGCAAGGGTGGTATAGTAAATAATTTCCATCAAAAAGTTTTACTTGCCAAGGCATAGAATTTCTCTTTGGGGGTCTATGAAGTTACAAATGTAATCCTAAGGATAACTGAAATTTTTCTGCAAAAATGCGTTAAAAGGAAGTTGTAATATCTGGTGGCAAATCCGAAGAGGAAAATAGAAATGACTGAAAGTATTTGCTGAGGTAAAGGTGGGACTAAGATGAGTAGCTCTCACTTATCTTTTATGATTTGTAGCTTCAGATATCTTATTTCTTCACATTGATATTCAGGCTGTTCCTCTGGGCTGTCAAGGGTTGCTCCCACAGCTTTCCAGGCTTTGACTCCAGTGTGATAAACCCAGGAGTTGATACCTGTAACTTTTACCACTGAGGGGGTTGAAAGAACAGCGTAGGGCCCTTCCCAGCTTGGGCTCAGGGACAAAGAGAGAGAAGGGAGAGCCTTCACGATTCCAAATCTCCAGAGTTTGGAGTTGAGAGTTAAAGGCCAGCTTGACCAACATGGAGAAACCCCATCTCTACTAAAAATACAAAATTAGCCGGGCATGGTGGCACACACCTGTAATCCCAGCTATTTGGGAGGCTGAGGAAGACTCGCTTGAAACTGGGAGGTGGAGGATGCGGTGAGTCAAGATCGCACAATTGCACTCCAGCCTGGGCAATGAGAGTGAAACTACGTCTTAAAAAACAAACAAACAAACAAAACCAAAACAAGAACAACAACAAAAACAGAAAAACAGCTTTATTACCTCAGAGGTGTTTTCTGTATGGGGTGGAGAGGTTTTTATGCAGTTAGTGAAAGTGTGAAAGTATCTACCCATGCCAGGTGGTGCTGAATGCCCTTCACCTTTGGCATGTGGGTGAAGTCTATCTGCCAGGCCTCTCCTGGAAAGCTTCCCATCCTTTGGGTTTGAGGAGAAAGCTGCTGCCTTCACAAGCATCGCGTAGAGAGAGAGAGAGAGAGAGAGAGGATAGAAGACATGATGGTCATGGACAGCAAAGGAGAACATTTGCAATTAAAAAAGCTGGAGATCCTGTTGCCAATCTGATTGGGCATTTGGAGGCTGGGGTCAGTCCAGAAGCCTTTGAATAACACCAGGGTGTAGCCCTGGCCAGAAATCCTCAGTTGCTCCAGGATCTCTTCCAGCCCCATGAGATGGCTAGGTCTTCAATGAGGGAAACCAGTTGGAAACATAGCCAACATGTCCAGCAATCTGAGGGCACTGGGGTATTCACCATGTTCTCTCCAAAAAGCCTGTCATAAGACTTGAGAACCACAGCTCACCCTAGAGGCATCTAGATGGCCATCAGACACACAATATATGGTCTGATTTGATTTTAAAATGGAGGCCAAGGGCCAGGTGTGGTGGCTCACACATAATTCCAGCACTATGGGAGGCTGAGGTGGGCAGCTCACTTAAGGCCAGGAGTTCGAGGCCAGCCTGACCAGTACAGTAAAACCTCATCTTTACTAAAGAATACAAAAATTAGCCGGGTGTGGTGGCACATATCTGTAATTCTAGCTACATAGGAGGCTGAGCAACAAGAATCACTTGAACCTGGGAGATGGCTGTTGCAGTGAACCAAGATCATGACACTGCACTCCAACCTGAGTGATATAGTGAGATTCTGTCTCAAAAATAAATAAATAAAAATAAATAAATAAAATGAAGGCTGAGAGCCCTGAAATGAAAGGACAGAGTTGAGGTCCACTCCTATACTCACCCTTTTGATAACCCCAGACAAGCCCCCACAATGAAGCTGTGTCATTTATCTGGGGTAGTACCCAAGGTTCATTGCCTCATGCTAAGGAAATCAAGGACACAGACACACACACAAGGTGTGGGTTTAATAGCAGAAGTTTGATAGGCAAAAGAAAGAAGAGAGCTTTCTTGTGCAAAGAAGTCCCAAATGGTTTTCGGGTTCACAGTGAGATGCAGTGGTTTATAGATGAGCTTGAGGAAGTGGTGTCTGATTTACAAAGGGCACAGAGGATTGGTTAAACCAGGTGTGCCATTTCCACAGTGCACAAAGAGGCTAGCCACCCCACCCTGATCTTTTATTATGCAAATTCGGTCCCTAACAGGCTGGCACCATGTTGCCTGCTTTTTACTGCACATGTGGTGACAAAAAAAACGGAAAAAGGGAACTTCCATGTTGACTAAACCTGGCTTCCAAGTATCCCTTTTCTATTGGCACAGCTGCCAGCCTTTATCTATGCAAGTTGTCTATGCTTGCAGCTTGATTTTTCAGGCTGCATTTTTTAGGAAAAAAAAAAAATGATTTGGGGGTTGCTTTTTATTGAAAGGAAAACCTTACTGAGGACTTTTACCCTATCTGCCTAAACAATATCTTTTCAGTTCCTGTATCAGAGTGATGTCAGTACTCCCTTGTGTCTCAGTAGGTCATGTTTCCCCGCCCTGCCCCAAACCAGTCCACTGTAGTCCACTGTCTGTGGGCCCAGTTCTTGCCTAGGCATTGTAGTCCTTATGGTCTAGACTGCCTTTCAAGTTTACTGGGAGACAGAGTGTTGTAGCCCTCAGTAGTGAGGTTTGTGAGAACACAAGTTTTGACCACTGAGATCAGCAACTGCCCTCTGGCTAGGGCTGGTTTAAATGCTCCCTCTGTGGGCAGGCATCAGCTGAGTCTGGTCTGGTTTTCCTTTCTATTCTAACAGAAAAGCACTGAGTTCAGTGCCTAAGAATTGCTGTGTTCTCCCTCCCCTAGTGCTCAGAGACAATCTCCACACCATGATGCTGCTGCTGGGGGCAAGAGAGGAGTGATGTTAATATCTCAGGACTGTTTTTTATCTGTCTCTTCAGTGCCTCTTTCAGTGATATAAAGTAAAACCAAGTACTATGAGTGCTCACCTAATTTTTGGCTACGGTATTTTTTCATGTAGTTTTAAAATTGGTGTCCTTGCAGAAGGACAGTCAGTGGAGCATTCCATTTCACCATCTTGCTCTGCCTCCTCTTGTGGACTTTTCTTATTCATATAGTTTCCTTATTTATCTATTCTCTAGTAGTACACTGAGCTTATCTATGTTCTCTAGTAGTTTACTGAACTTATCTATCTCTTCTCTAGTAGTTCACTGAACTTCTCTAAGATGACTGTTTTCAGTTCTATCTCAAGTAGTTTATAAATATCTGTTTATTTAGGGTCAGTTTTTGGAGCTCTGCTAGTTTTCTTTTGTAGTTTGTAATCTTTGTATTCTTACATTGGTGGTTCATTTGAAGGAGGAGCCACCTCTTCTAGTCTTGACAAGCTGGCTTTTCCAGGGGAAAACCCTTCACCAGTCAGCCTCTCCTGAGATGCTGGCAAGCCAGATGGTTGCATCTGTGAATGGATACACCTTCTGTCAGTGTCTCCAGAGTCTGTGGTCAGAAGAAGCTTACTGCTTCTGCTTTGCAGTAGTGTGGGCCAGCTGGCTTGGCTCATGAACAGGTGAGGCCAGAGAGAGGGGCTTTAGTCAGGCCAGGTTGATGACGCTGGCTGTGGACTACTGCCAAGATCCATGCACCCTGGCCACTGAAAGACACCACCATCTTTCTTTGTTCCTAGCTGTCCCCAGGTGGCCTAGCCATGCTCATTTCCTCGGTGTTCTGTTCGAGGTGAGACAGAAGTGGGCCTCTTGGGAAGGGCCCCAAATGCTGGGTAAGTTGAACACCCACCTTGGTCTCTCCTTAGCCCACTGGAGAAATCAGAGTGAGGACATCTTTCTTGGCACCAAAGATATGGATAAAACAGAAATTTTTAAATTATGCTTTTTATGTAGTTTTCCTGAGCTTTTGTGCACTACTGGGGTGCTCAATCCCTGGGTTCTGGAACTCTTACAAAGGTGCTCTCATTCATAGATATTGTTCAATTGGTGTTTCAGTGAGAAAACCAGGGTAAGAACCTTCTATTCTGCCATCTTGCTGACTTCGCCACTGTATGGCTGACTTCTTATAAGACTCCTTCTGTGGCTCAGTCCACATAGCCTCCTTTTTGAGGTTTTTTTGTCCTGTGGAGAGGAAACTGTCCAGTTCCTTCAAGCCTAGGTCTTCTTTGAAATATCTACTTGATCCATGTGATCCCCTCATTACCTTCCACATAAAATAAATTCTGTGCCCCTTACTCCTTGCCTTGCTAGTGGATAAGTCCCACCAAAGCCCTGTTGTCAGAATTCTTAAGGTAATACTCATACAATTATCTCCTCTGGTTAACATGTGGCACATTCCTTCAAGAATCTTCTCTCTCTCAGCTCTAGCAGCATGGGGCTGACTCACCAAGTTTCTACATCTTGACCAGCATTCAGGTAGGGAGTGAGGTAACAGGCTTTTCACTTGAAGATCTTCGTAGTCTCTATGACTGCTTTATTTTGCAGGGAGGAGAAGATAGCTTCTGCTCATTTGTATTCTGGGTAAGGGTGAGAAGGCACCAAGAGGTGAAGAAAGGAAAAGCCACAGCATTCACTATACTTTGCATTCCCTTCAAATAATACTTCAATAAATCTCTAACCTTATTCTTTTAGACTGTTGGAGGTGACTGTCACTAAACCTCATGGATAAAACAAGGCTTCTCTCATTCACTGTCCTCAGTTTTCTAGTTTCATTTGAATTTCTGTGAAAACAGGGTAAGCCTCACTCCTATTTTGTTTTACATATCTTTGAATTATTGGAAAATAAATACAAGATTTTTAATTCATTATACACAAAGTAAGCTCTTCTTAGAATATACCCACTATTATAGAGGAAAGAACACTGGACAAGTAAGAATACTGAAATTTGCATACCACCTCTATATCTTTCTAATTGTGCATCAAGGTTAGAGTGTCTTTACCTCAATAAACTTCTAGTTACCAATCTATAAGATGAAAACACACAAAACACAGACCTGGAATATCAAGAACAGAATAAAACAGAATATCTAGAACAATTATCTACAGTCTCAGGTGACTGCATAAAATTGAATGTTATAAATTATAACATTTTATAAGACATTACTAAATTATCAGCTCCTGAAGTTCAGGGACCATGTCCTGTTTGTATTTCTATAAAAGCACTCAAATATTTATTGAATATATAAAACTTCGAATAAACCTAAAATGAAAGTAGTAAAATGGAAAAATGAAGACAACAAGGGTATTTGTGATAGGCAGGAAAATGGTCCCCCAAAGAGGTCCACATGCTTACTCCTGGAACCTGTGAATATATTATGTTACATGGCTTAGGGCAATTAAGGTTGCAGACAGAATTAAAATTTTTTAATCAGCTCACCTTAAAATAGAAGGAGAATCCTAGATTATCAAGATGAATCCAATGCAATCGCCAACCTCTTCAGGGGGAAGAGGGAAGCAGAAGATGGAGAATCACAGAGATGTCAGCATGAGGAAGACTACCTGATGTTGCCTCTTTTGAAGATTGAAGGGTAAGGCCAAGAGCCAAGGAATACAGGAGTTCAAAAAGGCAGAGAAACAGATTCTCCCCAAGAGTGTCGAGAAGAAATGCCATCTTGCCACAACCTTGATTTTAGCCAAGTGAGACCCATTTCAGACTTCTAAATTTTAGAGAGGGAAGGTAATAAATTAGAGTTGTTTTAATCCACCAATTAAACTAAAATAGTCTATAACACTAACAGTACATAAAAGTTGGTCTGCAAGAGAACAGTGAAAAAAAAAATATGTCAGGTTAACGCTGGAGCTTGACACATTATACATAAAAAAAGAATACAAGTGTAGGATGAAGAACTGAATACCTGTGATATTACTAATGGAAAGACCAATGTCTCTTTTGGTTTCCACAGCCATGGAAGCAGGTGGTGTCTAGGTTTCTTTTGACTTTACATTCTATGCAATATGTAAGAGGGAAGTAATCATGATATAAAGAGAGCAAGGATCTTCACTAGTTGTATTTATTAAGATGGGAATGAAATATTATAATAGTTGGCATTTGCGGCCGGGCGCAGTGGCTCAAGCCTGTAATCCCAGCACTTTGGGAGGCCGAGACGGGCAGATCACGAGGTCAGGAGATCGAGACCATCCTGGCTGACACGGTGAAACCCCGTCTCTACTAACAAAATACAAAAAAAAATCTAGCTGGGCGAGGTGGCGGGCTCCTGTAGTCCCAGCTACTCGGGAGGCTGAGGCAGGAGAATGGCATAAACCCGGCAGGCGGAGCTTGCAGTGAGCTGAGATCCAGCCACTGCACTCCGGCCTGGATGACAGAGCGAGACTCCATCTCAAAAACAAAAAAAAAAAGTTGGCATTTGCAATCAACAGGAAAACATAGCTACATCAACATAGCTACAACAGGAAAATACAGCTACATCTAGAATATCAATGAAAATATTGGAGCAATCTGCTAGTAATTAAATATATTTCAAAATACTTATTACAAAACAAATTTCACAAAATTAAAGATTACATTTGAAAAGCAAGCTATAGAAATACAAAAGTAAACATAGATATTTGTATAACCTTGCAATGGAAACTGATTTTCTAAATACTGATAAAAGGAAAGCAGAAACCACGAGTGAAAGACTGATTGACTGTATCACTTTAAACTCACAGAGCCTTGCCATGCCATGCTTCAGGACTAACATTGATAGCTTGTCAATCTCATCTTTTTCCAAATGAAAGAAAATATGTTTCATGGCAAAATTTCAACAGTCTCTTTAAAGATCATTGAAGGGTCTCCTGGAATAATTGAATCTCAGCTTAGCGAGGCCCAGTGATAGGCGATAAGGACACAGAATGGCTCAGAGGGGAGTAAGTGGCCTACCACACTGAATGATGAAGAACTTGAGAAGAATGAGGCAGAGACACTGAATTGAGGCAGAGACACAGGCAGAGACACTCATAAGTAACTAGTGACTTCAGTGAAAGGTATTGAGAATAGGCAGACGATAAATGGGAATGGATTAAGCAGTAAGTGGGAGGTGAAGAAATGGTGCTATGAGCGCAAATAATTTTTCACAAAGTGTGGAGAAAATACAGAAGGATAACTGGAGTGGTATTTGAGAACCAAAGTACAGTTATTTTTGATGAAAGCGTCTTTAACATGTTTAAAATATAAAAGAAGAATGCAGTCAGAAATAAAAATTACAACATTGAGAAGGGATTATTAATAATGTAAGGTACTAGAGAAGGAAGAGGAAAATGGGATCCAAAATACTAGTGGAGGGATTGATTATTGAGAAAAAGAGAAATCTCAGGTGGAAATGCTAAAAGGGGAGAGGCCAGATGCACTGGAAGGAAATAAAGTATGAGTTGTCCATCAGCACCAGTGGGCTTGAGAATGGTGGGAAGTGATAACCACGTGATCTGGAATGATGGGAGGTTGTAGTCAATAGGCAGAATGCTAATTTTGGTGACTCTGGAGGTGTAGTTGTGGATAATGGCAAGATGCAAGGTGCAATCCTGAGAGTGACTCCCAAGGTGAAGTAAAGGACACTTTGTGTAAGGAAGTTCAGGATCTGAGGGGCTGGCATCATTAATTTTACCAATATTCAATTGTTGAAACTTCAAATAATGTGAAGATCATATGTCTGATTTACAGATGATTTTAGCCAAGGAATCTTCAAGGAATATTTTTCTAATGTCCATAGTTGTTTTTGTAACAGTCTGTACTATTTTCTAATTGTATGAGATGGAAATTTAATTTTCTAATATTTCAACCTTCTCAGCTATCTCTCCTCCTTATCCCACTAGGAATGGATTACTGTTTATTCTACTTCCCCAAAAGAGAATTAACAGCATAGAAATTATGCCTAAAAGCCAGGTATTTATCTACCAGGTGAGTATGAAATACTTACTTGGTATTTGATGCATATTTACTTAATCAGATAGAACCCCAGCCTTGCTACCAAAGTAAATGTTAAATATGCTTGAGAATGCTGTCCAAAACTATGTAAGGCTATAACAAACCAAATTTGATTCTCTCAAAAGTAAAGGTAATACAATTTTCATAGCAGGAGAGAAACATGTCACTAGTCTATTTCCCAAGACCAAAGAAAAGTACACTCACTGTGTCAATCAATATAATGGCCTTGATCTTTAAAGAAAGTTCAACTGGAAATTCTAAAATACATGCATATAAGTAAACTTCACAGTACACTGTTGAGCTGGCTCTATAATAGTTTTCAATACTTGACATCAAGATTTTTTTACCCAGAACTCCTTTCTTTTTATATTCTTCTCCACATCTTCCCAGGTGCTCGCTATAGAAGACTCAGTATACTTGGCAAGAAGGAAATTAATGAAAGTCAAAAATATAGCTACATCTAGAGATTTCACTATCAGCAAAATTATGTAACCACATGTTAGTATTATGAGCAAGCATCCTCAGGCCCAATTGTGAGCACAGTAATTTTAGTCCCAAGATTTCTGTTGAATGCCTTCATTTCAGGCTTTCGAGCAACTAATGTATGCAATAGGTAAACAGAAATCCCAGTCATATTTGGAGAGAGAGAAGGGAGGAAGAGGAGAGAAAGGAGAGGTGGGGTGGGTGGAGAGAGGGAAGGAGGGGCAGAGAGGGAGAGAGAGAGAGAGAGAGATCCTGCTGAGGTCAAACTGCCCACCCTAAAGCTTAGCCGTAGGAGTATAAATGAAATGAAATACAGATGGGAACAACAGGTCAGGCATGCAATTAGCCCAATAAGACTTAAGTTGAAGATCTGTAGACTGTAGATCTAGTCCTTATCTATAATTATTTTGTGGTACACTTTCACTGCACTGAGTAGGGGAGTTCTTACTGCAGTTAGAACATTGGACTGAAGCAATGCTGTAGTCCAGATACTTTCTAGGAGGATGTAATGGGCAAGGGTTACATTTTTAAATACGCCCAAAGACATTTTCTTTTGACAAGCATACTTCATGTGGGCCATGTGATTCTTAAGGAGCTTTCAGTCAAGTGGGCACGTAATCCAGACCAATCAATTAAGGTCCTTTACAGGAATATTAGAAAAGACTGATGACTTTTCACCACATCGACAGATGGTGGCTGAGGGTCGGGGGGAGTGGAATGAAGACAACAGGGAAAAGCAGAGCAAAGAGTGGAGCAACTATATGTGATTGAAGCCATTCCAACCCGAAAATTTTAAATTTTATAAGTTAATAAATTCCCTTTTCCTCATGTTGGTTTGCTAATACAGAGGAGGAAAGTAGGTGACAAAGAGAGAGTGAGCAGAGGAAGCTCTCATGGCTGTGATTAGAAAACAGCATTTATGACAGGAGTCAGCTGGTTCCCCACTCGTTCCCTTCATTCATCATCTGAAGGCCCAAGACGGTTTGCCAAACCAGAATATGTTCACAGAATCACACAACAGCTGAGAAGTCGGTGGAATTGTCTTCTATATTTTTGTTTCTACCTTGGGCATGCTTGAGCCTTGGAGATGGAGGCTGCAGTAAGCAGACATCCCACAACTGCACTCCAGCCTAGGGCACAGGAGTGAGACCCTCTTTCAAAAACAAAACAAATAAACAATCAAAACACCAAAAAAGCTAAGGAATGTATAATAAAGGAATGATGATGACCCTTATACACATTTAGGTAGCATGTCTCCTCACTAAGCCTTTTGAAAAAATTATAGGTAATATTTGATATTTCTTATCCTCAATCAGACATTATCTAAATTGATCCACACACATTCTCATTAACCCAATCATACTTAGTTTAGAACTACTACTTCACTTGAGTAGCTCTCCACTCTATGAAGCACGGACCTTTACACATTCACATTGTATAGTATTCCCAGTAAATAACATTTCACATATGCAGCCTTCACTTTACCTGGCACAAGCTATTAGTTTAGACTCTAATTCAGAGAAAAGAAAACTCAGGCTGGGCACGGTGGCTCAAGCCTGTAATCCCAGCACTTTGGGAGGCTGAGGCGGGCAGATCACGAGATCAGGAGTTGGAGACCAGCCTGGCCAACATGGTGAAATCCCGTCTCTACTAAAAATACAAAAATTAGCTGGGCATGGTGGCAGGTACCTGTAATCCCAGCTACTCAGGAGGCTGAGGCAGGAGAATACTTGAAACTGGAAGGAAGAGGTTGCAGTGAGCTGACATCACACCATTGCATTCCAACCTGGGTGAAAGAGCTAAATTCCATCTCAAAAAAAAAAAAAAAAGAAGAAGAAGAAGGAAAACTCATAGATGAACACATACTGTTCTCTGCCAGATTATTTTTGAATGTGTAGTGAACAGCTAATGTTGTTCCCAACTATCTCTATGAAATGAATGGAAGAATTTTTTAAAAGGCTTAACATGAGACAGGTAAGGAGATACAATCTGATATCAAACCAATGCTTTCAGTAGTAGCTTTCCCTTAGGGGCTATAATATTGGAACGAACCACCATGTGTAACAATATCTTAAGAGCTATGATTAGGCAGGCTGGTTAGAAATCCTTTGTCAGAATAGGCAAATATTTACAGGTTCTGAAAAGCAGATTGCTGGTACCATTTACCTTAAGTTTCAAATCTTCGTTACTTCTTTATTCATTTTTTTCCAATATCTACTGAGATATAGATTGGTGAATTCTTATCCATTCTGCCACTCTGTGTCTCTTAAGTGGAGCATTTAGGCCATTTACATTCAACATTAGTAATGAGATATGAAGTACTATTCATCGTGCTACTTGATGCCTGAATACCTTGGTTTGTTTTCTCATTGTGTTATTGTTATATAGGACCTGAGAGATTTATGCTTTAAGGAGATTCTATTTTGGTGTATTTTGAGGATTTGTTTCAAGATTTAGAGCTCCGTTTAGAAGTTCTTGTAGTGATCACTTGGTAGTGGTGAATCCTCTCACATTTGTTTGTCTGAAATAGACAGTATCTTCCCTTCATTTATGAAGCTTAGTTTTGCTGGATACAAATTTCTTGGCTGATAATTGTTTTGTTTAAAGAGGCTAAAGATAGGACCCCAATTCCTTCTAGTGTGTAGGGTTTCTGTTGAGAAATCTGCTGTTACACTGATAGGTTTTCCTTTATAGGTTACCTCATGATTTTGCCTCGCAACTCAAGATTCTTTCCATCATCTTGACTTTAAACAACCTGATGACAGTGTGTCTAGGTGATGATCTTATTGCGATGAATTTCCTAGGTGTTCTTTGAGCGTTTTGTATTTGTATGTCTAGATCTTCAGCAAGGCTGGGGAAGTTTTCATCAATTACTCCCTCAAATATTCTTTCCAGACTTTTAGATTTCTCTTCTTCCCTGGGAACACCAATTATTCTTAGATTTGGATCCTTAACATAGTCCCAAACTGCTTGGAGGTTTTGTTCAGTTTTTAAAATTCTTTTTTGTCTTGGATGGATTAATTCAAAAGCCTTGTCTTTGAGGTCTAAAGTTATTTCCTTTGCTTGTCTGATTCTATTGCTGAGATTTCCCAGGGCATTTTGCATTTCTCTAAGTGTATCCTTGATTTCAAGAAGTTGCGATCATTTTTTATTTGTGCTATTTCACTGAAGATTTTTCCTTTCATATCCTGTATCATGTTTTTAATTTCTTTAGGTTAGAGTTCATCTTTCTCTGGTGCCTCCTTTATTAGCTTAATAATCAATCTTCTGAATTCTTTTTCTGGCAATTCAGAGATTGCATCTTGGTTTGGATCCATTGCTAGTGAGCTGATGAGATATTTTGGGGGTGTTAAAGAGCCTTGTTTTGTCCAATTACCAAAGGTGTTGTTCTCATTTGGGTAGACTATGTCAGAGGGAAGACCTGGGAACTCAAAGGCTGCTGTTCAGATTCTTTTGTCATGGGGTGCTCCCTTGATGTGCTGTTCTCCCCCTTCCCCTAGGGATGGGGCTTTCTGAGAGCCAAACCACAGTGATTGCTTTTGCTCTTCTGGGGTTAGCCACCCAGTGAAGCTACTGGGTTGGTACTGGGGAGTGTCCACAAAGAGTTCTGTGATGTGATTCATCTTCAGGTCTCTCAGCTGGAGCATCTGCTCCAGTGGAGGTAGCAGGAAAAGTTAAGTAGACTCTGTGAGGGTCTTTGGTTGTGTTTTTTAGTGTGGCGGTTTTGTGTTGGTTGGCCTCCAGCTAGGAGGTGGCATTTTCATGAGTGCATCAGCTGCAGTACTATAGGGAGAAAGTAAACTTGCCCTAGGGTTGCCTGGGCAAAACTTAAGTATTCAGGTTTTTCAGGTGGTGGGCAGGGCCATAGAACTCCCAAGAGATTATGACCTTTGTCTTTGAATACCAGGGTGGGTAGAGAAAGACCACCAGGAATGCCAGAAGTCACAGGCCTCATACCATTCCCACACAGTCCATAAGACCAGTCTGACTCCCACAAAGCCCTCCACAGCTAGTGAGCAGGATGAGAACTCGCCCTAGACCACCAGTCACCATACTGAGAAAGTAAACAGACTCATGGTTTTCCACCATCTCGGGGAGCCTGTAGTGGCGATCCACTTTCTTCAAAGGGTCTGTGAATTCTCTCAGCCTTCCTGCTATGTTGCTATGGTAGATCTTGAAGCAAAAGTTCATGAAGTGGGTCTCCACATGCTGCTCTGTCCAAGTGGGAACTGCAAGCTAGTCCTGCCTCCTGTACACCATCTTAATCCTCTGTCCAAAGTTTTTTAAATAGTCATTCAAAAACTAATGTGGTAAGAAGTAGAAAGAGCCCCCATGAACCCAGTACTCCTTATGCTTAGGCTCAGGAATACATAAAAGTTTTCTAGAGTAAGGTCCTTTTGCCCCATCAATTCTCATATAACTCCCCTCACTCAATTTTAACTTGGAGATTGTTCCTCCTTCAATCTAGTGTATGTGTTCTGCGTGAGCTCTACCCCTGCTCTAAAGGTGCACAACATGTGTCACATGCAAGCCAGTAAGCATAATATATTCCCCTGGCCGTGGTGCTTGTGGACACAGAGTGATTCCCCTGCAAGTAAAAGGGCTCACTGTTTCCCACTAGACTTCACTCTTGGACTCATCTGAGCCTAAAACTGCTGCAGTCATCTTCTCATCAAGCAAAGAGAGCCTAGGAATTTTATAAGTTATATGGAGAACTTTCATATGAAGCCAATGCAGTGGGAGGCAGAGAGGAGAAGCAGAGAAAAGAAAGAAGAAAGAGAGGAAGGGGTGCGGGGAGGTGAGGGGACCCTCTGTTTCAGTCCGGAATGCAGCTTTATAAGACGCTAGGCTACCAGTGGACATTTTGAGTTGAATGGGAAAATAAATGTCATCTTTGCCTCCAGTCCTTTGGTACAGGCATTCTAACACTTGTAGACTAATATAGAAAAAAAAAAAAATAACTCTAACAGATATGTTTAATCTGATGCCATTGCATCATTTCCAGGTCCTATTGAAAACTTATGAGAGGTTAGTGCCTCAGAGCTATAAAACCAACACAGAAGGATTTCACAATCTCAAGTCACTTTAAAACCAACATCACAGAAAATGTGATCATACAATGTTTAGCCAAATTCTATTTTGTGAGCATTTTGGGAAATGCAAATTCCATTTCTAATATAATAGAAAACTAGTAATTAGATGCAATCTGCATTGTGAACAAAATTACTAAACATTCTACCTTATAATCATTACAGCCCTGATATAAGCAATGAAAATTAGAAATCTTATTCCTCCTGTAGATTCTTGTTTAGTGTAGTCACACTAGTTTTATATTATATGAGTCCATATTTGAGGAAAAGTTGTAACCATACCTCCCCTAACGGTTTAAAATCTTGAAAAAAATAAAGTAAAAGCACAATGTGTTAAAGTTTTAAAAGGGGAAATTAGTGTCATCTTGTATTTTGAAGACGTGAAAGTAAAACTTTTATCTCTCCTTCTTCGTATGTTAAAGAATCATTGACTAAAACAGGCCCACTTTATTTCCTTTGGTGTTCTGAAATCATCAAGTAAACCCTCTTTATTCCTCCTTTAGAATGTTGTTAAAGTGTAAACTCCTTCCCTTGACAGTCAGGCTCTACGCTATTTCAGCCACGAAATTCCAATTTCTTGAAAAAATCACATTTATTATTATACTTTGGTTATTGGATCAAAGTCAGGACTTAATTCTGAACATTAATATGGTATATTCATAAAAAAGCTTTAGTTTTTAAGCATTAACATGGTAATCAGCAAATGTCTTTGAGAGATGGCCCAGATATTGGAAACAGCAGTAACCTGACTTTCAAGTGTCCATGAAAGTACAGACTGACTTCCAAAACACACAGTGCTTTAAGAAGAGATGTGAAACATCTTCCCAGAAATTATTGGATTAAAAAAAAAAAAAAACACCCAGATGAATATGAGCCAAAATGTCATCCAAAATGCCTCAAATTTTGTAGAATTCTACATTGAAAAGCAAATAGGACCAGATTGGAGGAAAATGCCAAGAAGTCTTTCATATGCATTATTTCTATGAATACAAAATTGTGTCATAGGAAAAGAGAAGCAGGCTTTTCTCTGCAATATACAATCTGGTAAGTGCATGGGAAGATAAGCTCATGAAAATTAGATCAATTTCCTTCAAAACAATGTTTGTGTGACTTGCATTTATACTTTCAGTCTAAACTAAGATAGTAATTTTTAAGTTAATAACATGCCTCAATATTTAATTTAAAAATTCCTACTTTGTAAAAATAAAAATAAACATACAAATTTGTACTACTTGTTTGGCAGTTATTGGCAGAAAAGATAAAAATAAAAATGGTATAGGACTTGGAGTATGACTATGGAGTTGGCCACAGCAAGTGGAAAGAGAGAGATGAAGAATGAGAGTGAGGTGGGAGGAGAGCAAGTGAAAGAGGAAGACCAAGAGGCATTCATTATACAAGCACAGGGTGAAATCATGTGCCTTAGGTTATAGTTTGCTGAGCAGAATAAGAGTAGTAACAATAAAAGCCAACATTTGTTGGATACTCATCATATGCCTGGTGGAATGTTAAGTGCTGATTATGTGATTATGTAACATTTCACTTAATCCTCTTTGAAAAAAGAAAAAAATATGCAGTTTCCCTACCACTACTAAAATTTGATACCTAGATGAGGTTTTTTCAGATTTTTTTCCTGCAACTAAATATCTAGAGATAACTTTTAACATACATGGCATTCTTTTTCAGTACCTACCGTGGTGCCAATTCATTGACCAAATAAACATGCTAGACATTTTTAAAGGAGAAGCTGAAACATTCTAAAAAACTAGAATACTACAGAACAAAATGGCCAGGTAATTGCAGATTCTTGAAACTTCGTTTCCATTTGAGTTATGCAATCTAAAAAGAAAAAAAAAAAAAAAAACATGAAAAGCATGTCTTCCACATTGAGGCTACAAATAGGTCCAACCTTACTCCACAAACCTTGCCCCAAATTAAAATAAAATCTCTGCAATGTACGAGTTATTCATTTTCCAGAGACAAGTATGCAAAGTAGCAGCAAGTGAGGGAAATTCTGGAAAGCCTCAGTACAGACAATTCGGAGGGCATAAAAAGCATACTTGATTTCCAGCCTCTTTCCCAGGGCCTATGCTTGAAGAGCTGCCAAACTGTCTTTACTTTGATCTAAGAAGAAAACACCAAAGGGCCAAAGTCTGATCACTACTTTTTCACACCTGGCAATGGAAGCAGCAAACAAAGATTCAGCTAAAAGAAAAAAATCAGAAACTTTTTTATTTTACATTTCAATGTTTGTAGGATGAGGCTGCTTAAAAAACCTAGAGCAAAATAAACTTTCCATGTTTCAGATGGAAGACTAAGTGCTAATATAATGATCACTTTCTGTACTTCTGCCATTACCTTTGAATAAAACATTTTTTTGTTACATTTTTTAAAATTTTAGTCTAAGTGTGGTTCTGTAATTATTTAAACGTCCTCTAAGATCACTCCATGAGGCATCATTAGAACAGAACTATCACATATACATTCACCATAATAAAGAAATATTTCTTATAAGAAAATAACTGTCCTTCCATACTCTTTTGTGGATCTTCCTGGGATTTTCTGGGATACTTCTTTCTACTGAAAGAATTTAGGTTTGCTCTTGGCTCTGAAATGAAACAGAATGGTATGTTAATTGAAAGATCTTAATGACCATTCTGAATTTAAAGCTGAAATTTCACTTCTGTTCTGTTTCCTATCTTAAATGGTATCCAGCTATATTGCCTAATATAGCCTCTCAAAGCTTCTGCAATGAGATTAAATGATGGTGATAAAATATTCCAATAATCATATGCCAACATATATTGATACTCCGCAATTAAATATAATTTCCCTCTCATTAATAATTTCCCAAGAAATATGATTACATTCAAAGACTAAAATCTTCAAAAAAAAATCCAAATTCTTACCTTAAAGTCCATAAAAGCTAAAGTCTGAAAAATTCCTGCTGTCTTTGTTGAGCAGTGTGAATTCAAAGAAAGTAAAGCCTCAAATCCCAACTTAAATTCCAAACTTATTCTCTCCAACTTCTCATTCTGTTCAGTTTCAGTTAGATGAATTCTCTATATCTGCATTTCTTTCAGCAGCTACAGCCTGACTCTTTCTCAGGAATGGGTACAGTTCCTTCAGGGCCTCAGAAATTTGTTTATTTGCTCAAAAGTCAACTCAGGAGCCTCACTTTTAAGGATCCAAAGCATTAATAGAGAATACAAAAGTGCACACCATGGTTTTCCAAACCCACACGTTTTAGAAAATAAAGCAATCCCCATTTGCTAGTAAAGTTATCCTAAACATAATTATGTTCTAGAACCCAGTACATACTGTTGTCAAAGGTCATTATAGAAACTCAAAAGTATCTGAAAAAGAAATACTAGTTTCAACTTTACTAAATTGCTGATCAACCCATCCCTGCATGATAAAAACCCTTAAAGTAGGCATCAAAGAAACATACCTCAAAATATTAAGAGCCATCTGTGACAGACCTGCAGCTAACATCATACTGAAGGGGAAAATTTAGAAACCTTCCCTCTTGATACTGGAATAAGACAAGGATGTCCACTTACACCACTCCTATTCAGCATAGTGCTGGAAATCCTAACCACAGCAATCAGCCAAGAGAAATAAATAAAAGGCATCCAAATAGAAAAAGAAGAAGCCACATTATCTCTCTTCACTGAAAATATAATTCTATACCTAGAAAACCCAAAGTCCAAAAGACTCCTAGATTTGATAAATGATTGGTCAAGTTTTGGGATACAAAATCGACATATAAATATCAGTATTATTTCCACACATGATCAACATTCAAGCTGAGAACCAAATCAAGAATGCAATCTCACTTACAGCGAAAACAAAAAGGAAACAAACAAAAACCTAGGAATACATCTGCCCAAGGAGGTAAAAGATCTCTATAGGAGATACTTGTCTGGGGTACATGAGAATTACCCTAAAAATCTATTAGTTGTATAGAAATATTCATAGCAGCATTATGCATATTGCTAAAAACCTGAAGCAATTTAATGCCCATCATCTGATGAATTAATGAACAAAACATGGTATATTTCCAAAACATGTTCAGATATAAAAAGGAATGAGTATTGCTACATGATATAATATAGATGAATCTTGAAAACACTGTGCTAATGGAAAGAAGCCAGTTACAAAAGGCAACAATATGGCTTGATTCCACTGACATGAACTATTCAGACTGTGTAAATTTGTGTAGACAAAAACTAGATTTCTGGTTGTCAGGAGATGAGAGAGGGAAGAATTGGGACTCACTGCTAATCAGTACAGGGTTTCTTTTTGGGGTGGCAGAAATACTCTAGAGTGAGACAGTAGTGATGGTCGCACTACATAGTTAATATACTAAAAATCACTGAATTATATGCTTTTAAACAGCAGATTTTATGTTATATAGATTATATCACAATTAAAAATAAATTGAGAGAAACCTCTCATAAGAGATTAAATTTGACTCTTATGATGGGATTCATCCTAACTATGGGACCAGAGTGGGTTAAAGGCTGAGATTTACTTATCTTCTTTCCGAGTTATTGTCATCTGAGATATTCCTGGCCTTTTAATCTCTAAAATTTGCAGTGGAAGCATCCCCCACCTCACCCACTGGGCATCAGGTCCTAACTAAGAAGTTCTTCCAATTCAGTATTTTCTCAGCCTTTTAGTCTCAACTTTCCTACTGAGTGCCATTCTAATGCTGTAGTAAGTGTGAACCTGGCCGTGTAGCCAACACTGTATCCTAGGAACTACAGTTTTGGTCCTGAGACACAATGGCTGCTGTCACTCACTACAGAATTGCTTAGAACTGTGAAACCTGGCTCCCAGTGAAGATTCTCCTGCCCCTCAGTCCCCAGAACTGTTCCAGCTGGAGAACCACCTTAAGCAAGTTCCTTAAACAAAGCTACTTCTGGTGAACTGCACTCCTTGAAGCCTCATGGAAAAAAAATCCCTCATGATTACTCCCCAAGAGATGGCATTTCCTCTGGTTTAGGATGCTACAGGCTCTGAACATTTTTGTCTGTCATGTCTTTTATGCTATATATCTCAAATGATTTCATTTTCTCCACTAGTAGTTTCAGGAAGACTTAGCTGACTAACCTACCTGAGAAGTTTCTTCGCTTCTGCCAAGTAGGATCATGATGTTGGCAGGATCTGAATTCTTTCTTTTTACCTTTCCATTGCTCTCGGGCCCAGATATTTTACTAGTATATTCTGCTAGATTGTGATTTATAGAGTTTTCCATGGTGAGATATACGAAAATAGCAGGTTCTGGGTCTGTCAAACATATCTGCTGTTTAAACATATTTTGTCTACATTCAAGCTTCCTGGGAAGATTATCCATCCCAGAAGACACCCCTCCATCACCCAATATCTATAATGGGCTCAGTACATATTATTGTTCTTCTGTCCACACACCTCCAATATAAATTATCTTTTCTGTGCCTTACTTCGAGTACTAACCAAAAATTGCTTGGGGATATTTTTTCTCAGGGAACAGTGTATAATACATCATCACCTTAAGTCACCTCGTTTTTTTGGTTTTCTTACACTGCTCTTGCCCACATTTATCCTCAAATTTGTTCTAATATTGTGGAACCAAGTCATACAGTTGTCTCAATATTTGCTTGGAGAGTTGGTTTCTGCTTACACTTATGAGCCAGTTTGCAGCATTTGGACACACCCTCTCAGAAATTACTCTAGTCTACTGAGATCTTGCCTTGCTTCCTCTCTAAATTTTATCAGGCTCCAGTTACTCTTTTTGATATAGCAACAATGAAAGTACAACCCCTTTTCTGAAACCTCCTGAGAACAGGTAGACCATCTACATCTGTCTTTCCTTGCAGGTCTTGTTTCCCCTTCACATCTATTGATCCAAACCAATAAAACTGCAACCTTTCTCATAAGGAAATCCTTTGTTTCCTTCAGGTAAATATGCCTAAATTTCTTTATTCTTATTATTCTGATGCACTTATTCTTATAGTAAGGTTGAAGCATACTCTTAAGCCCATGGCTTCCTGAGCAAAGCTGATTCTTGAGACACAGTCCTCAAAACACAGGCTTTCTAGACTTTAGTGTCATAATAGCTTCATTGAGGTGTTTTTCTATGTCAATCCAAAAAGGGACCATTTTTTATAATAAGGCTCATGTCTTTTTGCACATTTGTTAATAAAAATATACTACCCTTCTGTGGGCAAGGGTGCATTTTAGGTCTCAAAATGGTCTAATACCGAGATCACAGTTTATTTTGATTAACAAATCCATGGCCAACTTAAAACTGCAGTGTGGGGACTGGCTTTTAAAAGCCTGTGTTGAAGCCATGTATATCCATGAATTAGCCCATCTTTAGACCCTGAATTCAGCCTAAAATAGTGCAAAAAGTGAATGCCAACCTACATCTGTACACATAACGTAAAGTTCACTTACACACTAGTTCTTTAGTTTATACGTAAAAGTTAGTTGCACTAAATTCCTGGCCTGCAACCCTGGTTGACAAAGCAGATTGTAAAAGGTGTGGTCAATAATTACCTTGACCCCTCCCAACCATGATGCTCCCATACTTGTAAGTGAATCTTTCCCTCAGCTGCACTCTTTATGGAGGCCCTACATGCCCATCATCTGCTGATGCTCCGTGTTCTTCAAACTAAAACTGTAGCAATTCATATTCTAAATCCAGCCCACACTGGGTGCCATAACCTGCCCACCTTTAGCTTAAGACCAGCAGCTATAACACTGGCTGCATAAAAACCTGTGGGAAAGAGGGCCATAAATTAAGAGACTCATCGATGTCACACTGTCTAAGGCTGAAAGCTGTTTGCCAAAGAACAAGAGAGAACAGAGAAAAAAAAAAAAAAAAATCACCACAATCACACTGTACTATATAAGCCACTGCTAACTTCTAAGGACATGAACCCCTGTGGTATTTCCCTACAAAAACTTCAGTCGCTGAGTATTATTTTTCTTTTGATACATGAGCAGAAACATTATCTGTAACTTTCTACATAACCCCTGAAGCCTTCAAACCTTTAACAAATATAAATCTCTCATATAAAATAATCTCAACAGTTTTTATAATATACATGAGTCCAGGCACAATAGATCATGCCTGTAATCCCAGCACTCTGGGAGGCTGAAGCAGGAGAATAGCTTGAGCCCAGGAGTTCAAGACCAGCCTGGGCAATGTGGCAAAAGCTCATCTTTATTTAATCTAAATTATAAATTTAAAATATATAGATATATCTGAAAATTACACACTCTAACACAAATTATACAAACATGGTAATAACAATTGTCTTTGAGTGATGAAATGAGAATTTTAATTTCTATTTTCAATCTCCAAATTTTTTCCATAAAATTACAATTATTTATACAGCCAAATAACTGCCTACTTGGCAACTGTATGTCAAGAGAAAGTCACACTTTCTCCCCTTGTATCCAGAAGTCAAAAGGTGGCTAAAATTATGACATTCTTTCTAAACATACCTGCAGCCTCCTTACATTTAAGTGAGTCTGAATCTCACAGTGGCATCACCCCTAGCCTACAGGCCTGTATCCCATAAATTTATGGGTCTTGGCCAGGCACAGTGGCTTACACCTGTAATCCCAGAACTTTGGGAGGTTGAGGCGGGCAGATCATGAGATCAGGAGATCCAGACCGTTCTGGCTAACACGGTGAAACCCTGTCTCTACTAAAAATACAAAAAATTAGCCAGGCATGGTGGCGGGCACCTGTAGTCCCAGCTACTCCAGAGGCTAAGGCAGGAGAATGGCGTGAACCTGGGAGGCGGAGCTTGCAGTGAGCCAAGATCGCACCACTGTACTCCAGCCTGGGTGACAGAGCAAGACTCCATCTCTACATAAATAAATAAATAAATAAATATTTATGGGTCTTAATAAATTCCCTAAAATTATCAACAGAACAAAAATACAACAAAACAACCAAACATTAGGTTTTTATCTTCATGTATGAGATCACCCTTATGGGTCAGAAAAGCCTTTCCCATTTTCCAAAGAGAGTTGTAGCTAACATGTCACACCTGCAAAGAGACCACCTTAACTGGCTCCGTAAGTTCCCACGATGGGGATGGGATTTTCCAATTTAACCTTTCTCATCCCTCTTTGCAGATGACATAAAGTAATACTTAGAAAAAAAACAACAGACTTCATCAAAAAAACCCTGTTAGAGCTGATAGCAAATTTAGTAAAGTTACAGGATACAAAATTAACATAACAAAATTCAAAAATCAGTAGCATTTCTATACACCAATAATAGTCGAGCTTAAACAAAGTCAATAACTCAATCCTCTTTACAACAGAAACAAAACAGAAAATACTAAGGAATATGTTTAACCAAGGAGGTGAAAGATCTCTATAAGAAAAAACTACAGGCCAGGCACAGTGGCTCATACCTGTAATCCCAGCACTTTGAGAGGCCGAGGCGGGTGGATCACGAGGTCAGGAGATTGAGACCATCCTGACATCCTAACGTGGTGAAACCCCATCTCTACTAAAAATACAAAAAGTTAACCAGGTGTGGTGGCAGGCACCTGTAGTCCCAGCTACTCAGGAGGCTGAGGCAGGAGAATGGCATGAACCAGGGAGGCAGAGCTTGCAGTGAGTCAAGATCGCGCCACTGCACTCCAGCCTGGGCAAGAGAGTGAGACTCCATCTCAAAAAAAAAAAGAAAAAAAAAGAAAAAACTATAAAACATTGATGAAATATATGGATAATACAAACAAATGGAAAAATATCGCATGTTCATGGATTGAAAGAATCAGTATCTTTATTTTTTTCCAACACCTAAGTGCTCTGAAAGGAAGAATCAATACTGCTAAAATGACCATACTGCTGGAAGCAAAATACAGATGCAAGGCAATTTCTATCAAACTACTAACATCATTTTCCACAGAATTAGAAAAAAAAAATCCTAAAAATCATGTGGAACCAAAAAAGATCTCAAATTGCAAAGCAATTCTGATAAAAAGAACAAAACTTAACAGGACCTCACTTCAAACTATATTTCAAAGCAATAGTAACCAAAACAACATGGTATTGGTATAAAAATGGGAACATAATTCAATAGAACAGAATAGGGCATACAGAAATAAATCCACATATTTACAGCCAACAAATCAACACTGTCAAGATCACACACTGGAGAAAGGTCACCTTAAGTCAATAAAAGGTGCTGGCAAAACTGAATAACCATATGTAGAAAGAATGAAATTAGACTCCCAATCTCTCACCATATACAAAATTCAACCAAGATAAATTAATGACTTAAATGTAAGACCCAAAACTATAAAACTACTAGAGGAAAACGTAGATAAGACACCTCAGGACATTGGTCTAGGCAAATATTTCCTGGCTAAGACCTTGAGGGCAAAGACAATTATAACAAAAACAAACAAATTGAGCTATTTTCAACTACATGGTTTCTGCATAGCAAAAGAAACAATCAACAGAGGGAAAAGACAGGCTGTTGAATGGAAGAAAATATTTTAAAAGTATTCATCAAACAAGGGACTAATGTCCAGAATACACAAGGAATCCAACAATTTTAAAAAATCCTGTTAAAAAGTTGGCTAAGGACATTAATAATTCTCAAAAGAAAACATACTAATAACTAATAGTTATATAAAAAGTGCTCAACATCACTAATCATCAGGGAAATGCAAATTGAAACCACAATGAGATATCATTTTACCCCAGCTAAAATGATTAGAAAGACAAAACAAACAAGAACAACAACAAAAACAGATACTGGCAAGGATGTGGAAAAAGGGAATGTTTATATACTGTTGGTGGGAATGTAAACTAGTACAGCCACTACGAAAAACATTATAAACATTTTTTCTGAGACAGAGTCTCACTCTGTTGCCAGGCTGGAGTACAGTGGTGCGATCTCGGCTCACTGCAAGCTCGACCTCCCAGGTTCACCATATTCTGCCTCAGCCTCCCGAGCAGCTGAGACTACAGGCGCCCGCCACCTCACCCGGCTTATTTTTTGTATTTTTAGTAGAGACGGGGTTTCACTGTGTTAGTCAGGATGGTCTCAATCTCCTGACCTTGTGATCCACCCGCCTCAGCCTCCCAAAATGCTGGGATTACGAGTGTGAGCCACTGCGCCCGGCTTAATTTTTTGTATTTTTTATTTTTTTTTTTTTTGAGAGGGAGTCTCACTCTGTCGCCCAGGCTGGAGTGCAGTGGCACAATCTCAGCTCACTGCAAGCTCCCCCTCCCGGGTTCACGCCATTCTCCTGCCTCAGCCTCCCGTGTAGCTGGGACTACAGGCGCCCGCCACCGCACCTGGCTAACTTTTTGTATTTTTAGTAGAGATGGGGTTTCACCCTGTTGGCCAGGATGGTCTTGATCTCTTGACCTCGTGATCTGCCCGTCTGGGCCTCCCAAAGTGCTGGGATTACAGGCGTGAGCCACCCCTCCCAGCCCCAATTTTTGTATTTTTTAGTAGAGACGGGGTTTCACCATGTTGTCCAGGATGGTCTTTATCTCTTGACCTTGTGATCTGCCTGCCTCAACCTCCCAAAGTGCTGGGATTACAGGCATGAGACCAGGCTTGGCCAAACATTTCTTTAAAAACTGTTAAGTAAAACTATTATACAATCCAGCAATCCCACTATTGGGTATTTATCCAAAAGAAAAGAAATCCGTATATCAAAGAGATACCAGCACTCACATGTTTATAGCACTCTTCACAATAGCAAAGCTATGAAATCAACCAAAGTGTCAATAAAACATAAAGAAAATGTATATATGCACAGTGGAATGTTTTCAGTTATTGAAAAATTAAATGTCATTTACAACAACATGGATGGATCTGGAGGTTATTATGCTAAGTAAAACATGCCAGGCAGAGAAAGATAAATATTGTATGTTCTGCCTCATTTGTGGGAGCTAAAAAAGTTGATCTCGTGAAGATAGAGAATAGAATTATAACTACCAGAGGCTGGGAAGGTGTGAGGGTGGAAGTGGGGCTGAAGAGAGGTTGGTTAATGGAGAAATAAATTATAATGTTTGATAGCAGAGTAGGGTGACTACAGATAGCACAGTATATTTCAAAGTAGCTAGAAGAGAGGACTTGAAATGTTATCAACACAAAAAAATTATACTCAAGCTGATTGATACCTCAAATACTCCCAACTTTATTCTACATTCTACGCATGTAACAAATAATCACATGTACCTCATAAATATGTAAAACGTCATGAATAACTAAAACAAAAAAGCATTCTCAATACAAGTAAATGAAATCTGAGCAGGTCAGACATTAAACAGGTGTTTTCTGTATGGTGAGGTCTGTACATTTTAAACTTTAAGAATATTTGCCTGAACCAAATCAACTCCTAGCATGATAAAAAGAAAAACAAAACATGTTGATGTATATAAGTACACCCCCTCTATCCCTCAAACCCCTGCTGACAATGTTTATAAATGTATGCATTTAAATAAAAAGTGAAAGACTTCCATGTCCTGGGCAGCTGCAGCAAAGCATAATATTGTTGCCCATCCTTGAAGGCTTTGCATCATATCTTGATGTTGCTGCCTGTCAGGCCAAGGAATGAGTGGGGCCCAACGCACTCCATTGCTCCCTAAACAGGTTCCACCACCATTGCTGTGGGACTGAGGTACATTCAAGCCACACACATGCTTTCCAGTTCCTCCCAAGACTGCCTGCCTGACCATTCTCACAGGCAGTTGAGACATGTGGCACAGTTGCAGTTGCCCTACCTGAGTGTTCTGTTGGTGGCCTGGAAACAATTTACACCTTCTGATCACAGCAGGTGCTAAAGCCTGAGTGGCCACAGGACAAAACTACTGGCCTTATCCTAGTTCCCCCGGACTCAACACAATCACCCAGGGGCATGGAGATGAGATCTGTGATGTGACCTCTAGCAGAGGAGGAATTCCCACTGTCAGAACACAGAGAAGACTATGGTGTGAATGTATGCATAGAACCTGGGCCCCCACTTTGGTCAAGAGACTAGACCTAAAAGGGTGTGGTCTCATGGCCACAATTTCTGGAACTGTTCAACAATCTGAATGTAGACTGTTTGGGACCAGCCTAAACATTCTGGCCTGCTGGCAGCAGGTGGACTCTGGAGGGAGACCTGCCAGGTCAGGGGTGTGGGAGTTGGGTGGATCCTACTGCCACCTGCTATTCTGAACACTCTGGGTCACTCTCTCCTTCTTCTCAGTGGGCTCTGTGGTGGAGAGACACCTCTATTCCTCCCTGAAGTGTTGCGCCAGCAGCCTGGGAGCTGTGCCTAGACTGCTGCAATAGTTGGTACTTATGTCTGCCTTGAAAAGCCTGCTCATTGATATACCAACCCAGACATGGCTAGCATTGCCCACTCTGGTCACCTTGGCAGCAGAAAACTGGAGAGGGACCCCCAGGAGCTCCACAGCCTGCCCATCACTAAGATACCCTGGCACTTCTCTTGGTTTTAGAAGGCCAGGTAAAAATCTTACTGCCACCACTGAAGCTGCCTCTTTCTGGCAAGTATAGCCTACTGACTTTGATGCCAATCTGCATATCCATTACAACTTAGGCTGACATGACTGCACAGCATTCAGCTAGCTCTTACCACTGCCACCTACTGGTATATAGGATGGACAGTAAAATTCAAAATAATTCCTGCTGACAGAGTGCACACTGCTGTGAAAAACTATGAGCCTCCTCCCCATCTCTGCAAAAGACAGCAAGCCTACTCACATGCACAGTACACTGCTACTACATACTACAAAAAAACAGCATTTGAGAACACCACTACACAAAGGCTATCTATAACCAAGGAATTCATACAAAGCTTAGCCCCCTAATAGCACAAAGAAGCAAAGCCAAAAAACTGGCTACTTGACATACGAAATAGTCACGCCCTTGGGAGGGTAAAAATCCCATCTGAACAAAAGTAAATTCAAAAATGATAAATGACAGCTTCTCCAGATTAAAAACAAAATCAGAATGAGAACTCTAGCACCATGAAAAACAGAGTGTTATGACACCCATAAGGATCACACTAGTGGTCTAGAAATGGGTCCTAAACAAAATAAAAATTCTGAAATGAGAAATAAAGAACACAAACTATGGCTTGTAAGGAGGCTTAATGAGCTCCAAGAGAGTTGAAAACCACCACAAAGAAATCGGATAAACAATTTGGAAAGGGAGTCCCCACCCCCAGCCAAGAAAAGCAGTGAGTCAACGTGCGACCCCAGGGAAACCACACTTCTCCCCTGGATCTCTGCAACCCTCCAATCAGGAGATCACCTTGTAAGCCCACACCACAGGGACCTTGGGTCCAACACACAGAGCTGTGTAGAGTCAGCAGAGCAGCTGCTTAGGCATGCACAGAGACCCAGGGGTTTTACAGACTCTGAGCCCAGGATCCCTGACAAAGGTGACTGCAACTCAGGCAAGGTCAAAGGTCCATACATACCCCTAGGAAGGGGGCTGAATCAAGGGGGCTGAGCAGCATCAGTCTGCAGGCCCCACTTCCATGGTACCTCACAAGATAAGACACATTGGCTTGGAATTCCAGTCAGCCACGAAAAACAGTGTGGAGCCTGCCTGAGATGGGATGGAGCCCCCAGTGGAGGGGTGCACTATCATCTTTGCTGTTTGATCAACTCAGCTGTTCCAGCCTGCAGGCTGTGGAGAGTACCAACAGTCCAGATAAGAAAAAGTACCCTCAGCGCAGCATAGCTGCTTTGCCACAATATGGTCAGACTGCTTCATTAAGAGGGACTCCAATCCATTCCTCTTCACTGGGTGGGACTTCCCGACTGGAGCCTTCAGCCACCCCCAGCCTCCAGCCACCCCCTCCCACACATATTCTATAGACAGAGTTCTGATCTCTTCTTGGGATGGGCTGCCACTTTGGTTGTTTGGACGACTCGGCCATTCCAGCCATAGACCTATGGAGAGTCAAAGCTCAAAGGGGCGGAGGTGATTTTGCAGCCTGGCATGATTGTTTTCTTGAGGCGTGGCCAAACTGCTTCTTTAAATGGGTCCCTGATCCACTTCTCCTTACAAGGTGGGTCCTCCCAGCCAGGGCCTCCAGTCGCACCCACCTGTATACTACAGACAGCATTCTGATAGCTCTCTGAATGCTTGTGGGGAGGAGTGGGTCATCATCATTGCTGTTTGGGTGACTTGGCCATTCAAGCCTGTGGGCTTTGGAGAGTCTAAGCAGACCAGGCCAAAAGCAATTCCCCAGTATGGTATGGCTGTTTTGTTGAGGCATGGCCAGACTGCTTCTTTAAACAGGACACAAATCCATTCCTCCTTGCTGGCTCTCCCAGCCAAAGCCTCTGGCCACCACCATTTGTGTTCTACAGCAAACAAAGTTCCAATTTCTCCCTCCAATGGAGTGCCTGAGGAGTGAAGCAGGCCACCACCTTTGCTCTTTGAGTATCTCAGCTGGTCCAACCTATGGGCCTTAAAGAGTCCAAACCAACTGGGAAGCTGAAGGGATCTCCAATACAACACAATTCCTCTACAAAATGTAGCCAGATTGCTTCTTTAAGTTGGTCCCTGATCCCTTTCCTTCTGACTGGGTGAGATGTTCCAACCCAGGTCTCCAGCCACCTCCTACAGGTGCTTTCAAGCTGGAAAAATATCAGTAATCCCCTGGGATGAAGCTACCAGAGGAAGGAACAGGTTGCCATCTTTGCTATTTCACAGGCTTCACTGGTGATACCTTCAGGTACCGGAAAAACTGAGGCAACAAGGGTCTAGAATAGAACCCCAGCAAACTGCAGCAGCCCTACCAAACAGTGGCCAGCCTGTTAAAAGAAAAACAGACAACCAGATAAACAACAAAAACACAAAAACCCCAAAGATCAGGAACCTCAAAGATTGAAGGTAGGTAAGTCCAAAAAGATGAGAAAGAATCAGTGCAAATATAATAAAAGCTCAAAAAGCCAGAGTACCCCTCTCTTCCGAAATGACAACATCTCTCCAGCAAGGATTCAGAACTTGGCTGAGGCTCAGATAGCTAAAATGACACAAGTAGGCTTCACAATGTGGATAAAAATGAACATCACTGAGCTAAAAAAGCAAGTTATAATCCATTGTAAGGAAGCTAAGAATCATGATAAAACAATGCAGGAGCTGACAGTCAAAATAGCCAGTATAAAGAGGAACATAACTGACCTGATAGAGCTGAAAAACACACTACAAGAAATTCACAATGCAATCACAAGTATTAGTAGCAGAATACACCAAGCAAAGGAAAGAATCTCAGAGCTTGAAGACTGGCATTCTGAAATAGGCAGGCAAGAAGAGATAACAAAGAATAAAAAGGAATGAACAAAACCTCACAGAAATATGCGATTATATAGAGACTGAATCTATGACTAACTGGAGTACATGAAACAGACATAGAGAATAAAACCAATTTGGAAAACATATTTCAGGATATCACCCAGAAGAACTTCCCCAATCTACCTAGACAGGCCAACACTCAAATTCAGGAAATGCAGAGAACCCCAGTAAGATAATCCACAGAAGATCATCCCCAAGACACATAATCATCAGATTCTCCAACGTCCAAATGAAGGAAAAATATTAAGGGCAGCCAGAGAGAAAGGACACATCATCTACAGAGGGAAGCCCATCAGATGAATAGTGGACCTCTCAGCAGAAACCCTACAAGCCAGAATAGATTGAAGGCCAGTGTTCAGCTTTCTTAAAGAAAAGAAAGTCAAATCCAGAATTTCATACATGGCCAAACTAACCTTCATAAGCAGAGAAGATATAAGATCCTTTTCAGACAAACAAATGCTATGGGAATTCATTAGCACCAGACCTGACTTATAAGAGTTCTTGAAGAAAGCACTGAATATGGAAGCGCAAAACTATTACCAGCCACTACAAAAACACACTGAAGTACACAGATTGGTGTCACTATGAAGCAGCCACATAAACAAGTCTACAAAATAACCAGGCAGTGTCATGATGACAGGATCAAATTTACACCTAATAATTTTTCTTTTTTTTGAGACAGTCTTGCTCTGTTGCCAGACTGGTGTGCAGTGACACGATTTTGGCTCATTGAAACCTCCAACTCCCTGGTTCAAGTGTTTCTCCTGCCTCAGCCTCCGAGTAGTTGAGATTACAGGCATGCACCACCATGCATAGCTAATCTTTGTATTTTTAGTAGAGACAGGGTTTCACCATGTTGGCCAGGCTGGTCTTGAATGCCTGACCTCATGATCCACCTGCCTCGGCCTCCCAAAGTGCTGGGATTACAGGTGTGAGCCATCACGCCCAGCCTACACATAATGATTTTAACCTTAAATGTAAATGGGCTAAATGCCCCAATTAAAAGGCACACATTGGCAGGCTGGATAAATAATCAAGACCCATTGGTATGCAGTCTTTAAGAGACCCATCTCATGTGCAAAGATACAAATAGCTCAAAATAAAGGGATGGAGGAAAATTTACAAAGCAAATAAAAAGCTGAAAAAAGCAGGGGTTGCAATACTAGTTTCTTGAAAAAAACAGACTTAAAACCAAAAAAGACAAAAAAGGGGCATTACATAATGGTAAAGGGCACAATTCAACAAGAGCTAACTATCCAAAATATGTATGAACCCAACACAGGAGCACCCAGATTCATAAAACAAGTTCTTAGAGACCTAGAAAGACTTAGACTCCCACACAATAATAGTGGGAGACTTTAACACACCACTGAAAATATTAGACAGATCATTGAGACAGAAAATTAACAAAGATATTCAGGAACTGAACTCAGCTCTAAACCAAGTGAACCTCATATAGATATGTACAGAACTCTCCACCCCAAAATAACAGAATATACATCCTTCTTATCACCACATGTCACTTATTATAAAATCGACCACATTATTGGAAGTAAAACACTCCTCAGCAAATCCAAAAGAACTGAAATAACAATAAACAGTCTCTCAGACAACAGCACAATCAAATTAGAACTCAAGAGTAAGAATTTCACTCCAAACCATATTACTACATGGAAGTTCAACTACCTGCTTCTGAAAGGGTAAATAATGAACTTAAGGAAGAAATCAAGAAGTTCTTTCAAACTAATGAGAACAAATATACAACACACCTGGGAATCTCTGGGACACAGCTAAAGGAGTGTTAAGCGGGAAATTTACAGCACTAAATGCCCACATCAAAAAGCTAGAAAGCTCTCAAGTCAACAACCTAAATAACAACTAAAAGAACTAGAGAACTAAGAGCAAACAAACCTCAAAGCTGGAAGAAGGCAAGAAATAATCAAGATCAGGGCTGAACCAGAAAAGATAGAGACACAAAAAACCCTTTTAAAAATCAACATATCCAGGAGCTTGTTTTTTGAAAAAATTATTAAAATAGACCACTAGCTAGACTAGTGAAGAAGAAAAGAGATAAGATTCAAATAGACAAAACCAGAAATAATAATAAGGATATCACCATTGACCCCACAAAAATACAAACAACTATCAGGAAATACTCTAAACACCTCTATGCACATAAACTAGAAAATCTACAAGAAACAGATAAAATCCTGGACACATACAACCTCCCAAGACTGAACCAGAAAGAAACTGAATCCCTGAATATACCAATAATGAGTTCTGAACTTGAGGCAGTAATAAATGCCTACAAACCAAAAAAAAAAAAAAAAGCCCAGGACCAGATGAATTCACAGGTGAATACTACCAGAGGTACAAAGGTACAAAGAAGAGCTGGTACCATCTGAAACTATTCCAGAAATCTAAAAAGGAGGGACTCCTCCCTAACTCAATCTATGGGGCCAGTACACCAAAACCTGGCAGAGATGTAACAAAAGAAAATTTCAGTCCAAAAGAAAACTTCAGTCCAATATTCTTGAAGAAGATCGATGCAAAAATCCTCAACAAAATACCAGCAAACTGAATCCACCAGCACTGCAAAAAAGCTTATCTACCACAGCAAAAAGCTTATCCACCACAATCAAGCTGACTTCATTCCCAGGATGCAAAGCTGGTTGAACACACACAAATCAAATGTGATTCATCACATAAACAGAACTAGATATAAAAACCACATGATTATCTCAACAGATGCAGAAAATGCCTTTGATAAAATTCAACATCCTTTCATGTTAAAAACTCTCAATAAACCAGGTATTGAAAGAACATACCTCAAAATAAAAGCTATATATGACAAACCCACAGCCAATATTATAGTAAATAGGCAAAAGATACAAGCATTCCCCTTGAAAACTGGCATAAGAGAAAGTTGCCTTCTCTCACCAGTCCTATTCAACATAGTATTGGAAGTTCTGGACAGGGCAATCAGGCAAGAGAAAGAAATGAAGGGTATTCAAATATAAAGAGAAGTCAAACTATCTTTGTTTGCAGATGACATGACTCTATTTCAACAGAACCTCATCATCCCAGCCCAACAGCTTCACAGAAAAAGCTCATAAGCAACTTCAGCAAAGTCTCAGAACATAAAAGCCATCTGCAAAAATCACCACCACTCCCAAACACCAACAGGCAAGCCAAGAGCCAAATCATAAATTAAATCTCATTCACAACTGCCACAAAAATAAAATCACTTTTGCTATGCTTTAGAAGAGACTGGCAGCATTTTCCCCTAACCTAGAGAACTATGGGACTTGGAACTTCAGAGAGATGATTTGGGGTATCTTTGCAGAAGAATTTTTTTTTTTTTTTTCTGAGAGAGTTTTGCTCTGTCACCCAGGTTAGAGTGCAGTGGTGTGATCTCACCTCACTGCAATCTCCACTTCCTGGGTTCAAGCAATTCTCATGTCTCAGCCTCCTGCTGAGAAATGCAGGCATATGCCACCACACTCAGCTAATTTTTGTATGTTTTGTAGAGATACCGTTTCCCCATGTTGGCCAGGCTGGTCTCAAACTCCTGACCTTAAGTGATCCAACCACCTCAGCCTCCAAAACTGTGGGATTATAGGCAGGAGCCATGGTGCCCATCCCAGAAGAACTTTCTAAGCAGCAAATCATTCAAGATATAACCTGGCTGTTTATTTGTTTATTTTTGAGACTGCATATAGCTCTGTCGCCCAAACTGGAGTGCAGTGATCTTGGCTCACTGCAACCTGCGCCTCTCGGGTTCAAATGATTCTCCTGCCTCAGCCTCCTGAGTAGCTGGAATTATAGGCACATGCCACCATACCTGGTTAATTTTTGTGTTTTCAGTAGAGACAGGGTTTCACCATGTTGGCCAGGCTGGTCTTGAACACCTGACCTCGTCATCCATCCGCCTCGGCCTTTGAGACTGCTGAGATTACAGGCGTGAGCCACCGCGCCCAGCCATGACCTGACTGTTTCTTAACGTGTACGGTCATGTGTCTTCACAAAGAGATGGTCTGAAATTGGAACTTATGTTAAAAAAAAAAAAAAAAAAAAAAAAAAAAAAAGCATAAAAGTTTGGAAAACTTACAGCCTGACCGTGTGTTAGGAAATAAAATGCATTTTCTGGGGAGATAGTCAAGCTACTGGCTGTAGAAATTTGCATAAGAGAAGGTGAATATTAATAACCAAGACAACAGGAAAAAATGTCTTCAGGGCATTTCAAAGATCTTCATGGCATCTCCTCCCATCAAAGGTCTGAAGGCCTAAGAGAAAAAAATAGTTTTGTTGACTGTACCCAGGAGCTCACTACTTTGTGCAGCTTTGGGACATGGAGCCCTGTGTCCCAGCTGCTCCAGCTCCAGCTGTGGCTAAAAGAGGCCAAGGTAGAGCTCAGACACTGGCTTCAGAGGGTACAAGTCCCAAGCCTTGGTGGCTTCTACATGCTGTTAAGCCTGTGGGTGCACAGAAGGCAATAGTTTAGGAGCCTATACCTAGATTTCAGAGGATGTATGGAGATGCCTGGATGTCCAGGCAGAATTCTGCTGCAGGGATAAAGCACTCATGCAGAAGCTCTACTAGGGCAGTGCAGAAGGGAAATGTGGGGTTGGAGACCCCACAGAGAGTCCCCACCAGAGCACTGCCTAGTGGAACTGTGAGAAGAGGGCCACCATATTCCAGACCCCAGAATGGTAGATCCACTGACAGTTTGCACCATGCACTTGGAAAAGCCAAAGGCACTCAGCGCTAGTCCCAGTAAGCAGCAATAGGGGCTGTATCCTGCAGAGCCACTGGGGTGGAGCTGCCCAAGGTATTGGGAGGCCATGCCTTGTGTCAGTGTGGCATGGAGTCCAAGGAGATTATTTTGGAGCTTTAAGATTTAATGACTACCTTGCTGGGTTCTGCACTTGCATGGGGCCTGTAACCTCTTTGTATTGGCCAATTTCTCTCATTTGGAATGGGAGCATTCACCCAATGCCTGTACTTCCACTGCATCTAATAAATAACTAACTTATTTTTTATTTTACAGGCTCACAGGTGAAAGGAACTTGCCTAGTCTCACATGAGACTTTGGACTTGGATGTCTGAGTTAATGCTGGAATGAATTAAGAGTTTGGGGGACTGTTGGGAAGGTGTGATTGGTTTCAAATGTGAGGAGGACATGAGATTTGGGAGAATCCAGGAGTGGAATAATGTTTTGCTCTGTGTCCCCACCCAAATCTCATTTCGAATTGTAATTCCCACATGTCAAGAAAGAGACCTAGTGGGATATAACTGGATCATGAAGGTGGTTTTCCCCATGCTGTTCTCGTGGTAAGTGAGTTGTAATGAGGTCTAATGGTTTAAAAATGTGTGGCAGATCCCCCCTTACTCTCTATCTCCTGCTACCAGGTAAGATGTGCTTTGCTTCCCCTTCACCTTCTGCCATAATTGTAGGTCTGCCATTAATTGTGAGTCAATTAATCCTCTTTTATTTATAAATTACTCAGTCTCAGGTAGTTCTTTATAGAAGTATGTAAACAGAATACCATGTTGCCCAAAGCAATTAACCAATTCAATACTATTCCCATTAAATTACCATGACATTCTTCACAGAATTAGAAAAAACTATTTTAAAATTCATATGAAACCAAAAAGAGCCCAAATAGCCAAGGCAATCCCAAGCAAAAAGACAAATAAAAGCTGGAGGCATCACACTAGTTGACTTTAAACTATACTACAGGGCTACAGTAACCAAAATAGCATGGTACTGGTACAAGAACAGATACACAGACCAATAGAACAGAATAGAGAACCCGGAAATAAGACCATACAACTACCACCATCTGATCTTTGACATACTTAACAAGAAGGAGCAATGGGGAAAAGATTCCCTATTTAACAAATGGTGCTAGGAGAACTGGCTAGCCATATGCAGAAAATTGAAACTGGAAACCTTCCTTACACCATATACAAAAACCAACTCCAGATAGATTAAAGACTTAAATGTAAAACCCCAAACTGTAAAAACTCTAGAAGAAACCCTAGGCAATACCATTCAGGACACAGGCATAGGCAAAGATTTCATGATGAAGACCAATTGCAACAAAAGCAAAAACAGATGAATAAGACCTAATTAAATTAAAGAGCTTCTGCACAGCAAAAGAAATTATCAACAGAGTAAACAGAAAACCTACAAAATGGGAAAAACCTTTTGTGATCTACCCATCTGACAAAGAGTCTAATATCCAGCACTGGATAGCGCTCCCAGTACTAATATCCAGCACACTAGAACCTGTAGGAGGGAAGAGGGTGGGAAAAGGGGGAGAGAGGATCAGGAAGAATAGCTAATGGGTACTAGGCTTAATACCTGGGTGATGAGATGATCTGTGCAACAAATCAACAGGGTATATGTTGATGTTTGTAACAGATCTGAACTTCCTGCACATGTACCCCTGAATTTAAAATAAAAGTTAAAAAATAAACACAACAAAACATCAAAAACAATTTAAAATGTGAAAGGAAAGACAGATTTTAAAAAACAGAACTTCTGAAACTGCGAAGTTACATAGAGTCAAAAGTTTTCACAATATCCTAGACCAAGCAGAAGAATTTTAGAACATAAAGACGAATCTTTCAAATTCACCTACACACACACACAAAAAATTTTTTTTAAGTATTTTTAAAAATGAACAAAGCCTTTGGGCCAGGTGCAGTGGTTCACGCCTGTAATCCCAGCACTTTGGGAGGCTGAGGCAGGCAGATCACCTGAGGTCAGGAGTTCAAGACCAGCCTGACCAACATGGAGAAACCCCATCTCTACTGAAAACACAAAATTAGCCAGGTGTGGTGGCACATGCCTGTAACCCCAGCTACTCGGTAGGCTGAGGCAGGAGAATTACTTGAACCCAGGAGGCAGAGTTTGCAGTGAGCCGAGATCACGCCATTGCACTCCAGCCTGGGCAACAAGAGCGAAACTCCATCTCAACAACAACAAAAAAGATGAACAAAGACTTTGAAAAATATGGGATTATGAAAAGTGAGCAAACCCACCAGTTATAGTCATACCTCAGGGAGAAAAAAGTTAAAGTCTTGGAAAACATTTAATGAAATGCTTTAGGAAATTTTTCATGGTCTTGATAGACATGTAGATATGCAAATGCAAGAAGCTCAGGGAACAACTAGAAGATACTTTACAAGGTGAATATCACCAAGGCATGTAGTCATCAGCCTGTCCAAAGTCAACATGAAGAAAAAATCATAAGAGCATCTAAAGAAAAGCATCAAATCATCTATAAAGTAAATGCCATCAGACTAACAGCAGATATCTCAGCAGAAATCTTACAGACCAGGAGATTAAAGACCTATTTACGCCTTTTTAAAACAAAAATACCAGCCCCAAATTTTATATCCTGCCAAATGAAACAGAGAGAAAGTCTTTCAAAGGCAAGCAAACACTAAGGAAATTTGTCACCACTAGACCAGCCCTACAAGAAATACTCAAAGAAGTTCTAAACATGGAAACAAAAGAATCGTACCATTATAAAAACACATGCAAGTGGCCAAGAAATAAATTAAAAAGCTACTCAGCATCAGTAAGCATAAGAGAAATCCAAATCAAAACCAAATAAGATACTATCACACAGTCAGAATGGCTATTATCAAAAAATCAAAAAAACAACAGATACTGGTGAGGCTGTGGAGAAAAGGGAATATTTATGCACTGTTGGTGGGGAAAGCAGTTTTGAGATATCTCAAGGAACTTAAAACAGAGCAACCATTAGACCCAGCAATCCGATTACCGGGAATATGCTCAAAAGAAAATAAATCAATATGCCAAAAGACACATGCACTTGTATGTCTATTACTGTGCTTTTCACAATAACAAAGGCATGGAAAGTCAACCCAGATGTCCCTCAACAGTAGATTGGACAAAGAAAATGTGGTACATACACACCATGGAATACTACACTGCCAAGAGTAAAATCTTGTTCTTTTAAGCAACATGCATAAACTGGAGACTATGATCCTAACCAAATTAACACAGAAACAGAAAATACTACATGTTCTCACTTATAAGTGGGAGCTAAATATTCAGCACACTGAGACATAAACATAGGAACAACAGACACTGTAAACTACTAGACTGGGGAAGTAGAAAGGGAGGTATGGGTTGACAATCTACCTACTGGGTAATATTCTTACTAACTGGTTGCAATGTACCCTTGCAACAATCAATCTCATGTACCTCTGCATCAAAAATAATTGTTAGCTGGGCATGGTAACTCACACCTGTAAGTCCAGCAATTTGCAAGGCCGAGGTGAGTGGAACACTTGAGGTCAGGAGTTTGAGACCAGCCTGGCCAACATGGTGAAATCCCATCTCTACTAAAAATAGAAAAAAATAAGGTGGGTGTGACGGCACGTGCCTGTAATCCCAGCTACTCAGGAACTTGAGACAGGAGAATCACTTGAACCCGGGAAGTAGAGGTTGTAGTGAGCTGAGATCGCATCACTGCACACCAGCCTGGGTGACAGAGCAAGACCCTGTCCCAAAATAAATAAATAATCATTAAAGTTAAAAAAAACATATAAATACAAATCTCACAGATCTTATGGAGCAATTACAATTGAGACACCAAACAAACTAGATAACTATATTATGACAGGAATAAAATATTACATATCAATATAAACCTTGAATGTACATGGCCTAAGTGCTCCGCTTAAAAGATGGAGAATGGCAAATTGAATTTAACAGAAGATTCAGACATTTGCTGCCAAGAAGAAACCCACCTAATGAATCAACACACTCAGACTCAAAGTTAAGTGAACAGAAAACAAAAATGAGCAGGAGCAGTTGTACTTTTATCAGATAATACAGATATTAAATTAACAACAACACAACAAAAAAGAGGTTATTATAAAATGATAAAGAAGTCAATTAAACAAGCAGATATAACTATTCTTAAAATACATATACCCCAAACAGGAAACCCAGGCTCATTAACTAAATATGAGTAGACTGAAGGAAAGACACAGACAGCAATATAGTAATAGCAGTGCACTTCAACAGCCCACTGACAGCAGTAGACAAATCATCAAGGATAAAAATCCCCAGTGAAACTCTGAACTTAAAATGAACTGTACACCAAATGGATCAAATAGACATTGACAGAATATTCTACTCAACAACCACAAAATATATATTTTTCTCATCTGCACATGAAACATTCTAAAAAATACTCCATATGTTTTACCATATGAAAGTCTCAATAAATGCAAAAAGATCAAAATCATATCAAGTATCTTCTCAGACCACAGTAATCCTATTGTAATTTTGAATAAAATTAGAAATCAGTACCAAGAGGAAATCTCAAAACTACACAAATACATGGAAACTAAACACTGTTCTTGAATAATCTTTGGGTAAACAAAAAAACTAATGCAGAAATCAAAAAAATTTTTTGAAAAGAATAAAAATAGAGACAAAAAAATACCCAAACCTCTGGGATACAACAAAAGGAATGCTAACAGGAATGTTTACAGCATTAATTATGTCAAAATGACAGAAATAGCTCAAAATAACAACCCAATGTCACACCTCAAGGAACTAGAGAAATAAAAACAAACCAAACCCAAGGCCAGCATCACAACAAAAAACACAAACATCAGAGCCCAACGAAAAGAGATTGAAATGAAAAAAGATACAAAGGATTGGCAAAATGAAAAGCTGGCTCTTTGAACAAACAAAATTAACAAACTGGTAGCTAGGTTAAACAAACAAAAAAAAAAGCAAGAACACTCAAATAAGCACAATCAAAAAGAGTAAAAGTGACATTCCAACTGATACTGATACGGCTCTGTTGTTTGGGGACACACCCAGGGTCCTTGGTCTTGAGCAAAGAAAATTAGTGACATGGACACATGTGGAGTGGATTAAGGAGCAGAAAGTTTAATAGGCAAGAAAGAAGAGAGCAGCTCCCCTGTATAGAGGGAGGGAAAGCAGTCGCTTATATTGGGAGGTTCAAGGAGGTGATGTCTGATTTGCATAGGGTCCAGGGGATTGGTTTGACCAGGTGTGTCATTCGCATAGCCTGCAATAAAACTGGCCTTTTATTATGCAAACTCAGCTCCCTAACTGGTCACCATGACACCTGTACAGATGGCCTCTACCTGACTCCCCACCATGATGTCCGTACACGTGACAACAAAGAAAAAGTAGTGGGAACCACCATATTGGGTGGACCTGGCTCTTAGCTACCTGCATTTACATATGCAAAAGTGTAGCTTGCATATCAATGCTTGCAGGTATGGTTTTTCAGGCCACTTTTTTAAAAGAAGAAATGTTTTGGGGGCTGCTTTTTTATTAAAAGGGAAAGCCTTACTGAGGACTCTTTTACCCTTTCTAGCTGCCTAAAATAATTTAATAACTCCTGTAATAATACCAAAAATATACAAAAGATTATTAGAGACTATTATGGGCATATACTCAAAAACTAGAAAATCTAGGAAACATAAACTCATGGATACATACCTCATAAGACTGAAACAGGAAACAATAAAATTCCTGAGCAGACAAATAAAAGGTAATTAATTTGACTCAGTAATTTAGAAAATCTCCCAACTAGAAAGAGCCCAGGGCCATACATATTCACAGTTGAATGTTACCAGACATAAGTAAAGCAACACATCAAAAAGGCAATACATCACATACAAGTGGGTTTTATTCAAAGGACGCAAGGATGGTTCAATATAAGGAAATCAATAAATGTAATTCAACACACAAAGAGAACTATGAAGAAAAACCATATGATCATCTCAATGGATGCAGAAAAAGTATTAGATAAAATTCAATATCCCTTCATGATAAAAAAATTCCTCAACAAATGAGGCACTGAAGGAACAGTTCTCAAAATAAAAAAAGTCACGTATGCTAAACCCACAGCCTACATCATACAGAATGGGCAAAAGTTGAAAGTGTTCTCCCTAAGAACTGGAACACGACATGGATACCCAATTTTACCACATCTATTCAAGATACTACTTGAAGCCCTAGACTGAGCAAGTAAGCAAGAGAAAGAAATGAAAGGCATCCAAATTGGAAAAGAAAAAGTCAGATTATCTCTGTTTGCTTATTGATCTTATACCTGGTAAACCATAAAGACTCGTACGAGAAACTTCTAGACTTTATAAATGACTTCAGTAATGTTTCAGGATACAAAATCAAAGTGCAAAAAGCAGTACCATTTCTAAACACCAATAACGTTCAAGATGAAAACCCAATCAAGAACTCAATCTTATTTACAATAGTCACACAAACATGAAATACCTAGATGTTCATTTTAGTCAAGGAGGTGGAAGATCTGTGTTAGGAGAACTACACTCCAAGTAAAGACAAAATACTGATGAACGAAATCACAGATCAAACAAATGTATAAAAAAAAAACCTATAACCACATATTTGAAAGAATCAATGTCATTAAAATGGCCATACTGCCCAAGGAAATAAAACAAATTCAATGCATTCTGGTCAAACTATTACCATCATTTTACAAGGAATTAGTAAAACAATTCTAAGATTTGCACAGAACAAAAAATAAAGCCCAAACAACCAAAGGAATTCTAAGCAAAAATAACACAGATGGAAGCATCATATTACCTGACTTCATATTATACTATAAGACTGTAGTAACCAAAACAGCATGATGACGGTACAGAATTATACCAACCGGTTAATGGAACTGAACAGGGTCCTTATACCTACAACCAAGTCATCTTCAATACAGTCAACAAAAATACACAATGAGGAATAAACAACCTATTCAATAAATTGTCCTAAAAAAATTAAACAGCCACGTGTAGAAGAATAAAACAGGACCCTTATCACTCACCATATACAAAAATTAACAGAAAATGGATTAAAGACTTAAATGTAAGACTGGAAACTATAAAAATTCTAGAAGAAAAGCTAAAAAAAAAAACCCTCTTCTGGATACTGGTCTTTGCAAAGAATTTATAACTAAGTCAATGCAACAAAAGCAAAAAATACACAACTAAGATTATATTAAACCAAAGAGCTTCTGCACAGCAAAAGAAATAATCAACAGAGCAAACAGACCACCTAAAGAATGGGAGAAGATACTTGCAAATTATGCATTTGACAAAGTAGTAATATCCAAAATCTATAAGGAACTCAAGCAACTCAACAACAAAAAACATTAAAAAGCAAGCAAAGGATGTAATAAGATATTTATCAAAAGAAAACATACAAGTGGCCAGCAAGGTTACGAAAAGATGTTCATCACTAATCATTAGACAAGTGCAAATTAAAGTTGCAGTGAGATACCATTTCACACCAGTCAGAATGGCTACTATTAAAAAGTAAAAAAAAAAAGAAAAAAGTGAATGCATATACAATATAAATTAGTACAACCTAGCTGGAATCAGCTTCAGTTAAGGGGGAAGGTTGCAGAAGCCAAGGTTCTTGTCATGTAGATGAAGCCTCTAGATAGCAGGTTTCAGAAAGAATATATGTGAATGTTCTTATCATAGGTGTCAGACTACCTGGAGAGGCCTAGAAAGGGAGAGAGATTCTTTACAGAATGCAAATCTTATCAAGAGACAGATTTGCAGGGCCATTTCAAAATATGTCAAAAAATATATTTTGGGATAAAGTACTTTGATTTTCTTTTAGGGCCTGTTATTTGTCATGTGATGTTATGCCACAGTCAGGTTGGAGTTGGTCTTCTTGTTACAAAGAGGCTGTTTTTGTCAGTTATAATGTTAATGCTGTTCACTTGTACCTCAACTCCAAGGATAGAAGGGTACAATGAGACATGTCTGACTCCACTTACCATCATGGCCTGAACTAGTTTTTCAGGTTGGTTTGGTCTTCCTTGTCTAAGAAATCTACTTAGTTGGGGGACTTATAATTTTATTCGTGCTTTACATCCTGCTCTTTCTGGCAAACGTTTGCAAGGCAACATCAATAGTGAAACTTTGGCTGGGCTTGGTGACTCATGCTAGTAATCCCAGCACTTCAGGAGACCAAGGTGGGCAGATCACTTGAGGCCAGAAGTTCAAAACCAGCCTGGCCAACATGGCTAAACTCCATCTCTATAAGAAACGCAAAAATTAGCCAAGTGTGGTGGTGCATGCCTGTAATCCCAGCTACTTGGGAGGCTGAGGCAAAAGAATCGTTTGAACCCAAGAGGCAGAGTTTGCAGTGATCTGAGATGATGCCACTGCACTCCAGCCTAAGCAACAGAGCAAGACTCTATTTCAAAAAAAAAAAAAAGTCAAACTTTAATTTTTTCCCTGTTGCCAGCGTGGTGAAGCTACCTGCCCTGGATTCATTCTCTTCCTTGATGGGGCCCTTATGGCCAACAGACTTAAAGCCAAAAGACTTATAGCCAATTTAAATGTTTGAGGACTAAACTCTGATTTTTTTTTTTATCTTGCCCACATTCCTATCTAAGGGGTCTGGAGAGCCATGCCCTACATATGATAAATTCTCATCAGAAGGGTTTTATTTAATCCTATATATCATGACTTATTTTCCAACCTGACTCTGGCATAACATTATGAGACAAGAAAGAAAATCAAAATATTTTACCCCAAAACATGTTTCTTTGCCATATCTTGCAATGGCCCTGCAAAACTGTTAAAATTTTTCTTCAAGATCCTCCCAATCCTAAAGAGATATAACTAAAATCTGAATTGGAAACATTTGTCATCTACTATCTCTAAGGGGAGCCACTATAACACTTCAAAAGAACTTGGATCTCCACAAATTTTACCTGAACGAGAACATTCTCTTTCTATGAATCCCAGATCCTTAAACAAACTCAACCAATTATCAACCAGAAAATTTTTAATTCACCTATAACCTGGAAGCCCCCCGACTTTGCGTTGTCCTGCTTCTCTGGATGAAACCAATGTATTTCTTAAATGTATTTGATGTCTCATGCCTCTCTAAAATGTATAAAACCAAGCTCCACTCCAACCACCTTGGGCATATGTTCTCAGGGCCTTTTGCAGGCTGCATCATGGGCCAAGGTCATTCAAATTTGGCTCAGAATAAATCTCTTCAAATATTTTACAAAGTTTGACTCTTTTCTTCGACATATTCTAGGCCAGACAGGAATAGGGGCAAGCAGGTATTCATCAACTCTTAAAAATTTTAAAGCAACATAAAATCCAAAAACCAAAAGCCAAAGATGATAAAATTGACTTGTATAACTTTGTTAAATCAGGTTTAGCCTAAAGCTGCCTCCTTACATATTTTAAGTTCAGCCTAAAGGTTTCTCTGTATAACAAGTGGACATGTAAACAGACCACAGCCTACACTTGTGCCAACAACAGACTATTGGCCAAATACAGCCAACTGTTCAAACTGTGTTCAAATAAGGCAAATTCCTAGTGGTAACCAATCTGTTTCTATACCTCACTACAGTATTTTGTATGTCACTTTCCTTTTTATGTTCATAAATCTTCTTCCACCATGTTGACTGCACTGGAGTCTCTGAGCTTACTCTGGCTCAGGAGGTTGCTTGACTCATGAATCGTTTATTGCTCAATTAAACTCTTTTAAATTTAATTTGGCTAAAGTTTTTCTTTTAACAGATGGCATCAGAAGTGGGATTGAAAGGACACAAAAATGTGTCCTCACTCTCCTGCCACACCCTATTGCTAAACCTTTGTTCTGCTCTCACAAACATTTTGTAAAGATTTTGTAAGTTCCTGTTTTTCTTTCTGTGGCACGGCAAGGTCACAAGACGCATTTAAGTAAGGTACATTCATGTTGCAAAACCTGTTGTGAAACCTGTCACAATATGATTAACTGCCTTTGTTCTGCTTCTGTAGGACTGCTTTCCCGCCTCGGGGTTTGCGAAAACAAGCCCTGCCCCTGCCCTGCAAGCCCCTGATAAATGTCATCAGAATTTCAAAATTAACTGAAATACTAGAAATGGCGGGAACCAATCATAGTTAGCCAAATCGCCTTGTTCAAACGCTAGCCAATCATACATCTGATTTGTATAATGATTCTATGCCTACTTTTCTTAGACTATATAACACTGTTCGGAGCCCAGTGGGGGAGCTCTCCTGCCCGGCTCATTTCACGAGTGAGTGAGAGCTCCAGGTTCGAACCTGTAATAAAGATCCTTGCTGCTTGGCTTTGACTCTAGACTCTGGTGGTCTTCTTCGGGGAATAAACGGTCTGGGCATAACAGGATCTGAAGTAGAGCTTCTAATGACTCCTAGGAGTGCTGAGTGACCGAACAAGGTACCTGATGGGCCCATTGTGCCTGTTGCTTTCTCACAGCAAGTGGGGATAGTGGTTATGTTCTCTCAGATTTTGAATTTCCACGGATTTGTGTTTTGAGCTCTCCAAGTTTCTTTGAGCAAATTTCTGATCCAAACTGGGTTTGGAAGTCGTGACCAAAACTAGACTGGGTCCAGGATAGAATCTGGTAATTAACTGACTTGGATCCAGTTAGAGGCCTCTTACATCTGATGGGGTCAAAAAGAACCCAAGTAAATGGCAATATCACAGGGGGCGTAAAATTTGGCTTTTGGAAATTTGCAGGGATTTTTGTGTTCTACCCCTTTGATTTTTCTTGTGACTTAGGTAGGAAAAAATTCATTGGCTAAGTTGATCAAGGGAACCTGACAGCAAAGTCAATATTTGTGGTAAAAATGGCATCTTAATTTCTGAAGAATTGAGTTCTGGCTTACACACGCATAAGTATTAAGCCCCGGAAGCAGCAAAGTCTTACAGAAATGGCAAAATCTTACTAAAGATAATTTACAGTGCAACATTTTAAATGAAAAATACTACACTGAAGTGATTTGAAAATGAAGGCTCTTACATCAGTCTCATTGAAGGATGCCTATTGGTATGCAAAAGCTTCTAAAAATATTTCAGTATTTTAAAGACTTCACAAAAAACAAACAGCTTAAGAGACTGATTTAAAAAATTAAATCTGCCTTGCACTCTGCTGATGGCTGTGGATGACAGAATTCAGCATGTAAAGGATCATGGGACATGGGGAACTATTTTTCTCCTCAAAAAGGGAAACGCGCTGATGGTACTCTTAAAAAAAATGCGCTGATGGTACTCTTATCCCTTCACGACTGATAAGCAGCCACCTGAACTTTAATTCAGTGTTACTGCAACAGGTAGGTCCTTTTCTGGCCTCCCTGAGCTCTTTGCCTTCCCTACCCTGCCACAGGCAATATTTTTCTCTTTTCCCTTTTCTAACTTTTCTGTTACTCAGGGCAACTGTCTGCTCTTTCATCTTGCCCAGAGTCCATATATTGAAATTCCTGGCTGGAAGCTCATTCCGTCTCACTTTGAGTGGATGACAGGGCCCAACCTGAGGCAATTCTGACCCTTGCCAGTTCAATATTGGGCACTAAGCAGAGTTTTGTCACATGTATTTTGCATTGGCCAGAATAGAAAATGTTAATTTGGTTATCCCATGTAACCTCTTGTAAGCATCTTGCAAATTTGAGAGGCTTTGCCTATGGTTTTAAGAAACAGAAATAGATTTTAAGAAATAGAAAAAGGTAATTTTCCTTTGTAATGTGGCTTGGCCAAGGCTATGGGGTGGCAAGCAGGGTTGCTAGGATCACTAAGGGAAAGGGAACCCAGAAGCCTGACATGCTTCCAAAAGGGTACCCTCACACTTCTGGCCTCTCTTTTTGCAAACTAGCTGTAGAAATGGTAAAAATCACAGTCTCCTCTGCAAAGTTTTCATTAATGAAAAAAAGGATTTGTGAGACCTGTCTTAAATGTAGCAAATCTGGTGTACTTTGTGCTATGAATTGGTGTCATTTTGCCATAAAAAGGGGTACTACAGGATAGAATGCAGGCCTAGGACTCCATAAGCTCACTGTTCAAGCCAGTCTGGCAAACTGGTCAGTTACAAACTTTGCTGCAGGTGTCTGAAACATTAAAAAAAAAAATGGATGGGGATTCCCTCTCATCTAGTTTTATGTCCTTGTCCTACTACCACATGGTAGTACTTTCTTTTGTTCTCCACCATCTGCAGGACAGGAATTGTGGGGTTCGTGTCATAGTTCTAAAAATTATCTTGAGCAGTTAAAAGCCTTTGCAAGTTCGAAACTGGCTGCTCTAGGCTCCTTCTGTGAAGAGCAATGGAAACTACCCAATGCCATAGCTTAGTGGCTAAGACTTTGCCTTTTTACAATGGCAGGCTGGTTTCAATTCTTGGCTCAGAGAATGAGTCCTTTCTGGTTTGCTGTCTGTGTGACCTTTGCCATTTATTGATTCTCTCTCCCTCCATGAACAACTTCTGACATCCATCTTGAACTTTTCCTTCTCTGGGCTACCTTTGGAGAGTCTAGATTTTGTAAAAATTGCTTACTACCTCTTTGAAAATACCTCATACACTCTTGGTTAAGTCATAACCTTAGTTAAGGCTTATTGGTTTCACCTGGGAGATTACTTCTGTAATAGTTCAAAAGCCAGAAATATTGGCTGTTTGGCCTAGCTTAAGTCAGGTTAATAGAAGTTTAAAATGGCTTTTTTTTTTTTAAGAGCACTATAGATAAAAGCCAGCTTAATTAAAATAGAATATCCAAGATACAGGTATATTTTAAAGTCCTTTTTGATTTTTTCTCTTCTTGGATCTTATTTTTCTTATAAAAAAAAAGAAAAGAAGAAAAATTTTTTTTAAAAGGTGTTTTTGTTTTCAGTCAACTCAATCGTTTTTCTCCATTTTGTCTTCTTGCCATTCTTCATGCATGCACGAGGGAACCTAAGATAACTTCTAACAGCCTGGAACTCCTTGGGAAAAACAGAGGAGGCACCACAGACCCGGTTTTGGGAAAAACCTCTATTTTCCTCATGAAACCCCAGAAATTGCAAGCAGATAAATTCCTTGCAAAATCTAAGGCAATATTTTTGGGGATGGCAAATGACAGTTATGGGGGGATACTTGGCTCTTTGCACGTTTCAATCAGAGAAACACGTTCTTAGTCAGCTAGAAAGTATGGAAATGTCCCCATTCCCCACTGAGAAATAAGGCTCCCATAAGGGATGGGCTGATCACAAAAAGAACTAATTGATTTTGGATTGCTCTGCAACAAATGCATGGTAAGTATCATTGCACTGTCTTGTTCCATAACATTTCTCTTTTGGGGATCCAGTATAAAACTGGGACCCTAAATTTTGGGGATCTGTTTTGCCTTTCAGCTGTGCCTGTTTATTAGGTCCTAAAAACTGCATATTTTCCTAGCCCTCTTCCACAAACGACTTCATCCTGAAGTCAGTAATCCAATTAAGACAAAACTGACAAAAACTGGCAAATGAAAAAATGTTACAATTACTGGATCTACTTCTGTCTGTATTTTTATATGTTGTGTGTTATGTTTATAAATGAAGAAGCTTTAATTGGCTTAAAAATCAATGAGTGCTTAAATCAAATATTTTTTTCAGAAAAATAAAAATGTAATGCCTTTTAGTTCATGTGACTTTAGTAAGCTTTGGGAAATAAAGACAGTTTTAAAGTTTATTGGTAAAATAAAGGCACTTGGTCTAAATTAGGCAGGTCAGATATTAGATTTATAAAATGCTTTAAATAAACTGCTTCTTTGAATTCTAAAATTTGTCCAACTTAACTGCCTTGGAGCCACTAGGAAAGGCCTGGGGACATGTGGAATTAGCCATGCCCCCTGACTATGCTTGAAAGAGTCAGACTTTATCTGCACTTCTGATGTCCTAGGCTCCACACCTAGTACATAATTAAAATCAGTTACTTGCCAGGTTTTCCACCAAAAATAAAAATTGCTAAGAGTTAACACTGTAACATGTAATTGAGAGCACCGAAAAGTTTTACGTGGAAGCTGTGTGAGCAAAGTGAAATGTGCTTTTAGTAAAAGATTATAAGAAGGCATTGGAATGTAAATTTTTGCCTAGTTTAGAGGGTTAAAGGATTGTTTTAATTTAGAAAGTATAAAGCTAAAGCTTTGAACAAGTTGTGGAAGGTTTCTGAAAAATTAATCTTGTAAAAGAAACTGTGTGTGAACATACTGGCTAAATTTAAAGTAGCATTATTCAGCATTTCCATAAATTGAACTTTGGAATAAAAGCACAACAGGGTTTTATTAGAGCACTGAACTGCTTTTTAATACAAATTTGTAAAAGGTTATCAAAAGTTTATGAGACTCTAACCTTATGGTCAGACTGATAAAGACTGAATTTGTCTATAAGGTTTTATTAAAAATTGGGGTTGACATTAATAGTACATTAATACAAAGATGAAATTTGGCATTCTCTCTTGAATAAGATTTTCATGTAATATTAAAGGATAATAAAAGACTTGTTCCCCCTCCAAATAAACTACAGTAAAAAAAAAAAGAAAGACACAGACTGTTTGAAAAGCTAAGTCTTCTATCAATGAGTCAACCTTTTTGCCTTTAAAATTTTTTTGAATTATTTTGGCTAAATGACTTATTGTGACCTGGAATTCCATTTTATAATACCAAGTGTTTTAAACCTTTAATATATTTGATAGCCTTCCCAAAATCAAATTTCAGCTTCAAAATTAAGTCTTTTTTGACTTCTAACTTTGGGATGCTACAGAGGCCCCTGAAGCATCCAAAAGAGGGGTAAACAGGATTATCTGACACGTTAAGTTACATGGGAACCACTGTCAAAATAAGAAATGTTTAACCTTCTTCAGATTATATTCTAATGAATGTTAATATATGTTACAACATTGTGTGGGATTTCTAAAATTCTAATATGTCTAAATACATGCTATCAATCATAATTACAGTTACAATAAATTGTAGACCACAGAAATAACCAAATGTACTTGTCAATTGTGTAACTATGACTATTTAACATCATTTCCACAGTTAACTGCTTAATACTGATGCAGTTTCTGAAAACTTCACAAGCACAAAATATCCTAGAATATGGTGTCTTTTAGGTTCCTGAAAGGATGGAAGGACCACGAAAAGACCTCTTGAATACAGGTTTCTGGAACCTTTAGAATTGTATCATTTGGATGTGTAAGAACTTCTGAAACTTGGCCAAATGTGGTGGCTCACACCTGTAATCCCAGCCCTTTGGGAGGCCAAGGCGGGTGGAGCATGAGTTCAGGAGTTTGAGACCAGCCTGGCCAACATGGTAAAACTCTGTCTCTACTAAAAATACAAAAAAGAAAAGAAAAAATTAGCTGGCGTGGTGGCAGGCACCTGTAATCCCAGCTACCCAAGAGGCTGAGGCAGTAGAATCCCTTGAACCTGGGAGGTGGAGTGAGCTGAGACTGTGCCACTGCACTCCAGCCTGGGCGACAGAGCAAGACTCCACCTCAAAAAAAAAAAAAAGAATTCTTGTAACTCTAATGAAAAGACTTACTTGTTTTTAAAACTTCTACTCATGTAGAACAAAATTAATTGAATAACAAGAAAACACTTTGTCAAACCTTCATGCTAAATAAGCCAATACTGAAATTGTTTAGATATACAATTGAATGAACTCCATATTCTAAGTCAAATTACCTATGAAAACCCATCAGTTTTTAGTGTTATGAACCTAAATTAGGGAAACAACTGGTATGCAAGAGGGCATAAGTTCAATGTTAAGCATGGACTCATGGAGAACAGGACAGCTGCCTTGTCCTTCCTGAGTCCATCCTTAAAGCTTTCATTATTAAAATTTCTGCATTGCATGACTCATCACAGAAAAGATAAAATAATCCAAGTTAAATATATATTGATGTGGTGAATTCTAAATTGCTAAAATAGTTTATGACCAATGTTTGGTTTGTCAAACTCAAATTCCTGGAAAGACAATCAAAGTTTCAGATACATTCCACTACTTAATAGGCCATTTCTTTTATTTCACTGAGCAGTGGTTTGTAGTTCTCCTTGAAGAGGTCCTTTACATCCCTTGTAAGTTGGATTCCTAGGTATTTGATTCTCTTTGAAGCAATTGTGAATGGAAGTTCATTCCTGATTTGGCTCTCTGTTTGTCTGTTACTGGTGTATAAGAATGCTTGTGATTTTTGCACATTAATTTTGTATCCTGAGACTTTGCTGAAGTTTCTTATCAGCCTAAGGAGATTTTGGGCTGAGACAATGGGGTTTTCTAAATATACAATCATGTCATCTGCAAACAGGGACGATTTGACTTCTTCTTTTCCTAACTGAATACCCTTGATTTCTTTCTCTTGCCTGATTGCCCTAGCCAGAACTTCCAACAATCTGTTGAATAGGAGTGGTGAGAGAGGGCATCCCTGTCTTGTGCCAGTTTTCAAAGGGAATTTTTCCAGTTTTTGCCCATTCAGTATGATATTGGTCAGTGAAATAAAAGAGGACACAAACAAATGGAAGAACATACCATGCTCATGGATAGGAAGAATCAATATCGTGAAAATGGCCATATTGCCCAAGGTAATTTATAGATTCAATGCCATCCACATCAAGCTACCAATGAGTTTCTTCACAGAATTGGAAAAAAATGCTTTAAAGTTCATATGGAACCAAAAAAGAGCCGGCATTGCCAAGACAATCCTAAGTCAAAAGGACAAAGCTGGAGGCATCACGCTACCTGACTTCAAACTATACTACAAGGCTACAGTAACCAAAACAGCATGGTACTGGTACCAAAACAGAGATATAGACCAATGGAATAGAACAGAGTCCTCAGAAATAATACCACACATCTACAGCCATCTGATCTTTGATGAACCTGAGAAAAACAAGAAATGGGGAAAGGATTCCCTATTTAATAAATGGTGCTGGGAAAATTGGCTAGCCATAAGTAGAAAGCTGAAACTGGATCCTTTCTTACTCCTTGTATGAAAATTAATTCAAGATGGATTAGAGACTTAAATGTTAGACCTAATACCATAAAAACCCTAGAAGAAAACCTAGGGAATACCATTCAGGACACAGACATGGGCAAGGACTTCATGTCTAAAACACCAAAAGCAATGGCAACAAAAGCCAAAATTGACAAATGGGATATGATTAGATAAGAGTGAACAGGCAACCTACAGAATGGGAGAAAACGTTTGCAATCTACTCATCAGACAAAGGGCTAATATCCAGAATCTACAAAGAACTCAAACAAATTTACAAGAAAAAAACAAACAACCCCATCAAAAAGTGGGCAAAGGATATGAACAGACACTCATCAAAAGAAGACATTCATACAGCCAACAGACACATAAAAAAATGCTCATCATCACTGGCCATCAGAGAAATGCAAATCAAAACCGCAATGAGATACCATCTCACACCAGTTAGAATGGCAATCATTAAAAAGTCAGGAAACAACAGGTGCTGGAGAGGATGTGGAGAAATAGGAACACTTTTACACTGTTGGTGGGATTGTAAACTAGTTCAACCATTATGGAAAACAGTATGGCGATTCCTCAAGGATCTAGAACTATAAGTGCCATATGACCCAGCCATCCCATTACTGGGTATATTCCCAAAGGATTATAAATCATGCTGCTATAAAGACACATGTACACGTATGTTCCTAGTGGCACTATTCACAATAGTAAAGACTTGGAATCACCCCGGATGTCCATCAATGACAGACTGGATTAAGAAAATCTGGCACATATACACCATGGAATACTATGCAGCCATGAAAAAGGATGAGTTTGAGTCCTTTGTAGGGACATGGATGCAGCTGGAAACCATCATTCTCAGCAAACTATCACAAGAACAGAAAACCAAAC
>NC_045440.1:46112380-46182381 GCF_002776525.5 Piliocolobus tephrosceles
GTTTGGTTTTCTGTTCTTGTGATAGTTTGCTGAGAATGATGGTTTCCAGCTGCATCCATGTCCCTACAAAGGACTCAAACTCATACTTTTTTATGGCTGCATAGTATTCCATGGTGTATATGTGCCAGATTTTCTTAATCCAGTCTGTCACTGATGGACATTTGGGTTGATTCCAAGTCTTTGCTATTGTGAATAGTGCCGCAATAAACACACGTCTGCATGTGTCTTTATAGCAGCATGATTTATAATCCTTTGGGTATATACCCAGTAATGAGATGGCTGGGTCGTATAGTACTTCTAGTTCCAGATCCTTGAGGAATCGCCATACTGTTTTCCCTAATGGTTGAACTAGTTTGCAATCCCACCAACAGTGTAAAAGTGTTCCTATTTCTCCACATCCTCTCCAGCACCTGTTGTTTCCTGACTTTTTAATGATTGCCATTCTAACTGGTGTGAGATGGTATCTCATTGCGGTTTTGATTTGCATTTCTCTGATGGCCAGTGATGATGAGCATTTTTTTATGTGTCTGTTGGCTGTATGAATGTCTTCTTTTGAGAAATGTCTGTTCATATCCTTTGCCCACTTTTTGATGGGGTTGTTTGTTTTTTTCTTGTAAATTTGTTTGAGTTCTTTGTAGATTCTGGATATTAGCCCTTTGTCTGATGAGTAGATTGCAAACGTTTTCTCCCATTCTGTAGGTTGCCTGTTCACTCTTATGGTAGTTTCTTTTGCTGTGCAGAAGCTCTTTAGTTTAATTAGATCCCATTTGTCAATTTTGGCTTTTGTTGCCATTGCTTTTGGTGTTTTAGACATGAAGTCCTTGCCCATGTCTGTGTCCTGAATGGTATTCCCTAGGTTTTCTTCTAGGGTTTTTATGGTATTAGGTCTAACATTTAAGTCTCTAATCCATCTTGAATTAATTTTCATACAAGGAGTAAGAAAGGATCCAGTTTCAGCTTTCTACTTACTGCTAGCCAATTTTCCCAGCACCATTTATTAAATAGGGAATCCTTTCCCCATTTCTTGTTTTTCTCAGGTTCATCAAAGATCAGATGGCTGTAGATGTGTGGTATTATTTCTGAGGACTCTGTTCTATTCCATTGGTCTATATCTCTGTTTTGGTACCAGTACCATGCTGTTTTGGTTACTGTAGCCTTGTAGTATAGTTTGAAGTCAGGTAGCGTGATGCCTCCAGCTTTGTCCTTTTGACTTAGGATTGTCTTGGCAATGCCGGCTCTTTTTTGGTTCCATATGAACTTTAAAGCATTTTTTTCCAATTCTGTGAAGAAACTCATTGGTAGCTTGATGTGGATGGCATTGAATCTATAAATTACCTTGGGCAATATGGCCATTTTCACGATATTGATTCTTCCTATCCATGAGCATGGAATGTTCTTCCATTTGTTTGTGTCCTCTTTTATTTCACTGACCAATATCATACTGAATGGGCAAAAACTGGAAAAATTCCCTTTGAAAACTGGCACAAGACAGGGATGCCCTCTCTCACCACTCCTATTCAACAGATTGTTGGAAGTTCTGGCTAGGGCAATCAGGCAAGAGAAAGAAATCAAGGGTATTCAGTTAGGAAAAGAAGAAGTCAAATCGTCCCTGTTTGCAGATGACATGATTGTATATTTAGAAAACCCCATTGTCTCAGCCCAAAATCTCCTTAGGCTGATAAGAAACTTCAGCAAAGTCTCAGGATACAAAATTAATGTGCAAAAATCACAAGCATTCTTATACACCAGTAACAGACAAACAGAGAGCCAAATCAGGAATGAACTTCCATTCACAATTGCTTCAAAGAGAATAAAATACCTAGGAATCCAACTTACAAGGGATGTAAAGGACCTCTTCAAGGAGAACTACAAACCACTGCTCAGTGAAATAAAAGAAATGGCCTATTAAGTAGTGGAATGTATCTGAAACTTTGATTGTCTTTCCAGGAATTTGAGTTTGACAAACCAAACATTGGTCATAAACTATTTTAGCAATTTAGAATTCACCACATCAATATATATTTAACTTGGATTATTTTATCTTTTCTGTGATGAGTCATGCAATGCAGAAATTTTAATAATGAAAGCTTTAAGGATGGACTCAGGAAGGACAAGGCAGCTGTCCTGTTCTCCATGAGTCCATGCTTAACATTGAACTTATGCCCTCTTGCATACCAGTTGTTTCCCTAATTTAGGTTCATAACACTAAAAACTGATGGGTTTTCATAGGTAATTTGACTTAGAATATGGAGTTCATTCAATTGTATATCTAAACAATTTCAGTATTGGCTTATTTAGCATGAAGGTTTGACAAAGTGTTTTCTTGTTATTCAATTAATTTTGTTCTACATGAGTAGAAGTTTTAAAAACAAGTAAGTCTTTTCATTAGAGTTACAAGAATTCTTTTTTTTTTTTTTTTTTGAGGTGGAGTCTTGCTCTGTCGCCCAGGCTGGAGTGCAGTGGCACAGTCTCAGCTCACTCCACCTCCCAGGTTCAAGGGATTCTACTGCCTCAGCCTCTTGGGTAGCTGGGATTACAGGTGCCTGCCACCACGCCAGCTAATTTTTTCTTTTCTTTTTTGTATTTTTAGTAGAGACAGAGTTTTACCATGTTGGCCAGGCTGGTCTCAAACTCCTGAACTCATGCTCCACCCGCCTTGGCCTCCCAAAGGGCTGGGATTACAGGTGTGAGCCACCACATTTGGCCAAGTTTCAGAAGTTCTTACACATCCAAATGATACAATTCTAAAGGTTCCAGAAACCTGTATTCAAGAGGTCTTTTCGTGGTCCTTCCATCCTTTCAGGAACCTAAAAGACACCATATTCTAGGATATTTTGTGCTTGTGAAGTTTTCAGAAACTGCATCAGTATTAAGCAGTTAACTGTGGAAATGATGTTAAATAGTCATAGTTACACAATTGACAAGTACATTTGGTTATTTCTGTGGTCTACAATTTATTGTAACTGTAATTATGATTGATAGCATGTATTTAGACATATTAGAATTTTAGAAATCCCACACAATGTTGTAACATATATTAACATTCATTAGAATATAATCTGAAGAAGGTTAAACATTTCTTATTTTGACAGTGGTTCCCATGTAACTTAACGTGTCAGATAATCCTGTTTACCCCTCTTTTGGATGCTTCAGGGGCCTCTGTAGCATCCCAAAGTTAGAAGTCAAAAAAGACTTAATTTTGAAGCTGAAATTTGATTTTGGGAAGGCTATCAAATATATTAAAGGTTTAAAACACTTGGTATTATAAAATGGAATTCCAGGTCACAATAAGTCATTTAGCCAAAATAATTCAAAAAAATTTTGAAGGCAAAAAGGTTGACTCATTGATAGAAGACTTAGCTTTTCAAACAATCTGTGTCTTTCTTTTTTTTTTTTACTGTAGTTTATTTGGAGGGGGAACAAGTCTTTTATTATCCTTTAATATTACATGAAAATCTTATTCAAGAGAGAATGCCAAATTTCATCTTTGTATTAATGTACTATTAATGTCAACCCCAATTTTTAATAAAACCTTATAGACAAATTCAGTCTTTATCAGTCTGACCATAAGGTTAGAGTCTCATAAACTTTTGATAACCTTTTACAAATTTGTATTAAAAAGCAGTTCAGTGCTCTAATAAAACCCTGTTGTGCTTTTATTCCAAAGTTCAATTTATGGAAATGCTGAATAATGCTACTTTAAATTTAGCCAGTATGTTCACACACAGTTTCTTTTACAAGATTAATTTTTCAGAAACCTTCCACAACTTGTTCAAAGCTTTAGCTTTATCCTTTCTAAATTAAAACAATCCTTTAACCCTCTAAACTAGGCAAAAATTTACATTCCAATGCCTTCTTATAATCTTTTACTAAAAGCACATTTCACTTTGCTCACACAGCTTCCACGTAAAACTTTTTGGTGCTCTCAATTACATGTTACAGTGTTAACTCTTAGCAATTTTTATTTTTGGTGGAAAACCTGGCAAGTAACTGATTTTAATTATGTACTAGGTGTGGAGCCTAGGACATCAGAAGTGCAGATGAAGTCTGACTCTTTCAAGCATAGTCAGGGGGCATGGCTAATTCCACATGTCCCCAGGCCTTTCCTAGTGGCTCCAAGGCAGTTAAGTTGGACAAATTTTAGAATTCAAAGAAGCAGTTTATTTAAAGCATTTTATAAATCTAATATCTGACCTGCCTAATTTAGACCAAGTGCCTTTATTTTACCAATAAACTTTAAAACTGTCTTTATTTCCCAAAGCTTACTAAAGTCACATGAACTAAAAGGCATTACATTTTTATTTTTCTGAAAAAAATATTTGATTTAAGCACTCATTGATTTTTAAGCCAATTAAAGCTTCTTCATTTATAAACATAACACACAACATATAAAAATACAGACAGAAGTAGATCCAGTAATTGTAACATTTTTTCATTTGCCAGTTTTTGTCAGTTTTGTCTTAATTGGATTACTGACTTCAGGATGAAGTCGTTTGTGGAAGAGGGCTAGGAAAATATGCAGTTTTTAGGACCTAATAAACAGGCACAGCTGAAAGGCAAAACAGATCCCCAAAATTTAGGGTCCCAGTTTTATACTGGATCCCCAAAAGAGAAATGTTATGGAACAAGACAGTGCAATGATACTTACCATGCATTTGTTGCAGAGCAATCCAAAATCAATTAGTTCTTTTTGTGATCAGCCCATCCCTTATGGGAGCCTTATTTCTCAGTGGGGAATGGGGACATTTCCATACTTTCTAGCTGACTAAGAACGTGTTTCTCTGATTGAAACGTGCAAAGAGCCAAGTATCCCCCCATAACTGTCATTTGCCATCCCCAAAAATATTGCCTTAGATTTTGCAAGGAATTTATCTGCTTGCAATTTCTGGGGTTTCATGAGGAAAATAGAGGTTTTTCCCAAAACCGGGTCTGTGGTGCCTCCTCTGTTTTTCCCAAGGAGTTCCAGGCTGTTAGAAGTTATCTTAGGTTCCCTCGTGCATGCATGAAGAATGGCAAGAAGACAAAATGGAGAAAAACGATTGAGTTGACTGAAAACAAAAACACCTTTTAAAAAAAATTTTTCTTCTTTTCTTTTTTTTTATAAGAAAAATAAGATCCAAGAAGAGAAAAAATCAAAAAGGACTTTAAAATATACCTGTATCTTGGATATTCTATTTTAATTAAGCTGGCTTTTATCTATAGTGCTCTTAAAAAAAAAAAAGCCATTTTAAACTTCTATTAACCTGACTTAAGCTAGGCCAAACAGCCAATATTTCTGGCTTTTGAACTATTACAGAAGTAATCTCCCAGGTGAAACCAATAAGCCTTAACTAAGGTTATGACTTAACCAAGAGTGTATGAGGTATTTTCAAAGAGGTAGTAAGCAATTTTTACAAAATCTAGACTCTCCAAAGGTAGCCCAGAGAAGGAAAAATTCAAGATGGATGTCAGAAGTTGTTCATGGAGGGAGAGAGAATCAATAAATGGCAAAGGTCACACAGACAGCAAACCAGAAAGGACTCATTCTCTGAGCCAAGAATTGAAACCAGCCTGCCATTGTAAAAAGGCAAAGTCTTAGCCACTAAGCTATGGCATTGGGTAGTTTCCATTGCTCTTCACAGAAGGAGCCTAGAGCAGCCAGTTTCGAACTTGCAAAGGCTTTTAACTGCTCAAGATAATTTTTAGAACTATGACACGAACCCCACAATTCCTGTCCTGCAGATGGTGGAGAACAAAAGAAAGTACTACCATGTGGTAGTAGGACAAGGACATAAAACTAGATGAGAGGGAATCCCCATCCATTTTTTTTTTTAATGTTTCAGACACCTGCAGCAAAGTTTGTAACTGACCAGTTTGCCAGACTGGCTTGAACAGTGAGCTTATGGAGTCCTAGGCCTGCATTCTATCCTGTAGTACCCCTTTTTATGGCAAAATGACACCAATTCATAGCACAAAGTACACCAGATTTGCTACATTTAAGACAGGTCTCACAAATCCTTTTTTTCATTAACGAAAACTTTGCAGAGGAGACTGTGATCTTTACCATTTCTACAGCTAGTTTGCAAAAAGAGAGGCCAGAAGTGTGAGGGTACCCTTTTGGAAGCATGTCAGGCTTCTGGGTTCCCTTTCCCTTAGTGATCCTAGCAACCCTGCTTGCCACCCCATAGCCTTGGCCAAGCCACATTACAAAGGAAAATTACCTTTTTCTATTTCTTAAAATCTATTTCTGTTTCTTAAAACCATAGGCAAAGCCTCTCAAATTTGCAAGATGCTTACAAGAGGTTACATGGGATAACCAAATTAACATTTTCTATTCTGGCCAATGCAAAATACATGTGACAAAACTCTGCTTAGTGCCCAATATTGAACTGGCAAGGGTCAGAATTGCCTCAGGTTGGGCCCTGTCATCCACTCAAAGTGAGACGGAATGAGCTTCCAGCCAGGAATTTCAATATATGGACTCTGGGCAAGATGAAAGAGCAGACAGTTGCCCTGAGTAACAGAAAAGTTAGAAAAGGGAAAAGAGAAAAATATTGCCTGTGGCAGGGTAGGGAAGGCAAAGAGCTCAGGGAGGCCAGAAAAGGACCTACCTGTTGCAGTAACACTGAATTAAAGTTCAGGTGGCTGCTTATCAGTCGTGAAGGGATAAGAGTACCATCAGCGCGTTTTTTTTAAGAGTACCATCAGCGAATTTCCCTTTTTGAGGAGAAAAATAGTTCCCCATGTCCCATGATCCTTTACATGCTGAATTCTGTCATCCACAGCCATCAGCAGAGTGCAAGGCAGATTTAATTTTTTAAATCAGTCTCTTAAGCTGTTTGTTTTTTGTGAAGTCTTTAAAATACTGAAATATTTTTAGAAGCTTTTGCATACCAATAGGCATCCTTCAATGAGACTGATGTAAGAGCCTTCATTTTCAAATCACTTCAGTGTAGTATTTTTCATTTAAAATGTTGCACTGTAAATTATCTTTAGTAAGATTTTGCCATTTCTGTAAGACTTTGCTGCTTCCGGGGCTTAATACTTATGCGTGTGTAAGCCAGAACTCAATTCTTCAGAAATTAAGATGCCATTTTTACCACAAATATTGACTTTGCTGTCAGGTTCCCTTGATCAACTTAGCCAATGAATTTTTTCCTACCTAAGTCACAAGAAAAATCAAAGGGGTAGAACACAAAAATCCCTGCAAATTTCCAAAAGCCAAATTTTACGCCCCCTGTGATATTGCCATTTACTTGGGTTCTTTTTGACCCCATCAGATGTAAGAGGCCTCTAACTGGATCCAAGTCAGTTAATTACCAGATTCTATCCTGGACCCAGTCTAGTTTTGGTCACGACTTCCAAACCCAGTTTGGATCAGAAATTTGCTCAAAGAAACTTGGAGAGCTCAAAACACAAATCCGTGGAAATTCAAAATCTGAGAGAACATAACCACTATCCCCACTTGCTGTGAGAAAGCAACAGGCACAATGGGCCCATCAGGTACCTTGTTCGGTCACTCAGCACTCCTAGGAGTCATTAGAAGCTCTACTTCAGATCCTGTTATGCCCAGACCGTTTATTCCCCGAAGAAGACCACCAGAGTCTAGAGTCAAAGCCAAGCAGCAAGGATCTTTATTACAGGTTCGAACCTGGAGCTCTCACTCACTCGTGAAATGAGCCGGGCAGGAGAGCTCCCCCACTGGGCTCCGAACAGTGTTATATAGTCTAAGAAAAGTAGGCATAGAATCATTATACAAATCAGATGTATGATTGGCTAGCATTTGAACAAGGCGATTTGGCTAACTATGATTGGTTCCCGCCATTTCTAGTATTTCAGTTAATTTTGAAATTCTGATGACATTTATCAGGGGCTTGCAGGGCAGGGGCAGGGCTTGTTTTCGCAAACCCCGAGGCGGGAAAGCAGTCCTACAGAAGCAGAACAAAGGCAGTTAATCATATTGTGACAGGTTTCACAACAGGTTTTGCAACATGAATGTACCTTACTTAAACGCGTCTTGTGACCTTGCTGTGCCACAGAAAGAAAAACAGGAACTTACAAAATCTTTACAAAATGTTTGTGAGAGCAGAACAAAGGTTTAGCAATAGGGTGTGGCAGGAGAGTGAGGACACATTTTTGTGTCCTTTCAATCCCACTTCTGATGCCATCTGTTAAAAGAAAAACTTTAGCCAAATTAAATTTAAAAGAGTTTAATTGAGCAATAAACGATTCATGAGTCAAGCAACCTCCTGAGCCAGAGTAAGCTCAGAGACTCCAGTGCAGTCAACATGGTGGAAGAAGATTTATGAACATAAAAAGGAAAGTGACATACAAAATACTGTAGTGAGGTATAGAAACAGATTGGTTACCACTAGGAATTTGCCTTATTTGAACACAGTTTGAACAGTTGGCTGTATTTGGCCAATAGTCTGTTGTTGGCACAAGTGTAGGCTGTGGTCTGTTTACATGTCCACTTGTTATACAGAGAAACCTTTAGGCTGAACTTAAAATATGTAAGGAGGCAGCTTTAGGCTAAACCTGATTTAACAAAGTTATACAAGTCAATTTTATCATCTTTGGCTTTTGGTTTTTGGATTTTATGTTGCTTTAAAATTTTTAAGAGTTGATGAATACCTGCTTGCCCCTATTCCTGTCTGGCCTAGAATATGTCGAAGAAAAGAGTCAAACTTTGTAAAATATTTGAAGAGATTTATTCTGAGCCAAATTTGAATGACCTTGGCCCATGATGCAGCCTGCAGAAGGCCCTGAGAACATATGCCCAAGGTGGTTGGAGTGGAGCTTGGTTTTATACATTTTAGAGAGGCATGAGACATCAAATACATTTAAGAAATACATTGGTTTCATCCAGAGAAGCAGGACAACGCAAAGTCGGGGGGCTTCCAGGTTATAGGTGAATTAAAAATTTTCTGGTTGATAATTGGTTGAGTTTGTTTAAGGATCTGGGATTCATAGAAAGAGAATGTTCTCGTTCAGGTAAAATTTGTGGAGATCCAAGTTCTTTTGAAGTGTTATAGTGGCTCCCCTTAGAGATAGTAGATGACAAATGTTTCCAATTCAGATTTTAGTTATATCTCTTTAGGATTGGGAGGATCTTGAAGAAAAATTTTAACAGTTTTGCAGGGCCATTGCAAGATATGGCAAAGAAACATGTTTTGGGGTAAAATATTTTGATTTTCTTTCTTGTCTCATAATGTTATGCCAGAGTCAGGTTGGAAAATAAGTCATGATATATAGGATTAAATAAAACCCTTCTGATGAGAATTTATCATATGTAGGGCATGGCTCTCCAGACCCCTTAGATAGGAATGTGGGCAAGATAAAAAAAAAATCAGAGTTTAGTCCTCAAACATTTAAATTGGCTATAAGTCTTTTGGCTTTAAGTCTGTTGGCCATAAGGGCCCCATCAAGGAAGAGAATGAATCCAGGGCAGGTAGCTTCACCACGCTGGCAACAGGGAAAAAATTAAAGTTTGACTTTTTTTTTTTTTTTGAAATAGAGTCTTGCTCTGTTGCTTAGGCTGGAGTGCAGTGGCATCATCTCAGATCACTGCAAACTCTGCCTCTTGGGTTCAAACGATTCTTTTGCCTCAGCCTCCCAAGTAGCTGGGATTACAGGCATGCACCACCACACTTGGCTAATTTTTGCGTTTCTTATAGAGATGGAGTTTAGCCATGTTGGCCAGGCTGGTTTTGAACTTCTGGCCTCAAGTGATCTGCCCACCTTGGTCTCCTGAAGTGCTGGGATTACTAGCATGAGTCACCAAGCCCAGCCAAAGTTTCACTATTGATGTTGCCTTGCAAACGTTTGCCAGAAAGAGCAGGATGTAAAGCACGAATAAAATTATAAGTCCCCCAACTAAGTAGATTTCTTAGACAAGGAAGACCAAACCAACCTGAAAAACTAGTTCAGGCCATGATGGTAAGTGGAGTCAGACATGTCTCATTGTACCCTTCTATCCTTGGAGTTGAGGTACAAGTGAACAGCATTAACATTATAACTGACAAAAACAGCCTCTTTGTAACAAGAAGACCAACTCCAACCTGACTGTGGCATAACATCACATGACAAATAACAGGCCCTAAAAGAAAATCAAAGTACTTTATCCCAAAATATATTTTTTGACATATTTTGAAATGGCCCTGCAAATCTGTCTCTTGATAAGATTTGCATTCTGTAAAGAATCTCTCTCCCTTTCTAGGCCTCTCCAGGTAGTCTGACACCTATGATAAGAACATTCACATATATTCTTTCTGAAACCTGCTATCTAGAGGCTTCATCTACATGACAAGAACCTTGGCTTCTGCAACCTTCCCCCTTAACTGAAGCTGATTCCAGCTAGGTTGTACTAATTTATATTGTATATGCATTCACTTTTTTCTTTTTTTTTTTTACTTTTTAATAGTAGCCATTCTGACTGGTGTGAAATGGTATCTCACTGCAACTTTAATTTGCACTTGTCTAATGATTAGTGATGAACATCTTTTCGTAACCTTGCTGGCCACTTGTATGTTTTCTTTTGATAAATATCTTATTACATCCTTTGCTTGCTTTTTAATGTTTTTTGTTGTTGAGTTGCTTGAGTTCCTTATAGATTTTGGATATTACTACTTTGTCAAATGCATAATTTGCAAGTATCTTCTCCCATTCTTTAGGTGGTCTGTTTGCTCTGTTGATTATTTCTTTTGCTGTGCAGAAGCTCTTTGGTTTAATATAATCTTAGTTGTGTATTTTTTGCTTTTGTTGCATTGACTTAGTTATAAATTCTTTGCAAAGACCAGTATCCAGAAGAGGGTTTTTTTTTTTAGCTTTTCTTCTAGAATTTTTATAGTTTCCAGTCTTACATTTAAGTCTTTAATCCATTTTCTGTTAATTTTTGTATATGGTGAGTGATAAGGGTCCTGTTTTATTCTTCTACACGTGGCTGTTTAATTTTTTTAGGACAATTTATTGAATAGGTTGTTTATTCCTCATTGTGTATTTTTGTTGACTGTATTGAAGATGACTTGGTTGTAGGTATAAGGACCCTGTTCAGTTCCATTAACCGGTTGGTATAATTCTGTACCGTCATCATGCTGTTTTGGTTACTACAGTCTTATAGTATAATATGAAGTCAGGTAATATGATGCTTCCATCTGTGTTATTTTTGCTTAGAATTCCTTTGGTTGTTTGGGCTTTATTTTTTGTTCTGTGCAAATCTTAGAATTGTTTTACTAATTCCTTGTAAAATGATGGTAATAGTTTGACCAGAATGCATTGAATTTGTTTTATTTCCTTGGGCAGTATGGCCATTTTAATGACATTGATTCTTTCAAATATGTGGTTATAGGTTTTTTTTTATACATTTGTTTGATCTGTGATTTCGTTCATCAGTATTTTGTCTTTACTTGGAGTGTAGTTCTCCTAACACAGATCTTCCACCTCCTTGACTAAAATGAACATCTAGGTATTTCATGTTTGTGTGACTATTGTAAATAAGATTGAGTTCTTGATTGGGTTTTCATCTTGAACGTTATTGGTGTTTAGAAATGGTACTGCTTTTTGCACTTTGATTTTGTATCCTGAAACATTACTGAAGTCATTTATAAAGTCTAGAAGTTTCTCGTACGAGTCTTTATGGTTTACCAGGTATAAGATCAATAAGCAAACAGAGATAATCTGACTTTTTCTTTTCCAATTTGGATGCCTTTCATTTCTTTCTCTTGCTTGCTTGCTCAGTCTAGGGCTTCAAGTAGTATCTTGAATAGATGTGGTAAAATTGGGTATCCATGTCGTGTTCCAGTTCTTAGGGAGAACACTTTCAACTTTTGCCCATTCTGTATGATGTAGGCTGTGGGTTTAGCATACGTGACTTTTTTTATTTTGAGAACTGTTCCTTCAGTGCCTCATTTGTTGAGGAATTTTTTTATCATGAAGGGATATTGAATTTTATCTAATACTTTTTCTGCATCCATTGAGATGATCATATGGTTTTTCTTCATAGTTCTCTTTGTGTGTTGAATTACATTTATTGATTTCCTTATATTGAACCATCCTTGCGTCCTTTGAATAAAACCCACTTGTATGTGATGTATTGCCTTTTTGATGTGTTGCTTTACTTATGTCTGGTAACATTCAACTGTGAATATGTATGGCCCTGGGCTCTTTCTAGTTGGGAGATTTTCTAAATTACTGAGTCAAATTAATTACCTTTTATTTGTCTGCTCAGGAATTTTATTGTTTCCTGTTTCAGTCTTATGAGGTATGTATCCATGAGTTTATGTTTCCTAGATTTTCTAGTTTTTGAGTATATGCCCATAATAGTCTCTAATAATCTTTTGTATATTTTTGGTATTATTACAGGAGTTATTAAATTATTTTAGGCAGCTAGAAAGGGTAAAAGAGTCCTCAGTAAGGCTTTCCCTTTTAATAAAAAAGCAGCCCCCAAAACATTTCTTCTTTTAAAAAAGTGGCCTGAAAAACCATACCTGCAAGCATTGATATGCAAGCTACACTTTTGCATATGTAAATGCAGGTAGCTAAGAGCCAGGTCCACCCAATATGGTGGTTCCCACTACTTTTTCTTTGTTGTCACGTGTACGGACATCATGGTGGGGAGTCAGGTAGAGGCCATCTGTACAGGTGTCATGGTGACCAGTTAGGGAGCTGAGTTTGCATAATAAAGGGCCAGTTTTATTGCAGGCTATGCGAATGACACACCTGGTCAAACCAATCCCCTGGACCCTATGCAAATCAGACATCACCTCCTTGAACCTCCCAATATAAGCGACTGCTTTCCCTCCCTCTATACAGGGGAGCTGCTCTCTTCTTTCTTGCCTATTAAACTTTCTGCTCCTTAATCCACTCCACATGTGTCCATGTCACTAATTTTCTTTGCTCAAGACCAAGGACCCTGGGTGTGTCCCCAAACAACAGAGCCGTATCAGTATCAGTTGGAATGTCACTTTTACTCTTTTTGATTGTGCTTATTTGAGTGTTCTTGCTTTTTTTTTTGTTTGTTTAACCTAGCTACCAGTTTGTTAATTTTGTTTGTTCAAAGAGCCAGCTTTTCATTTTGCCAATCCTTTGTATCTTTTTTCATTTCAATCTCTTTTCGTTGGGCTCTGATGTTTGTGTTTTTTGTTGTTATGCTGGCCTTGGGTTTGGTTTGTTTTTATTTCTCTAGTTCCTTGAGGTGTGACATTGGGTTGTTATTTTGAGCTATTTCTGTCATTTTGACATAATTAATGCTGTAAACATTCCTGTTAGCATTCCTTTTGTTGTATCCCAGAGGTTTGGGTATTTTTTTGTCTCTATTTTTATTCTTTTCAAAAAATTTTTTTGATTTCTGCATTAGTTTTTTTGTTTACCCAAAGATTATTCAAGAACAGTGTTTAGTTTCCATGTATTTGTGTAGTTTTGAGATTTCCTCTTGGTACTGATTTCTAATTTTATTCAAAATTACAATAGGATTACTGTGGTCTGAGAAGATACTTGATATGATTTTGATCTTTTTGCATTTATTGAGACTTTCATATGGTAAAACATATGGAGTATTTTTTAGAATGTTTCATGTGCAGATGAGAAAAATATATATTTTGTGGTTGTTGAGTAGAATATTCTGTCAATGTCTATTTGATCCATTTGGTGTACAGTTCATTTTAAGTTCAGAGTTTCACTGGGGATTTTTATCCTTGATGATTTGTCTACTGCTGTCAGTGGGCTGTTGAAGTGCACTGCTATTACTATATTGCTGTCTGTGTCTTTCCTTCAGTCTACTCATATTTAGTTAATGAGCCTGGGTTTCCTGTTTGGGGTATATGTATTTTAAGAATAGTTATATCTGCTTGTTTAATTGACTTCTTTATCATTTTATAATAACCTCTTTTTTGTTGTGTTGTTGTTAATTTAATATCTGTATTATCTGATAAAAGTACAACTGCTCCTGCTCATTTTTGTTTTCTGTTCACTTAACTTTGAGTCTGAGTGTGTTGATTCATTAGGTGGGTTTCTTCTTGGCAGCAAATGTCTGAATCTTCTGTTAAATTCAATTTGCCATTCTCCATCTTTTAAGCGGAGCACTTAGGCCATGTACATTCAAGGTTTATATTGATATGTAATATTTTATTCCTGTCATAATATAGTTATCTAGTTTGTTTGGTGTCTCAATTGTAATTGCTCCATAAGATCTGTGAGATTTGTATTTATATGTTTTTTTTAACTTTAATGATTATTTATTTATTTTGGGACAGGGTCTTGCTCTGTCACCCAGGCTGGTGTGCAGTGATGCGATCTCAGCTCACTACAACCTCTACTTCCCGGGTTCAAGTGATTCTCCTGTCTCAAGCTCCTGAGTAGCTGGGATTACAGGCACGTGCCATCACACCCACCTTATTTTTTTCTATTTTTAGTAGAGATGGGATTTCACCATGTTGGCCAGGCTGGTCTCAAACTCCTGACCTCAAGTGTTCCACTCACCTCGGCCTTGCAAATTGCTGGACTTACAGGTGTGAGTTACCATGCCCAGCTAACAATTATTTTTGATGCAGAGGTACATGAGATTGATTGTTGCAAGGGTACATTGCAACCAGTTAGTAAGAATATTACCCAGTAGGTAGATTGTCAACCCATACCTCCCTTTCTACTTCCCCAGTCTAGTAGTTTACAGTGTCTGTTGTTCCTATGTTTATGTCTCAGTGTGCTGAATATTTAGCTCCCACTTATAAGTGAGAACATGTAGTATTTTCTGTTTCTGTGTTAATTTGGTTAGGATCATAGTCTCCAGTTTATGCATGTTGCTTAAAAGAACAAGATTTTACTCTTGGCAGTGTAGTATTCCATGGTGTGTATGTACCACATTTTCTTTGTCCAATCTACTGTTGAGGGACATCTGGGTTGACTTTCCATGCCTTTGTTATTGTGAAAAGCACAGTAATAGACATACAAGTGCATGTGTCTTTTGGCATATTGATTTATTTTCTTTTGAGCATATTCCCGGTAATCGGATTGCTGGGTCTAATGGTTGCTCTGTTTTAAGTTCCTTGAGATATCTCAAAACTGCTTTCCCCACCAACAGTGCATAAATATTCCCTTTTCTCCACAGCCTCACCAGTATCTGTTGTTTTTTTGATTTTTTGATAATAGCCATTCTGACTGTGTGATAGTATCTTATTTGGTTTTGATTTGGATTTCTCTTATGCTTACTGATGCTGAGTAGCTTTTTAATTTATTTCTTGGCCACTTGCATGTGTTTTTATAATGGTACGATTCTTTTGTTTCCATGTTTAGAACTTCTTTGAGTATTTCTTGTAGGGCTGGTCTAGTGGTGACAAATTTCCTTAGTGTTTGCTTGCCTTTGAAAGACTTTCTCTCTGTTTCATTTGGCAGGATATAAAATTTGGGGCTGGTATTTTTGTTTTAAAAAGGCGTAAATAGGTCTTTAATCTCCTGGTCTGTAAGATTTCTGCTGAGATATCTGCTGTTAGTCTGATGGCATTTACTTTATAGATGATTTGATGCTTTTCTTTAGATGCTCTTATGATTTTTTCTTCATGTTGACTTTGGACAGGCTGATGACTACATGCCTTGGTGATATTCACCTTGTAAAGTATCTTCTAGTTGTTCCCTGAGCTTCTTGCATTTGCATATCTACATGTCTATCAAGACCATGAAAAATTTCCTAAAGCATTTCATTAAATGTTTTCCAAGACTTTAACTTTTTTCTCCCTGAGGTATGACTATAACTGGTGGGTTTGCTCACTTTTCATAATCCCATATTTTTCAAAGTCTTTGTTCATCTTTTTTGTTGTTGTTGAGATGGAGTTTCGCTCTTGTTGCCCAGGCTGGAGTGCAATGGCGTGATCTCGGCTCACTGCAAACTCTGCCTCCTGGGTTCAAGTAATTCTCCTGCCTCAGCCTACCGAGTAGCTGGGGTTACAGGCATGTGCCACCACACCTGGCTAATTTTGTGTTTTCAGTAGAGATGGGGTTTCTCCATGTTGGTCAGGCTGGTCTTGAACTCCTGACCTCAGGTGATCTGCCTGCCTCAGCCTCCCAAAGTGCTGGGATTACAGGCGTGAACCACTGCACCTGGCCCAAAGGCTTTGTTCATTTTTAAAAATACTTAAAAAAATTTTTTTTTGTGTGTGTGTGTAGGTGAATTTGAAAGATTCGTCTTTATGTTCTAAAATTCTTCTGCTTGGTCTAGGATATTGTGAAAACTTTTGACTCTATGTAACTTCGCAGTTTCAGAAGTTCTGTTTTTTAAAATCTGTCTTTCCTTTCACATTTTAAATTGTTTTTGATGTTTTGTTGTGTTTATTTTTTAACTTTTATTTTAAATTCAGGGGTACATGTGCAGGAAGTTCAGATCTGTTACAAACATCAACATATACCCTGTTGATTTGTTGCACAGATCATCTCATCACCCAGGTATTAAGCCTAGTACCCATTAGCTATTCTTCCTGATCCTCTCTCTCCCTTTTCCCACCCTCTTCCCTCCTACAGGTTCTAGTGTGCTGGATATTAGTACTGGGAGCGCTATCCAGTGCTGGATATTAGACTCTTTGTCAGATGGGTAGATCACAAAAGGTTTTTCCCATTTTGTAGGTTTTCTGTTTACTCTGTTGATAATTTCTTTTGCTGTGCAGAAGCTCTTTAATTTAATTAGGTCTTATTCATCTGTTTTTGCTTTTGTTGCAATTGGTCTTCATCATGAAATCTTTGCCTATGCCTGTGTCCTGAATGGTATTGCCTAGGGTTTCTTCTAGAGTTTTTACAGTTTGGGGTTTTACATTTAAGTCTTTAATCTATCTGGAGTTGGTTTTTGTATATGGTGTAAGGAAGGTTTCCAGTTTCAATTTTCTGCATATGGCTAGCCAGTTCTCCTAGCACCATTTGTTAAATAGGGAATCTTTTCCCCATTGCTCCTTCTTGTTAAGTATGTCAAAGATCAGATGGTGGTAGTTGTATGGTCTTATTTCCGGGTTCTCTATTCTGTTCTATTGGTCTGTGTATCTGTTCTTGTACCAGTACCATGCTATTTTGGTTACTGTAGCCCTGTAGTATAGTTTAAAGTCAACTAGTGTGATGCCTCCAGCTTTTATTTGTCTTTTTGCTTGGGATTGCCTTGGCTATTTGGGCTCTTTTTGGTTTCATATGAATTTTAAAATAGTTTTTTCTAATTCTGTGAAGAATGTCATGGTAATTTAATGGGAATAGTATTGAATTGGTTAATTGCTTTGGGCAACATGGTATTCTGTTTACACACTTCTATAAAGAACTACCTGAGACTGAGTAATTTATAAATAAAAGAGGATTAATTGACTCACAATTAATGGCAGACCTACAATTATGGCAGAAGGTGAAGGGGAAGCAAAGCACATCTTACCTGGTAGCAGGAGATAGAGAGTAAGGGGGGATCTGCCACACATTTTTAAACCATTAGACCTCATTACAACTCACTTACCACGAGAACAGCATGGGGAAAACCACCTTCATGATCCAGTTATATCCCACTAGGTCTCTTTCTTGACATGTGGGAATTACAATTCGAAATGAGATTTGGGTGGGGACACAGAGCAAAATATTATTCCACTCCTGGATTCTCCCAAATCTCATGTCCTCCTCACATTTGAAACCAATCACACCTTCCCAACAGTCCCCCAAACTCTTAATTCATTCCAGCATTAACTCAGACATCCAAGTCCAAAGTCTCATGTGAGACTAGGCAAGTTCCTTTCACCTGTGAGCCTGTAAAATAAAAAATAAGTTAGTTATTTATTAGATGCAGTGGAAGTACAGGCATTGGGTGAATGCTCCCATTCCAAATGAGAGAAATTGGCCAATACAAAGAGGTTACAGGCCCCATGCAAGTGCAGAACCCAGCAAGGTAGTCATTAAATCTTAAAGCTCCAAAATAATCTCCTTGGACTCCATGCCACACTGACACAAGGCATGGCCTCCCAATACCTTGGGCAGCTCCACCCCAGTGGCTCTGCAGGATACAGCCCCTATTGCTGCTTACTGGGACTAGCGCTGAGTGCCTTTGGCTTTTCCAAGTGCATGGTGCAAACTGTCAGTGGATCTACCATTCTGGGGTCTGGAATATGGTGGCCCTCTTCTCACAGTTCCACTAGGCAGTGCTCTGGTGGGGACTCTCTGTGGGGTCTCCAACCCCACATTTCCCTTCTGCACTGCCCTAGTAGAGCTTCTGCATGAGTGCTTTATCCCTGCAGCAGAATTCTGCCTGGACATCCAGGCATCTCCATACATCCTCTGAAATCTAGGTATAGGCTCCTAAACTATTGCCTTCTGTGCACCCACAGGCTTAACAGCATGTAGAAGCCACCAAGGCTTGGGACTTGTACCCTCTGAAGCCAGTGTCTGAGCTCTACCTTGGCCTCTTTTAGCCACAGCTGGAGCTGGAGCAGCTGGGACACAGGGCTCCATGTCCCAAAGCTGCACAAAGTAGTGAGCTCCTGGGTACAGTCAACAAAACTATTTTTTTCTCTTAGGCCTTCAGACCTTTGATGGGAGGAGATGCCATGAAGATCTTTGAAATGCCCTGAAGACATTTTTTCCTGTTGTCTTGGTTATTAATATTCACCTTCTCTTATGCAAATTTCTACAGCCAGTAGCTTGACTATCTCCCCAGAAAATGCATTTTATTTCCTAACACACGGTCAGGCTGCAAGTTTTCCAAACTTTTATGCTTTTTTTTTTTTTTTTTTTTTTTAACATAAGTTCCAATTTCAGACCATCTCTTTGTGAAGACACATGACCGTACACGTTAAGAAACAGTCAGGTCATGGCTGGGCGCGGTGGCTCACGCCTGTAATCTCAGCAGTCTCAAAGGCCGAGGCGGATGGATGACGAGGTCAGGTGTTCAAGACCAGCCTGGCCAACATGGTGAAACCCTGTCTCTACTGAAAACACAAAAATTAACCAGGTATGGTGGCATATGCCTATAATTCCAGCTACTCAGGAGGCTGAGGCAGGAGAATCATTTGAACCCGAGAGGCGCAGGTTGCAGTGAGCCAAGATCACTGCACTCCAGTTTGGGCGACAGAGCTATATGCAGTCTCAAAAATAAACAAATAAACAGCCAGGTTATATCTTGAATGATTTGCTGCTTAGAAAGTTCTTCTGGGATGGGCACCATGGCTCCTGCCTATAATCCCACAGTTTTGGAGGCTGAGGTGGTTGGATCACTTAAGGTCAGGAGTTTGAGACCAGCCTGGCCAACATGGGGAAACGGTATCTCTACAAAACATACAAAAATTAGCTGAGTGTGGTGGCATATGCCTGCATTTCTCAGCAGGAGGCTGAGACATGAGAATTGCTTGAACCCAGGAAGTGGAGATTGCAGTGAGGTGAGATCACACCACTGCACTCTAACCTGGGTGACAGAGCAAAACTCTCTCAGAAAAAAAAAAAAAAAAATTCTTCTGCAAAGATACCCCAAATCATCTCTCTGAAGTTCCAAGTCCCATAGTTCTCTAGGTTAGGGGAAAATGCTGCCAGTCTCTTCTAAAGCATAGCAAAAGTGATTTTATTTTTGTGGCAGTTGTGAATGAGATTTAATTTATGATTTGGCTCTTGGCTTGCCTGTTGGTGTTTGGGAGTGGTGGTGATTTTTGCAGATGGCTTTTATGTTCTGAGACTTTGCTGAAGTTGCTTATGAGCTTTTTCTGTGAAGCTGTTGGGCTGGGATGATGAGGTTCTGTTGAAATAGAGTCATGTCATCTGCAAACAAAGATAGTTTGACTTCTCTTTATATTTGAATACCCTTCATTTCTTTCTCTTGCCTGATTGCCCTGTCCAGAACTTCCAATACTATGTTGAATAGGACTGGTGAGAGAAGGCAACTTTCTCTTATGCCAGTTTTCAAGGGGAATGCTTGTATCTTTTGCCTATTTACTATAATATTGGCTGTGGGTTTGTCATATATAGCTTTTATTTTGAGGTATGTTCTTTCAATACCTGGTTTATTGAGAGTTTTTAACATGAAAGGATGTTGAATTTTATCAAAGGCATTTTCTGCATCTGTTGAGATAATCATGTGGTTTTTATATCTAGTTCTGTTTATGTGATGAATCACATTTGATTTGTGTGTGTTCAACCAGCTTTGCATCCTGGGAATGAAGTCAGCTTGATTGTGGTGGATAAGCTTTTTGCTGTGGTAGATAAGCTTTTTTGCAGTGCTGGTGGATTCAGTTTGCTGGTATTTTGTTGAGGATTTTTGCATCGATCTTCTTCAAGAATATTGGACTGAAGTTTTCTTTTGGACTGAAGTTTTCTTTTGTTACATCTCTGCCAGGTTTTGGTGTACTGGCCCCATAGATTGAGTTAGGGAGGAGTCCCTCCTTTTTAGATTTCTGGAATAGTTTCAGATGGTACCAGCTCTTCTTTGTACCTTTGTACCTCTGGTAGTATTCACCTGTGAATTCATCTGGTCCTGGGCTTTTTTTTTTTTTTTTGGTTTGTAGGCATTTATTACTGCCTCAAGTTCAGAACTCATTATTGGTATATTCAGGGATTCAGTTTCTTTCTGGTTCAGTCTTGGGAGGTTGTATGTGTCCAGGATTTTATCTGTTTCTTGTAGATTTTCTAGTTTATGTGCATAGAGGTGTTTAGAGTATTTCCTGATAGTTGTTTGTATTTTTGTGGGGTCAATGGTGATATCCTTATTATTATTTCTGGTTTTGTCTATTTGAATCTTATCTCTTTTCTTCTTCACTAGTCTAGCTAGTGGTCTATTTTAATAATTTTTTCAAAAAACAAGCTCCTGGATATGTTGATTTTTAAAAGGGTTTTTTGTGTCTCTATCTTTTCTGGTTCAGCCCTGATCTTGATTATTTCTTGCCTTCTTCCAGCTTTGAGGTTTGTTTGCTCTTAGTTCTCTAGTTCTTTTAGTTGTTATTTAGGTTGTTGACTTGAGAGCTTTCTAGCTTTTTGATGTGGGCATTTAGTGCTGTAAATTTCCCGCTTAACACTCCTTTAGCTGTGTCCCAGAGATTCCCAGGTGTGTTGTATATTTGTTCTCATTAGTTTGAAAGAACTTCTTGATTTCTTCCTTAAGTTCATTATTTACCCTTTCAGAAGCAGGTAGTTCAACTTCCATGTAGTAATATGGTTTGGAGTGAAATTCTTACTCTTGAGTTCTAATTTGATTGTGCTGTTGTCTGAGAGACTGTTTATTGTTATTTCAGTTCTTTTGGATTTGCTGAGGAGTGTTTTACTTCCAATAATGTGGTCGATTTTATAATAAGTGACATGTGGTGATAAGAAGGATGTATATTCTGTTATTTTGGGGTGGAGAGTTCTGTACATATCTATATGAGGTTCACTTGGTTTAGAGCTGAGTTCAGTTCCTGAATATCTTTGTTAATTTTCTGTCTCAATGATCTGTCTAATATTTTCAGTGGTGTGTTAAAGTCTCCCACTATTATTGTGTGGGAGTCTAAGTCTTTCTAGGTCTCTAAGAACTTGTTTTATGAATCTGGGTGCTCCTGTGTTGGGTTCATACATATTTTGGATAGTTAGCTCTTGTTGAATTGTGCCCTTTACCATTATGTAATGCCCCTTTTTTGTCTTTTTTGGTTTTAAGTCTGTTTTTTTCAAGAAACTAGTATTGCAACCCCTGCTTTTTTCAGCTTTTTATTTGCTTTGTAAATTTTCCTCCATCCCTTTATTTTGAGCTATTTGTATCTTTGCACATGAGATGGGTCTCTTAAAGACTGCATACCAATGGGTCTTGATTATTTATCCAGCCTGCCAATGTGTGCCTTTTAATTGGGGCATTTAGCCCATTTACATTTAAGGTTAAAATCATTATGTGTAGGCTGGGCGTGATGGCTCACACCTGTAATCCCAGCACTTTGGGAGGCCGAGGCAGGCGGATCATGAGGTCAGGCATTCAAGACCAGCCTGGCCAACATGGTGAAACCCTGTCTCTACTAAAAATACAAAGATTAGCTATGCATGGTGGTGCATGCCTGTAATCTCAACTACTCGGAGGCTGAGGCAGGAGAAACACTTGAACCAGGGAGTTGGAGGTTTCAATGAGCCAAAATCGTGTCACTGCACACCAGTCTGGCAACAGAGCAAGACTGTCTCAAAAAAAAAAAAAAATTATTAGGTGTAAATTTGATCCTGTCATCATGACACTGCCTGGTTATTTTGTAGACTTGTTTATGTGGCTGCTTCATAGTGACACCAATCTGTGTACTTCAGTGTGTTTTTGTAGTGGCTGGTAATAGTTTTGCGCTTCCATATTCAGTGCTTTCTTCAAGAACTCTTACAAGTCAGGTCTGGTGCTAATGAATTCCCATAGCATTTGTTTGTCTGAAAAGGATCTTATATCTTCTCTGCTTATGAAGGTTAGTTTGGCCATGTATGAAATTCTGGATTTGACTTTCTTTTCTTTAAGAAAGCTGAACACTGGCCTTCAATCTATTCTGGCTTGTAGGGTTTCTGCTGAGAGGTCCACTATTCATCTGATGGGCTTCCCTCTGTAGATGATGTGTCCTTTCTCTCTGGCTGCCCTTAATATTTTTCCTTCATTTGGACGTTGGAGAATCTGATGATTATGTGTCTTGGGGATGATCTTCTGTGGATTATCTTACTGGGGTTCTCTGCATTTCCTGAATTTGAGTGTTGGCCTGTCTAGGTAGATTGGGGAAGTTCTTCTGGGTGATATCCTGAAATATGTTTTCCAAATTGGTTTTATTCTCTATGTCTGTTTCATGTACTCCAGTTAGTCATAGATTCAGTCTCTATATAATCGCATATTTCTGTGAGGTTTTGTTCATTCCTTTTTATTCTTTGTTATCTCTTCTTGCCTGCCTATTTCAGAATGCCAGTCTTCAAGTTCTGAGATTCTTTCCTTTGCTTGGTGTATTCTGCTACTAATACTTGTGATTGCATTGTGAATTTCTTGTAGTGTGTTTTTCAGCTCTATCAGGTCAGTTATGTTCCTCTTTATACTGGCTATTTTGACTGTCAGCTCCTGCATTGTTTTATCATGATTCTTAGCTTCCTTACAATGGATTATAACTTGCTTTTTTAGCTCAGTGATGTTCATTTTTATCCACATTGTGAAGCCTACTTGTGTCATTTTAGCTATCTGAGCCTCAGCCAAGTTCTGAATCCTTGCTGGAGAGATGTTGTCATTTCGGAAGAGAGGGGTACTCTGGCTTTTTGAGCTTTTATTATATTTGCACTGATTCTTTCTCATCTTTTTGGACTTACCTACCTTCAATCTTTGAGGTTCCTGATCTTTGGGGTTTTTGTGTTTTTGTTGTTTATCTGGTTGTCTGTTTTTCTTTTAACAGGCTGGCCACTGTTTGGTAGGGCTGCTGCAGTTTGCTGGGGTTCTATTCTAGACCCTTGTTGCCTCAGTTTTTCCGGTACCTGAAGGTATCACCAGTGAAGCCTGTGAAATAGCAAAGATGGCAACCTGTTCCTTCCTCTGGTAGCTTCATCCCAGGGGATTACTGATATTTTTCCAGCTTGAAAGCACCTGTAGGAGGTGGCTGGAGACCTGGGTTGGAACATCTCACCCAGTCAGAAGGAAAGGGATCAGGGACCAACTTAAAGAAGCAATCCGGCTACATTTTGTAGAGGAACTGTGTTGTATTGGAGATCCCTTCAGCTTCCCAGTTGGTTTGGACTCTTTAAGGCCCATAGGTTGGACCAGCTGAGATACTCAAAGAGCAAAGGTGGTGGCCTGCTTCACTCCTCAGGCACTCCATTGGAAGGAGAAATTGGAACTTTGTTTGCTGTAGAACACAAATGGTGGTGGCCAGAGGCTTTGGCTGGGAGAGCCAGCAAGGAGGAATGGATTTGTGTCCTGTTTAAAGAAGCAGTCTGGCCATGCCTCAACAAAACAGCCATACCATACTGGGGAATTGCTTTTGGCCTGGTCTGCTTAGACTCTCCAAAGCCCACAGGCTTGAATGGCCAAGTCACCCAAACAGCAATGATGATGACCCACTCCTCCCCACAAGCATTCAGAGAGCTATCAGAATGCTGTCTGTAGTATACAGGTGGGTGCGACTGGAGGCCCTGGCTGGGAGGACCCACCTTGTAAGGAGAAGTGGATCAGGGACCCATTTAAAGAAGCAGTTTGGCCACGCCTCAAGAAAACAATCATGCCAGGCTGCAAAATCACCTCCGCCCCTTTGAGCTTTGACTCTCCATAGGTCTATGGCTGGAATGGCCGAGTCGTCCAAACAACCAAAGTGGCAGCCCATCCCAAGAAGAGATCAGAACTCTGTCTATAGAATATGTGTGGGAGGGGGTGGCTGGAGGCTGGGGGTGGCTGAAGGCTCCAGTCGGGAAGTCCCACCCAGTGGAGAGGAATGGATTGGAGTCCCTCTTAATGAAGCAGTCTGACCATATTGTGGCAAAGCAGCTATGCTGCGCTGAGGGTACTTTTTCTTATCTGGACTGTTGGTACTCTCCACAGCCTGCAGGCTGGAACAGCTGAGTTGATCAAACAGCAAAGATGATAGTGCACCCCTCCACTGGGGGCTCCATCCCATCTCAGGCAGGCTCCACACTGTTTTTCGTGGCTGACTGGAATTCCAAGCCAATGTGTCTTATCTTGTGAGGTACCATGGAAGTGGGGCCTGCAGACTGATGCTGCTCAGCCCCCTTGATTCAGCCCCCTTCCTAGGGGTATGTATGGACCTTTGACCTTGCCTGAGTTGCAGTCACCTTTGTCAGGGATCCTGGGCTCAGAGTCTGTAAAACCCCTGGGTCTCTGTGCATGCCTAAGCAGCTGCTCTGCTGACTCTACACAGCTCTGTGTGTTGGACCCAAGGTCCCTGTGGTGTGGGCTTACAAGGTGATCTCCTGATTGGAGGGTTGCAGAGATCCAGGGGAGAAGTGTGGTTTCCCTGGGGTCGCACGTTGACTCACTGCTTTTCTTGGCTGGGGGTGGGGACTCCCTTTCCAAATTGTTTATCCGATTTCTTTGTGGTGGTTTTCAACTCTCTTGGAGCTCATTAAGCCTCCTTACAAGCCATAGTTTGTGTTCTTTATTTCTCATTTCAGAATTTTTATTTTGTTTAGGACCCATTTCTAGACCACTAGTGTGATCCTTATGGGTGTCATAACACTCTGTTTTTCATGGTGCTAGAGTTCTCATTCTGATTTTGTTTTTAATCTGGAGAAGCTGTCATTTATCATTTTTGAATTTACTTTTGTTCAGATGGGATTTTTACCCTCCCAAGGGCGTGACTATTTCGTATGTCAAGTAGCCAGTTTTTTGGCTTTGCTTCTTTGTGCTATTAGGGGGCTAAGCTTTGTATGAATTCCTTGGTTATAGATAGCCTTTGTGTAGTGGTGTTCTCAAATGCTGTTTTTTTGTAGTATGTAGTAGCAGTGTACTGTGCATGTGAGTAGGCTTGCTGTCTTTTGCAGAGATGGGGAGGAGGCTCATAGTTTTTCACAGCAGTGTGCACTCTGTCAGCAGGAATTATTTTGAATTTTACTGTCCATCCTATATACCAGTAGGTGGCAGTGGTAAGAGCTAGCTGAATGCTGTGCAGTCATGTCAGCCTAAGTTGTAATGGATATGCAGATTGGCATCAAAGTCAGTAGGCTATACTTGCCAGAAAGAGGCAGCTTCAGTGGTGGCAGTAAGATTTTTACCTGGCCTTCTAAAACCAAGAGAAGTGCCAGGGTATCTTAGTGATGGGCAGGCTGTGGAGCTCCTGGGGGTCCCTCTCCAGTTTTCTGCTGCCAAGGTGACTAGAGTGGGCAATGCTAGCCATGTCTGGGTTGGTATATCAATGAGCAGGCTTTTCAAGGCAGACATAAGTACCAACTATTGCAGCAGTCTAGGCACAGCTCCCAGGCTGCTGGCGCAACACTTCAGGGAGGAATAGAGGTGTCTCTCCACCACAGAGCCCACTGAGAAGAAGAAGAGAGTGACCCAGAGTGTTCAGAATAGCAGGTGGCAGTAGGATCCACCCAACTCCCACACCCCTGACCTGGCAGGTCTCCCTCCAGAGTCCACCTGCTGCCAGCAGGCCAGAATGTTTAGGCTGGTCCCAAACAGTCTACATTCAGATTGTTGAACAGTTCCAGAAATTGTGGCCATGAGACCACACCCTTTTAGGTCTAGTCTCTTGACCAAAGTGGGGGCCCAGGTTCTATGCATACATTCACACCATAGTCTTCTCTGTGTTCTGACAGTGGGAATTCCTCCTCTGCTAGAGGTCACATCACAGATCTCATCTCCATGCCCCTGGGTGATTGTGTTGAGTCCGGGGGAACTAGGATAAGGCCAGTAGTTTTGTCCTGTGGCCACTCAGGCTTTAGCACCTGCTGTGATCAGAAGGTGTAAATTGTTTCCAGGCCACCAACAGAACACTCAGGTAGGGCAACTGCAACTGTGCCACATGTCTCAACTGCCTGTGAGAATGGTCAGGCAGGCAGTCTTGGGAGGAACTGGAAAGCATGTGTGTGGCTTGAATGTACCTCAGTCCCACAGCAATGGTGGTGGAACCTGTTTAGGGAGCAATGGAGTGCGTTGGGCCCCACTCATTCCTTGGCCTGACAGGCAGCAACATCAAGATATGATGCAAAGCCTTCAAGGATGGGCAACAATATTATGCTTTGCTGCAGCTGCCCAGGACATGGAAGTCTTTCACTTTTTATTTAAATGCATACATTTATAAACATTGTCAGCAGGGGTTTGAGGGATAGAGGGGGTGTACTTATATACATCAACATGTTTTGTTTTTCTTTTTATCATGCTAGGAGTTGATTTGGTTCAGGCAAATATTCTTAAAATTTAAAATGTACAGACCTCACCATACAGAAAACACCTGTTTAATGTCTGACCTGCTCAGATTTCATTTACTTGTATTGAGAATGCTTTTTTGTTTTAGTTATTCATGACGTTTTACATATTTATGAGGTACATGTGATTATTTGTTACATGCGTAGAATGTAGAATAAAGTTGGGAGTATTTGAGGTATCAATCAGCTTGAGTATAATTTTTTTGTGTTGGTAACATTTCAAGTCCTCTCTTCTAGCTACTTTGAAATATACTGTGCTATCTGTAGTCACCCTACTCTGCTATCAAACATTATAATTTATTTCTCCATTAACCAACCTCTCTTCATCCCCACTTCCACCCTCACACCTTCCCAGCCTCTGGTAGTTATAATTCTATTCTCTATCTTCACGAGATCAACTTTTTTAGCTCCCACAAATGAGGCAGAACATACAATATTTATCTTTCTCTGCCTGGCATGTTTTACTTAGCATAATAACCTCCAGATCCATCCATGTTGTTGTAAATGACATTTAATTTTTCAATAACTGAAAACATTCCACTGTGCATATATACATTTTCTTTATGTTTTATTGACACTTTGGTTGATTTCATAGCTTTGCTATTGTGAAGAGTGCTATAAACATGTGAGTGCTGGTATCTCTTTGATATACGGATTTCTTCTCTTTTGGATAAATACCCAATAGTGGGATTGCTGGATTGTATAATAGTTTTACTTAACAGTTTTTAAAGAAATGTTTGGCCAAGCCTGGTCTCATGCCTGTAATCCCAGCACTTTGGGAGGTTGAGGCAGGCAGATCACAAGGTCAAGAGATAAAGACCATCATTGACAACATGGTGAAACCCCGTCTCTACTAAAAAATACAAAAATTGGGGCTGGGAGGGGTGGCTCACGCCTGTAATCCCAGCACTTTGGGAGGCCCAGACGGGCAGATCACGAGGTCAAGAGATCAAGACCATCCTGGCCAACAGGGTGAAACCCCATCTCTACTAAAAATACAAAAAGTTAGCCAGGTGCGGTGGCGGGCGCCTGTAGTCCCAGCTACACGGGAGGCTGAGGCAGGAGAATGGCGTGAACCCGGGAGGGGGAGCTTGCAGTGAGCTGAGATTGTGCCACTGCACTCCAGCCTGGGCGACAGAGTGAGACTCCCTCTCAAAAAAAAAAAAAATAAAAAATACAAAAAATTAAGCCGGGCGCAGTGGCTCACACTCGTAATCCCAGCATTTTGGGAGGCTGAGGCGGGTGGATCACAAGGTCAGGAGATTGAGACCATCCTGACTAACACAGTGAAACCCCGTCTCTACTAAAAATACAAAAAATAAGCCGGGTGAGGTGGCGGGCGCCTGTAGTCTCAGCTGCTCGGGAGGCTGAGGCAGAATATCGTGAACCTGGGAGGTCGAGCTTGCAGTGAGCCGAGATTGCACCACTGTACTCCAGCCTGGCAACAGAGTGAGACTCTGTCTCAGAAAAAATGTTTATAATGTTTTTCGTAGTGGCTATACTAGTTTACATTCCCACCAACAGTATATAAACATTCCCTTTTTCCACATCCTTGCCAGTATCTGTTTTTGTTGTTGTTCTTGTTTGTTTTGTCTTTCTAATCATTTTAGCTGGGGTAAAATGATATCTCATTGTGGTTTCAATTTGCATTTCCCTGATGATTAGTGATGTTGAGCACTTTTTATATAACTATTAGTTATTAGTATGTTTTCTTTTGAGAATTATTAATGTCCTTAGCCAACTTTTTAACAGGATTTTTTAAAATTGTTGGATTCCTTGTGTATTCTGGACATTAGTCCCTTGTTTGATGAATACTTTTAAAATATTTTCTTCCATTCAACAGCCTGTCTTTTCCCTCTGTTGATTGTTTCTTTTGCTATGCAGAAACCATGTAGTTGAAAATAGCTCAATTTGTTTGTTTTTGTTATAATTGTCTTTGCCCTCAAGGTCTTAGCCAGGAAATATTTGCCTAGACCAATGTCCTGAGGTGTCTTATCTATGTTTTCCTCTAGTAGTTTTATAGTTTTGGGTCTTACATTTAAGTCATTAATTTATCTTGGTTGAATTTTGTATATGGTGAGAGATTGGGAGTCTAATTTCATTCTTTCTACATATGGTTATTCAGTTTTGCCAGCACCTTTTATTGACTTAAGGTGACCTTTCTCCAGTGTGTGATCTTGACAGTGTTGATTTGTTGGCTGTAAATATGTGGATTTATTTCTGTATGCCCTATTCTGTTCTATTGAATTATGTTCCCATTTTTATACCAATACCATGTTGTTTTGGTTACTATTGCTTTGAAATATAGTTTGAAGTGAGGTCCTGTTAAGTTTTGTTCTTTTTATCAGAATTGCTTTGCAATTTGAGATCTTTTTTGGTTCCACATGAATTTTAGGATTTTTTTTTCCTAATTCTGTGGAAAATGATGTTAGTAGTTTGATAGAAATTGCCTTGCATCTGTATTTTGCTTCCAGCAGTATGGTCATTTTAGCAGTATTGATTCTTCCTTTCAGAGCACTTAGGTGTTGGAAAAAAATAAAGATACTGATTCTTTCAATCCATGAACATGCGATATTTTTCCATTTGTTTGTATTATCCATATATTTCATCAATGTTTTATAGTTTTTTCTTTTTTTTTCTTTTTTTTTTTGAGATGGAGTCTCACTCTCTTGCCCAGGCTGGAGTGCAGTGGCGCGATCTTGACTCACTGCAAGCTCTGCCTCCCTGGTTCATGCCATTCTCCTGCCTCAGCCTCCTGAGTAGCTGGGACTACAGGTGCCTGCCACCACACCTGGTTAACTTTTTGTATTTTTAGTAGAGATGGGGTTTCACCACGTTAGGATGTCAGGATGGTCTCAATCTCCTGACCTCGTGATTCACCCGCCTCGGCCTCTCAAAGTGCTGGGATTACAGGTATGAGCCACTGTGCCTGGCCTGTAGTTTTTTCTTATAGAGATCTTTCACCTCCTTGGTTAAACATATTCCTTAGTATTTTCTGTTTTGTTTCTGTTGTAAAGAGGATTGAGTTATTGACTTTGTTTAAGCTCGACTATTATTGGTGTATAGAAATGCTACTGATTTTTGAATTTTGTTATGTTAATTTTGTATCCTGTAACTTTACTAAATTTGCTATCAGCTCTAACAGGGTTTTTTTGATGAAGTCTGTTGTTTTTTTCTAAATATTACTTTATGTCATCTGCAAAGAGGGATGAGAAAGATTAAATTGGAAAATCCCATCCCCATCGTGGGAACTTACGGAGCCAGTTAAGGTGGTCTCTTTGCAGGTGTGACATGTTAGCTACAACTCTCTTTGGAAAATGGGAAAGGCTTTTCTGACCCATAAGGGCGATCTCATACATGAAGATAAAAACCTAATGTTTGGTTGTTTTGTTGTATTTTTGTTCTGTTGATAATTTTAGGGAATTTATTAAGACCCATAAATATTTATTTATTTATTTATTTATGTAGAGATGGAGTCTTGCTCTGTCACCCAGGCTGGAGTACAGTGGTGCGATCTTGGCTCACTGCAAGCTCCGCCTCCCAGGTTCACGCCATTCTCCTGCCTTAGCCTCTGGAGTAGCTGGGACTACAGGTACCCGCCACCATGCCTGGCTAATTTTTTGTATTTTTAGTAGAGACAGGGTTTCACCGTGTTAGCCAGAACGGTCTGGATCTCCTGATCTCATGATCTGCCCACCTCAACCTCCCAAAGTTCTGGGATTACAGGTGTAAGCCACTGTGCCTGGCCAAGACCCATAAATTTATGGGATACAGGCCTGTAGGCTAGGGGTGATGCCACTGTGAGATTCAGACTCACTTAAATGTAAGGAGGCTGCAGGTATGTTTAGAAAGAATGTCATAATTTTAGCCACCTTTTGACTTCTGGATACAAGGGGAGAAAGTGTGACTTTCTCTTGACATACAGTTGCCAAGTAGGCAGTTATTTGGCTGTATAAATAATTGTAATTTTATGGAAAAAATTTGGAGATTGAAAATAGAAATTAAAATTCTCATTTCATCACTCAAAGACAATTGTTATTACCATGTTTGTATAATTTGTGTTAGAGTGTGTAATTTTCAGATATATCTATATATTTTAAATTTATAATTTAGATTAAATAAAGATGAGCTTTTGCCACATTGCCCAGGCTGGTCTTGAACTCCTGGGCTCAAGCTATTCTCCCGCTTCAGCCTCCCAGAGTGCTGGGATTACAGGCATGATCTATTGTGCCTGGACTCATGTATATTATAAAAACTGTTGAGATTATTTTATATGAGAGATTTATATTTGTTAAAGGTTTGAAGGCTTCAGGGGTTATGTAGAAAGTTACAGATAATGTTTCTGCTCATGTATCAAAAGAAAAATAATACTCAGCGACTGAAGTTTTTGTAGGGAAATACCACAGGGGTTCATGTCCTTAGAAGTTAGCAGTGGCCTATATAGTACAGTGTGATTGTGGTGATTTTTTTTTTTTTTTTCTCTGTTCTCTCTTGTTCTTTGGCAAACAGCTTTCAGCCTTAGACAGTGTGACATCGATGAGTCTCTTAATTTATGGCCCTCTTTCCCACAGGTTTTTATGCAGCCAGTGTTATAGCTGCTGGTCTTAAGCTAAAGGTGGGCAGGTTATGGCACCCAGTGTGGGCTGGATTTAGAATATGAATTGCTACAGTTTTAGTTTGAAGAACACGGAGCATCAGCAGATGATGGGCATGTAGGGCCTCCATAAAGAGTGCAGCTGAGGGAAAGATTCACTTACAAGTATGGGAGCATCATGGTTGGGAGGGGTCAAGGTAATTATTGACCACACCTTTTACAATCTGCTTTGTCAACCAGGGTTGCAGGCCAGGAATTTAGTGCAACTAACTTTTACGTATAAACTAAAGAACTAGTGTGTAAGTGAACTTTACGTTATGTGTACAGATGTAGGTTGGCATTCACTTTTTGCACTATTTTAGGCTGAATTCAGGGTCTAAAGATGGGCTAATTCATGGATATACATGGCTTCAACACAGGCTTTTAAAAGCCAGTCCCCACACTGCAGTTTTAAGTTGGCCATGGATTTGTTAATCAAAATAAACTGTGATCTCGGTATTAGACCATTTTGAGACCTAAAATGCACCCTTGCCCACAGAAGGGTAGTATATTTTTATTAACAAATGTGCAAAAAGACATGAGCCTTATTATAAAAAATGGTCCCTTTTTGGATTGACATAGAAAAACACCTCAATGAAGCTATTATGACACTAAAGTCTAGAAAGCCTGTGTTTTGAGGACTGTGTCTCAAGAATCAGCTTTGCTCAGGAAGCCATGGGCTTAAGAGTATGCTTCAACCTTACTATAAGAATAAGTGCATCAGAATAATAAGAATAAAGAAATTTAGGCATATTTACCTGAAGGAAACAAAGGATTTCCTTATGAGAAAGGTTGCAGTTTTATTGGTTTGGATCAATAGATGTGAAGGGGAAACAAGACCTGCAAGGAAAGACAGATGTAGATGGTCTACCTGTTCTCAGGAGGTTTCAGAAAAGGGGTTGTACTTTCATTGTTGCTATATCAAAAAGAGTAACTGGAGCCTGATAAAATTTAGAGAGGAAGCAAGGCAAGATCTCAGTAGACTAGAGTAATTTCTTAGAGGGTGTGTCCAAATGCTGCAAACTGGCTCATAAGTGTAAGCAGAAACCAACTCTCCAAGCAAATATTGAGACAACTGTATGACTTGGTTCCACAATATTAGAACAAATTTGAGGATAAATGTGGGCAAGAGCAGCGTAAGAAAACCAAAAAAACGAGGTGACTTAAGGTGATGATGTATTATACACTGTTCCCTGAGAAAAAATATCCCCAAGCAATTTTTGGTTAGGACTCGAAGTAAGGCACAGAAAAGATAATTTATATTGGAGGTGTGTGGACAGAAGAACAATAATATGTACTGAGCCCATTATAGATATTGGGTGATGGAGGGGTGTCTTCTGGGATGGATAATCTTCCCAGGAAGCTTGAATGTAGACAAAATATGTTTAAACAGCAGATATGTTTGACAGACCCAGAACCTGCTATTTTCGTATATCTCACCATGGAAAACTCTATAAATCACAATCTAGCAGAATATACTAGTAAAATATCTGGGCCCGAGAGCAATGGAAAGGTAAAAAGAAAGAATTCAGATCCTGCCAACATCATGATCCTACTTGGCAGAAGCGAAGAAACTTCTCAGGTAGGTTAGTCAGCTAAGTCTTCCTGAAACTACTAGTGGAGAAAATGAAATCATTTGAGATATATAGCATAAAAGACATGACAGACAAAAATGTTCAGAGCCTGTAGCATCCTAAACCAGAGGAAATGCCATCTCTTGGGGAGTAATCATGAGGGATTTTTTTTCCATGAGGCTTCAAGGAGTGCAGTTCACCAGAAGTAGCTTTGTTTAAGGAACTTGCTTAAGGTGGTTCTCCAGCTGGAACAGTTCTGGGGACTGAGGGGCAGGAGAATCTTCACTGGGAGCCAGGTTTCACAGTTCTAAGCAATTCTGTAGTGAGTGACAGCAGCCATTGTGTCTCAGGACCAAAACTGTAGTTCCTAGGATACAGTGTTGGCTACACGGCCAGGTTCACACTTACTACAGCATTAGAATGGCACTCAGTAGGAAAGTTGAGACTAAAAGGCTGAGAAAATACTGAATTGGAAGAACTTCTTAGTTAGGACCTGATGCCCAGTGGGTGAGGTGGGGGATGCTTCCACTGCAAATTTTAGAGATTAAAAGGCCAGGAATATCTCAGATGACAATAACTCGGAAAGAAGATAAGTAAATCTCAGCCTTTAACCCACTCTGGTCCCATAGTTAGGATGAATCCCATCATAAGAGTCAAATTTAATCTCTTATGAGAGGTTTCTCTCAATTTATTTTTAATTGTGATATAATCTATATAACATAAAATCTGCTGTTTAAAAGCATATAATTCAGTGATTTTTAGTATATTAACTATGTAGTGCGACCATCACTACTGTCTCACTCTAGAGTATTTCTGCCACCCCAAAAAGAAACCCTGTACTGATTAGCAGTGAGTCCCAATTCTTCCCTCTCTCATCTCCTGACAACCAGAAATCTAGTTTTTGTCTACACAAATTTACACAGTCTGAATAGTTCATGTCAGTGGAATCAAGCCATATTGTTGCCTTTTGTAACTGGCTTCTTTCCATTAGCATAGTGTTTTCAAGATTCATCTATATTATATCATGTAGCAATACTCATTCCTTTTTATATCTGAACATGTTTTGGAAATATACCATGTTTTGTTCATTAATTCATCAGATGATGGGCATTAAATTGCTTCAGGTTTTTAGCAATATGCATAATGCTGCTATGAATATTTCTATACAACTAATAGATTTTTAGGGTAATTCTCATGTACCCCAGACAAGTATCTCCTATAGAGATCTTTTACCTCCTTGGGCAGATGTATTCCTAGGTTTTTGTTTGTTTCCTTTTTGTTTTCGCTGTAAGTGAGATTGCATTCTTGATTTGGTTCTCAGCTTGAATGTTGATCATGTGTGGAAATAATACTGATATTTATATGTCGATTTTGTATCCCAAAACTTGACCAATCATTTATCAAATCTAGGAGTCTTTTGGACTTTGGGTTTTCTAGGTATAGAATTATATTTTCAGTGAAGAGAGATAATGTGGCTTCTTCTTTTTCTATTTGGATGCCTTTTATTTATTTCTCTTGGCTGATTGCTGTGGTTAGGATTTCCAGCACTATGCTGAATAGGAGTGGTGTAAGTGGACATCCTTGTCTTATTCCAGTATCAAGAGGGAAGGTTTCTAAATTTTCCCCTTCAGTATGATGTTAGCTGCAGGTCTGTCACAGATGGCTCTTAATATTTTGAGGTATGTTTCTTTGATGCCTACTTTAAGGGTTTTTATCATGCAGGGATGGGTTGATCAGCAATTTAGTAAAGTTGAAACTAGTATTTCTTTTTCAGATACTTTTGAGTTTCTATAATGACCTTTGACAACAGTATGTACTGGGTTCTAGAACATAATTATGTTTAGGATAACTTTACTAGCAAATGGGGATTGCTTTATTTTCTAAAACGTGTGGGTTTGGAAAACCATGGTGTGCACTTTTGTATTCTCTATTAATGCTTTGGATCCTTAAAAGTGAGGCTCCTGAGTTGACTTTTGAGCAAATAAACAAATTTCTGAGGCCCTGAAGGAACTGTACCCATTCCTGAGAAAGAGTCAGGCTGTAGCTGCTGAAAGAAATGCAGATATAGAGAATTCATCTAACTGAAACTGAACAGAATGAGAAGTTGGAGAGAATAAGTTTGGAATTTAAGTTGGGATTTGAGGCTTTACTTTCTTTGAATTCACACTGCTCAACAAAGACAGCAGGAATTTTTCAGACTTTAGCTTTTATGGACTTTAAGGTAAGAATTTGGATTTTTTTTTGAAGATTTTAGTCTTTGAATGTAATCATATTTCTTGGGAAATTATTAATGAGAGGGAAATTATATTTAATTGCGGAGTATCAATATATGTTGGCATATGATTATTGGAATATTTTATCACCATCATTTAATCTCATTGCAGAAGCTTTGAGAGGCTATATTAGGCAATATGGCTGGATACCATTTAAGATAGGAAACAGAACAGAAGTGAAATTTCAGCTTTAAATTCAGAATGGTCATTAAGATCTTTCAATTAACATACCATTCTGTTTCATTTCAGAGCCAAGAGCAAACCTAAATTCTTTCAGTAGAAAGAAGTATCCCAGAAAATCCCAGGAAGATCCACAAAAGAGTATGGAAGGACAGTTATTTTCTTATAAGAAATATTTCTTTATTATGGTGAATGTATATGTGATAGTTCTGTTCTAATGATGCCTCATGGAGTGATCTTAGAGGACGTTTAAATAATTACAGAACCACACTTAGACTAAAATTTTAAAAAATGTAACAAAAAAATGTTTTATTCAAAGGTAATGGCAGAAGTACAGAAAGTGATCATTATATTAGCACTTAGTCTTCCATCTGAAACATGGAAAGTTTATTTTGCTCTAGGTTTTTTAAGCAGCCTCATCCTACAAACATTGAAATGTAAAATAAAAAAGTTTCTGATTTTTTTCTTTTAGCTGAATCTTTGTTTGCTGCTTCCATTGCCAGGTGTGAAAAAGTAGTGATCAGACTTTGGCCCTTTGGTGTTTTCTTCTTAGATCAAAGTAAAGACAGTTTGGCAGCTCTTCAAGCATAGGCCCTGGGAAAGAGGCTGGAAATCAAGTATGCTTTTTATGCCCTCCGAATTGTCTGTACTGAGGCTTTCCAGAATTTCCCTCACTTGCTGCTACTTTGCATACTTGTCTCTGGAAAATGAATAACTCGTACATTGCAGAGATTTTATTTTAATTTGGGGCAAGGTTTGTGGAGTAAGGTTGGACCTATTTGTAGCCTCAATGTGGAAGACATGCTTTTCATGTTTTTTTTTTTTTTTTTTTTTTTTCTTTTTAGATTGCATAACTCAAATGGAAAAGAAGTTTCAAGAATCTGCAATTACCTGGCCATTTTGTTCTGTAGTATCCTAGTTTTTTAGAATGTTTCAGCTTCTCCTTTAAAAATGTCTAGCATGTTTATTTGGTCAGTGAATTGGCACCACGGTAGGTACTGAAAAAGAATGCCATGTATGTTAAAAGTTATCTCTAGATATTTAGTTGCAGGAAAAAAATCTGAAAAAACCTCATCTAGGTATCAAATTTTAGTAGTGGTAGGGAAACTGCATATTTTTTTCTTTTTTCAAAGAGGATTAAGTGAAATGTTACATAATCACATAATCAGCACTTAACATTCCACCAGGCATATGATGAGTATCCAACAAATGTTGGCTTTTATTGTTACTACTCTTATTCTGCTCAGCAAACTATAACCTAAGGCACATGATTTCACCCTGTGCTTGTATAATGAATGCCTCTTGGTCTTCCTCTTTCACTTGCTCTCCTCCCACCTCACTCTCATTCTTCATCTCTCTCTTTCCACTTGCTGTGGCCAACTCCATAGTCATACTCCAAGTCCTATACCATTTTTATTTTTATCTTTTCTGCCAATAACTGCCAAACAAGTAGTACAAATTTGTATGTTTATTTTTATTTTTACAAAGTAGGAATTTTTAAATTAAATATTGAGGCATGTTATTAACTTAAAAATTACTATCTTAGTTTAGACTGAAAGTATAAATGCAAGTCACACAAACATTGTTTTGAAGGAAATTGATCTAATTTTCATGAGCTTATCTTCCCATGGACTTACCAGATTGTATATTGCAGAGAAAAGCCTGCTTCTCTTTTCCTATGACACAATTTTGTATTCATAGAAATAATGCATATGAAAGACTTCTTAGCATTTTCCTCCAATCTGGTCCTATTTGCTTTTCAATGTAGAATTCTACAAAATTTGAGGCATTTTGGATGACATTTTGGCTCATATTCATCTGGGTGTTTTTTTTTTTTTTAATCCAATAATTTCTGGGAAGATGTTTCACATCTCTTCTTAAAGCACTGTGTGTTTTGGAAGTCAGTCTGTACTTTCATGGACACTTGAAAGTCAGGTTACTGCTGTTTCCAATATCTGGGCCATCTCTCAAAGACATTTGCTGATTACCATGTTAATGCTTAAAAACTAAAGCTTTTTTATGAATATACCACATTAATGTTCAGAATTAAGTCCTGACTTTGATCCAATAACCAAAGTATAATAATAAATGTGATTTTTTCAAGAAATTGGAATTTCGTGGCTGAAATAGCGTAGAGCCTGTCAAGGGAAGGAGTTTACACTATAACAACATTCTAAAGGAGGAATAAAGAGGGTTTACTTGATGATTTCAGAACACCAAAGGAAATAAAGTGGGCCTGTTTTAGTCAATGATTCTTTAACATACGAAGAAGGAGAGATAAAAGTTTTACTTTCACGTCTTCAAAATACAAGATGACACTAATTTCCCCTTTTAAAACTTTAACACATTGTGCTTTTACTTTATTTTTTTCAAGATTTTAAACCGTTAGGGGAGGTATGGTTACAACTTTTCCTCAAATATGGACTCATATAATATAAAACTAGTGTGACTACACTAAACAAGAATCTACAGGAGGAATAAGATTTCTAATTTTCATTGCTTATATCAGGGCTGTAATGATTATAAGGTAGACTGTTTAGTAACTTTGTTCACAATGCAGATTGCATCTAATTACTAGTTTTCTATTATATTAGAAATGGAATTTGCATTTCCCAAAATGCTCACAAAATAGAATTTGGCTAAACATTGTATGATCACATTTTCTGTGATGTTGGTTTTAAAGTGACTTGAGATTGTGAAATCCTTCTGTGTTGGTTTTATAGCTCTGAGGCACTAACCTCTCATAAGTTTTCAATAGGACCTGGAAATGATGCAATGGCATCAGATTAAACATATCTGTTAGAGTAATTTTTTTTTTTTCTATATTAGTCTACAAGTGTTAGAATGCCTGTACCAAAGGACTGGAGGCAAAGATGACATTTATTTTCCCATTCAACTCAAAATGTCCACTGGTAGCCTAGCGTCTTATAAAGCCGGATTCCGGACTGAAACAGAGGGTCCCCTCACCTCCCCGCACCCCTTCCTCTCTTTCTTCTTTCTTTTCTCTGCTTCTCCTCTCTGCCTCCCACTGCATTGGCTTCATATGAAAGTTCTCCATATAACTTATAAAATTCCTAGGCTCTCTTTGCTTGATGAGAAGATGACTGCAGCAGTTGTAGGCTCAGATGAGTCCAAGAGTGAAGTCTAGTGGGAAACAGTGAGCCCTTTTACTTGCAGGGGAATCACTCTGTGTCCACAAGCACCACGGCCAGGGGAATATATTATGCTTACTGGCTTGCATGTGACAGACACATGTTGTGCACCTTTAGAGCAGGGGTAGAGCTCATGCAGAACACATACACTAGATTGAAGGAGGAACAATCTCCAAGTTAAAATTGAGTGAGGGGAGTTATATGAGAATTGATGGGGCAAAAGGACCTTACTCTAGAAAACTTTTATGTATTCCTGAGCCTAAGCATAAGGAGTACTGGGTTCATGGGGGCTCTTTCTACTTCTTACCACATTAGTTTTTGAATGACTATTTAAAAAACTTTGGACAGAGGATTAAGATGGTGTACAGGAGGCAGGACTAGCTTGCAGTTCCCACTTGGACAGAGCAGCATGTGGAGACCCACATCATGAACTTTTGCTTCAAGATCTACCATAGCAACATAGCAGGAAGGCTGAGAGAATTCACAGACCCTTTGAAGAAACTGGATCGCCACTACAGGCTCCCCGAGATGGTGGAAAACCATGAGTCTGTTTACTTTCTCAGTATGGTGACTGGTGGTCTAGGGCGAGTTCTCATCCTGCTCACTAGCTGTGGAGGGCTTTGTGGGAGTCAGACTGGTCTTATGGACTGTGTGGGAATGGTATGAGGCCTGTGACTTCTGGCATTCCTGGTGGTCTTTCTCTACCCACCCTGGTATTCAAAGACAAAGGTCATAATCTCTTGGGAGTTCTATGGCCCTGCCCACCACCTGAAAAACCTGAATACTTAAGTTTTGCCCAGGCAACCCTAGGGCAAGTTTACTTTCTCCCTATAGTACTGCAGCTGATGCACTCATGAAAATGCCACCTCCTAGCTGGAGGCCAACCAACACAAAACCGCCACACTAAAAAACACAACCAACGACCCTCACAGAGTCTACTTAACTTTTCCTGCTACCTCCACTGGAGCAGATGCTCCAGCTGAGAGACCTGAAGATGAATCACATCACAGAACTCTTTGTGGACACTCCCCAGTACCAACCCAGTAGCTTCACTGGGTGGCTAACCCCAGAAGAGCAAAAGCAATCACTGTGGTTTGGCTCTCAGAAAGCCCCATCCCTAGGGGAAGGGGGAGAACAGCACATCAAGGGAGCACCCCATGACAAAAGAATCTGAACAGCAGCCTTTGAGTTCCCAGGTCTTCCCTCTGACATAGTCTACCCAAATGAGAACAACACCTTTGGTAATTGGACAAAACAAGGCTCTTTAACACCCCCAAAATATCTCATCAGCTCACTAGCAATGGATCCAAACCAAGATGCAATCTCTGAATTGCCAGAAAAAGAATTCAGAAGATTGATTATTAAGCTAATAAAGGAGGCACCAGAGAAAGATGAACTCTAACCTAAAGAAATTAAAAACATGATACAGGATATGAAAGGAAAAATCTTCAGTGAAATAGCACAAATAAAAAATGATCGCAACTTCTTGAAATCAAGGACACACTTAGAGAAATGCAAAATGCCCTGGGAAATCTCAGCAATAGAATCAGACAAGCAAAGGAAATAACTTTAGACCTCAAAGACAAGGCTTTTGAATTAATCCATCCAAGACAAAAAAGAATTTTAAAAACTGAACAAAACCTCCAAGCAGTTTGGGACTATGTTAAGGATCCAAATCTAAGAATAATTGGTGTTCCCAGGGAAGAAGAGAAATCTAAAAGTCTGGAAAGAATATTTGAGGGAGTAATTGATGAAAACTTCCCCAGCCTTGCTGAAGATCTAGACATACAAATACAAAACGCTCAAAGAACACCTAGGAAATTCATCGCAATAAGATCATCACCTAGACACACTGTCATCAGGTTGTTTAAAGTCAAGATGATGGAAAGAATCTTGAGTTGCGAGGCAAAATCATGAGGTAACCTATAAAGGAAAACCTATCAGTGTAACAGCAGATTTCTCAACAGAAACCCTACACACTAGAAGGAATTGGGGTCCTATCTTTAGCCTCTTTAAACAAAACAATTATCAGCCAAGAAATTTGTATCCAGCAAAACTAAGCTTCATAAATGAAGGGAAGATACTGTCTATTTCAGACAAACAAATGTGAGAGGATTCACCACTACCAAGTGATCACTACAAGAACTTCTAAACGGAGCTCTAAATCTTGAAACAAATGCTCAAAATACACCAAAATAGAATCTCCTTAAAGCATAAATCTCTCAGGTCCTATATAACAATAACACAATGAGAAAACAAACCAAGGTATTCAGGCATCAAGTAGCACGATGAATAGTACTTCATATCTCATTACTAATGTTGAATGTAAATGGCCTAAATGCTCCACTTAAGAGACACAGAATGGCAGAATGGATAAGAATTCACCAATCTATATCTCAGTAGATATTGGAAAAAAATGAATAAAGAAGTAACGAAGATTTGAAACTTAAGGTAAATGGTACCAGCAATCTGCTTTTCAGAACCTGTAAATATTTGCCTATTCTGACAAAGGATTTCTAACCAGCCTGCCTAATCATAGCTCTTAAGATATTGTTACACATGGTGGTTCGTTCCAATATTATAGCCCCTAAGGGAAAGCTACTACTGAAAGCATTGGTTTGATATCAGATTGTATCTCCTTACCTGTCTCATGTTAAGCCTTTTAAAAAATTCTTCCATTCATTTCATAGAGATAGTTGGGAACAACATTAGCTGTTCACTACACATTCAAAAATAATCTGGCAGAGAACAGTATGTGTTCATCTATGAGTTTTCCTTCTTCTTCTTCTTTTTTTTTTTTTTTTGAGATGGAATTTAGCTCTTTCACCCAGGTTGGAATGCAATGGTGTGATGTCAGCTCACTGCAACCTCTTCCTTCCAGTTTCAAGTATTCTCCTGCCTCAGCCTCCTGAGTAGCTGGGATTACAGGTACCCGCCACCATGACCAGCTAATTTTTGTATTTTTAGTAGAGACGGGATTTCACCATGTTGGCCAGGCTGGTCTCCAACTCCTGATCTCGTGATCTGCCCGCCTCAGCCTCCCAAAGTGCTGGGATTACAGGCTTGAGCCACCGTGCCCAGCCTGAGTTTTCTTTTCTCTGAATTAGAGTCTAAACTAATAGCTTGTGCCAGGTAAAGCAAAGGCTGCATATGTGAAATGTTATTTACTGGGAATACTATACAATGTGGATGTGTAAAGGTCCGTGCTTCATAGAGTGGAGAGCTACTCAAGTGAAGTAGTAGTTCTAAACTAAGTATGATTGGGTTAATGAGAATGTGTGTGGATCAATTTAGATAATGTCTGATTGAGGATAAGAAATATCAAATATTACCTATAATTTTTTCAAAAGGCTTAGTGAGGAGACATGCTACCTAAATGTGTATAAGGGTCATCATCATTCCTTTATTATACATTCCTTAGCTTGCAAAGTTTTGCATTTTTTGGTGTTTTTGATTGTTTATTTGTTTTGTTTTTGAAAGAGGGTCTCACTCCTGTGCCCTAGGCTGGAGTGCAGTTGTGGGATGTCTGCTTACTGCAGCCTCCATCTCCAAGGCTCAAGCATGCCCAAGGTAGAAACAAAAATATAGAAGACAATTCCACCGACTTCTCAGCTGTTGTGTGATTCTGTGAACATATTCTGGTTTGGCAAACCGTCTTGGGCCTTCAGATGATGAATGAAGGGAACGAGTGGGGAACCAGCTGACTCCTGTCATAAATGCTGTTTTCTAATCACAGCCATGAGAGCTTCCTCTGCTCACTCTCTCTTTGTCACCTACTTTCCTCCTCTGTATTAGCAAACCAACATGAGGAAAAGGGAATTTATTAACTTATAAAATTTAAAATTTTCGGGTTGGAATGGCTTCAATCACATATAGTTGCTCCACTCTTTGCTCTGCTTTTCCCTGTTGTCTTCATTCCACTCCCCCCGACCCTCAGCCACCATCTGTCGATGTGGTGAAAAGTCATCAGTCTTTTCTAATATTCCTGTAAAGGACCTTAATTGATTGGTCTGGATTATGTGCCAACTTGACTGAAAGCTCCTTAAGAATCACATAGCCCACATGAAGTATGCTTGTCAAAAGAAAATGTCTTTGGGCGTATTTAAAAATGTAACCCTTGCCCATTACATCTTCCTAGAAAGTATCTGGACTACAGCATTGCTTCAGTCCAATGTTCTAACTGCAGTAAGAACTCCCCTACTCAGTGCAGTGAAAGTGTACCACAAAATAATTATAGATAAGGACTAGATCTACAGTCTACAGATCTTCAACTTAAGTCTTATTGGGCTAATTGCATGCCTGACCTGTTGTTCCCATCTGTATTTCATTTCATTTATACTCCTATGGCTAAGCTTTAGGGTGGGCAGTTTGACCTCAGCAGGATCTCTCTCTCTCTCTCTCTCTCTCTCTCTCCCTCTCTGCCCCTCCTTCCCTCTCTCCACCCACCCCACCTCTCCTTTCTCTCCTCTTCCTCCCTTCTCTCTCTCCAAATATGACTGGGATTTCTGTTTACCTATTGCATACATTAGTTGCTCGAAAGCCTGAAATGAAGGCATTCAACAGAAATCTTGGGACTAAAATTACTGTGCTCACAATTGGGCCTGAGGATGCTTGCTCATAATACTAACATGTGGTTACATAATTTTGCTGATAGTGAAATCTCTAGATGTAGCTATGTTTTTGACTTTCATTAATTTCCTTCTTGCCAAGTATACTGAGTCTTCTATAGCGAGCACCTGGGAAGATGTGGAGAAGAATATAAAAAGAAAGGAGTTCTGGGTAAAAAAATCTTGATGTCAAGTATTGAAAACTATTATAGAGCCAGCTCAACAGTGTACTGTGAAGTTTACTTATATGCATGTATTTTAGAATTTCCAGTTGAACTTTCTTTAAAGATCAAGGCCATTATATTGATTGACACAGTGAGTGTACTTTTCTTTGGTCTTGGGAAATAGACTAGTGACATGTTTCTCTCCTGCTATGAAAATTGTATTACCTTTACTTTTGAGAGAATCAAATTTGGTTTGTTATAGCCTTACATAGTTTTGGACAGCATTCTCAAGCATATTTAACATTTACTTTGGTAGCAAGGCTGGGGTTCTATCTGATGAAGTAAATATGCATCAAATACCAAGTAAGTATTTCATATTCACCTGGTAGATAAATACCTGGCTTTTAGGCATAATTTCTATGCTGTTAATTCTCTTTTGGGGAAGTAGAATAAACAGTAATCCATTCCTAGTGGGATAAGGAGGAGAGATAGCTGAGAAGGTTGAAATATTAGAAAATTAAATTTCCATCTCATACAATTAGAAAATAGTACAGACTGTTACAAAAACAACGATGGACATTAGAAAAATATTCCTTGAAGATTCCTTGGCTAAAATCATCTGTAAATCAGACATATGATCTTCACATTATTTGAAGTTTCAACAATTGAATATTGGTAAAATTAATGATGCCAGCCCCTCAGATCCTGAACTTCCTTACACAAAGTGTCCTTTACTTCACCTTGGGAGTCACTCTCAGGATTGCACCTTGCATCTTGCCATTATCCACAACTACACCTCCAGAGTCACCAAAATTAGCATTCTGCCTATTGACTACAACCTCCCATCATTCCAGATCACGTGGTTATCACTTCCCACCATTCTCAAGCCCACTGGTGCTGATGGACAACTCATACTTTATTTCCTTCCAGTGCATCTGGCCTCTCCCCTTTTAGCATTTCCACCTGAGATTTCTCTTTTTCTCAATAATCAATCCCTCCACTAGTATTTTGGATCCCATTTTCCTCTTCCTTCTCTAGTACCTTACATTATTAATAATCCCTTCTCAATGTTGTAATTTTTATTTCTGACTGCATTCTTCTTTTATATTTTAAACATGTTAAAGACGCTTTCATCAAAAATAACTGTACTTTGGTTCTCAAATACCACTCCAGTTATCCTTCTGTATTTTCTCCACACTTTGTGAAAAATTATTTGCGCTCATAGCACCATTTCCTCACCTCCCACTTACTGCTTAATCCATTCCCATTTATCGTCTGCCTATTCTCAATACCTTTCACTGAAGTCACTAGTTACTTATGAGTGTCTCTGCCTGTGTCTCTGCCTCAATTCAGTGTCTCTGCCTCATTCTTCTCAAGTTCTTCATCATTCAGTGTGGTTGGCCACTTACTCCCCTCTGAGCCATTCTGTGTCCTTATCCCCTATCACTGGGCCTCGCTAAGCTGAGATTCAATTATTCCAGGAGACCCTTCAATGATCTTTAAAGAGACTGTTGAAATTTTGCCATGAAACATATTTTCTTTCATTTGGAAAAAGATGAGATTGACAAGCTATCAATGTTAGTCCTGAAGCATGGCATGGCAAGGCTCTGTGAGTTTAAAGTGACACAGTCAATCAGTCTTTCACTCGTGGTTTCTGCTTTCCTTTTATCAGTATTTAGAAAATCAGTTTCCATTGCAAGGTTATACAAATATCTATGTTTACTTTTGTATTTCTATAGCTTGCTTTTCAAATGTAATCTTTAATTTTGTGAAATTTGTTTTGTAATAAGTATTTTGAAATATATTTAATTACTAGCAGATTGCTCCAATATTTTCATTGATATTCTAGATGTAGCTGTATTTTCCTGTTGTAGCTATGTTGATGTAGCTATGTTTTCCTGTTGATTGCAAATGCCAACTTTTTTTTTTTGTTTTTGAGATGGAGTCTCGCTCTGTCATCCAGGCCGGAGTGCAGTGGCTGGATCTCAGCTCACTGCAAGCTCCGCCTGCCGGGTTTATGCCATTCTCCTGCCTCAGCCTCCCGAGTAGCTGGGACTACAGGAGCCCGCCACCTCGCCCAGCTAGATTTTTTTTTTTGTATTTTGTTAGTAGAGACGGGGTTTCACCGTGTCAGCCAGGATGGTCTCGATCTCCTGACCTCGTGATCTGCCCGTCTCGGCCTCCCAAAGTGCTGGGATTACAGGCTTGAGCCACTGCGCCCGGCCGCAAATGCCAACTATTATAATATTTCATTCCCATCTTAATAAATACAACTAGTGAAGATCCTTGCTCTCTTTATATCATGATTACTTCCCTCTTACATATTGCATAGAATGTAAAGTCAAAAGAAACCTAGACACCACCTGCTTCCATGGCTGTGGAAACCAAAAGAGACATTGGTCTTTCCATTAGTAATATCACAGGTATTCAGTTCTTCATCCTACACTTGTATTCTTTTTTTATGTATAATGTGTCAAGCTCCAGTGTTAACCTGACATATTTTTTTTTTCACTGTTCTCTTGCAGACCAACTTTTATGTACTGTTAGTGTTATAGACTATTTTAGTTTAATTGGTGGATTAAAACAACTCTAATTTATTACCTTCCCTCTCTAAAATTTAGAAGTCTGAAATGGGTCTCACTTGGCTAAAATCAAGGTTGTGGCAAGATGGCATTTCTTCTGGACACTCTTGGGGAGAATCTGTTTCTCTGCCTTTTTGAACTCCTGTATTCCTTGGCTCTTGGCCTTACTCTTCAATCTTCAAAAGAGGCAACATCAGGTAGTCTTCCTCATGCTGCCATCTCTGTGATTCTCCATCTTCTGCTTCCCTCTTCCACCTGAAGAGGTTGGTGATTGCATTGGATTCATCTTGATAATCTAGGATTCTCCTTCTATTTTAAGGTGAGCTGATTAAAAAATTTTAATTCTGTCTGCAACCTTAATTGCCCTAAGCCATGTAACATAATATATTCACAGGTTCCAGGAGTAAGTATGTGGACCTCTTTGGGGGACCATTTTCCTGCCTATCACAAATACCCTTGTTGTCTTCATTTTTCCATTTTACTACTTTCATTTTAGGTTTATTCGAAGTTTTATATATTCAATAAATATTTGAGTGCTTTTATAGAAATACAAACAGGACATGGTCCCTGAACTTCAGGAGCTGATAATTTAGTAATGTCTTATAAAATGTTATAATTTATAACATTCAATTTTATGCAGTCACCTGAGACTGTAGATAATTGTTCTAGATATTCTGTTTTATTCTGTTCTTGATATTCCAGGTCTGTGTTTTGTGTGTTTTCATCTTATAGATTGGTAACTAGAAGTTTATTGAGGTAAAGACACTCTAACCTTGATGCACAATTAGAAAGATATAGAGGTGGTATGCAGATTTCAGTATTCTTACTTGTCCAGTGTTCTTTCCTCTATAATAGTGGGTATATTCTAAGAAGAGCTTACTTTGTGTATAATGAATTAAAAATCTTGTATTTATTTTCCAATAATTCAAAGATATGTAAAACAAAATAAGAGTGAGGCTTACCCTGTTTTCACAGAAATTCAAATGAAACTAGAAAACTGAGGACAGTGAATGAGAGAAGCCTTGTTTTATCCATGAGGTTTAGTGACAGTCACCTCCAACAGTCTAAAAGAATAAGGTTAGAGATTTATTGAAGTATTATTTGAAGGGAATGCAAAGTATAGTGAATGCTGTGGCTTTTCCTTTCTTCACCTCTTGGTGCCTTCTCACCCTTACCCAGAATACAAATGAGCAGAAGCTATCTTCTCCTCCCTGCAAAATAAAGCAGTCATAGAGACTACGAAGATCTTCAAGTGAAAAGCCTGTTACCTCACTCCCTACCTGAATGCTGGTCAAGATGTAGAAACTTGGTGAGTCAGCCCCATGCTGCTAGAGCTGAGAGAGAGAAGATTCTTGAAGGAATGTGCCACATGTTAACCAGAGGAGATAATTGTATGAGTATTACCTTAAGAATTCTGACAACAGGGCTTTGGTGGGACTTATCCACTAGCAAGGCAAGGAGTAAGGGGCACAGAATTTATTTTATGTGGAAGGTAATGAGGGGATCACATGGATCAAGTAGATATTTCAAAGAAGACCTAGGCTTGAAGGAACTGGACAGTTTCCTCTCCACAGGACAAAAAAACCTCAAAAAGGAGGCTATGTGGACTGAGCCACAGAAGGAGTCTTATAAGAAGTCAGCCATACAGTGGCGAAGTCAGCAAGATGGCAGAATAGAAGGTTCTTACCCTGGTTTTCTCACTGAAACACCAATTGAACAATATCTATGAATGAGAGCACCTTTGTAAGAGTTCCAGAACCCAGGGATTGAGCACCCCAGTAGTGCACAAAAGCTCAGGAAAACTACATTAAAAAGCATAATTTAAAAATTTCTGTTTTATCCATATCTTTGGTGCCAAGAAAGATGTCCTCACTCTGATTTCTCCAGTGGGCTAAGGAGAGACCAAGGTGGGTGTTCAACTTACCCAGCATTTGGGGCCCTTCCCAAGAGGCCCACTTCTGTCTCACCTCGAACAGAACACCGAGGAAATGAGCATGGCTAGGCCACCTGGGGACAGCTAGGAACAAAGAAAGATGGTGGTGTCTTTCAGTGGCCAGGGTGCATGGATCTTGGCAGTAGTCCACAGCCAGCGTCATCAACCTGGCCTGACTAAAGCCCCTCTCTCTGGCCTCACCTGTTCATGAGCCAAGCCAGCTGGCCCACACTACTGCAAAGCAGAAGCAGTAAGCTTCTTCTGACCACAGACTCTGGAGACACTGACAGAAGGTGTATCCATTCACAGATGCAACCATCTGGCTTGCCAGCATCTCAGGAGAGGCTGACTGGTGAAGGGTTTTCCCCTGGAAAAGCCAGCTTGTCAAGACTAGAAGAGGTGGCTCCTCCTTCAAATGAACCACCAATGTAAGAATACAAAGATTACAAACTACAAAAGAAAACTAGCAGAGCTCCAAAAACTGACCCTAAATAAACAGATATTTATAAACTACTTGAGATAGAACTGAAAACAGTCATCTTAGAGAAGTTCAGTGAACTACTAGAGAAGAGATAGATAAGTTCAGTAAACTACTAGAGAACATAGATAAGCTCAGTGTACTACTAGAGAATAGATAAATAAGGAAACTATATGAATAAGAAAAGTCCACAAGAGGAGGCAGAGCAAGATGGTGAAATGGAATGCTCCACTGACTGTCCTTCTGCAAGGACACCAATTTTAAAACTACATGAAAAAATACCGTAGCCAAAAATTAGGTGAGCACTCATAGTACTTGGTTTTACTTTATATCACTGAAAGAGGCACTGAAGAGACAGATAAAAAACAGTCCTGAGTTATTAACATCACTCCTCTCTTGCCCCCAGCAGCAGCATCATGGTGTGGAGATTGTCTCTGAGCACTAGGGGAGGGAGAACACAGCAATTCTTAGGCACTGAACTCAGTGCTTTTCTGTTAGAATAGAAAGGAAAACCAGACCAGACTCAGCTGATGCCTGCCCACAGAGGGAGCATTTAAACCAGCCCTAGCCAGAGGGCAGTTGCTGATCTCAGTGGTCAGAACTTGTGTTCTCACAAACCTCACTACTAAGGGCTACAACACTCTGTCTCCCAGTAAACTTGAAAGGCAGTCTAGACCATAAGGACTACAATGCCTAGGCAAGAACTGGGCCCACAGACAGTGGACTACAGTGGACTGGTTGGGGGCAGGGCGGGGAAACATGACCTACTGAGACACAAGGGAGTACTGACATCACTCTGATACAGGAACTGAAAAGATATTGTTTAGGCAGATAGGGTAAAAGTCCTCAGTAAGGTTTTCCTTTCAATAAAAAGCAACCCCCAAATCATTTTTTTTTTCCTACAAAATTCAGCCTGAAAAATCAAGCTGCAAGCATAGACAACTTGCATAGATAAAGGCTGGCAGCTGTGCCAATAGAAAAGGGATACTTGGAAGCCAGGTTTAGTCAACATGGAAGTTCCCTTTTTCCGTTTTTTTTTGTCACCACATGTGCAGTAAAAAGCAGGCAACATGGTGCCAGCCTGTTAGGGACCGAATTTGCATAATAAAAGATCAGGGTGGGGTGGCTAGCCTCTTTGTGCACTGTGGAAATGGCACACCTGGTTTAACCAATCCTCTGTGCCCTTTGTAAATCAGACACCACTTCCTCAAGCTCATCTATAAACCACTGCATCTCACTGTGAACCCGAAAACCATTTGGGACTTCTTTGCACAAGAAAGCTCTCTTCTTTCTTTTGCCTATCAAACTTCTGCTATTAAACCCACACCTTGTGTGTGTGTCTGTGTCCTTGATTTCCTTAGCATGAGGCAATGAACCTTGGGTACTACCCCAGATAAATGACACAGCTTCATTGTGGGGGCTTGTCTGGGGTTATCAAAAGGGTGAGTATAGGAGTGGACCTCAACTCTGTCCTTTCATTTCAGGGCTCTCAGCCTTCATTTTATTTATTTATTTTTATTTATTTATTTTTGAGACAGAATCTCACTATATCACTCAGGTTGGAGTGCAGTGTCATGATCTTGGTTCACTGCAACAGCCATCTCCCAGGTTCAAGTGATTCTTGTTGCTCAGCCTCCTATGTAGCTAGAATTACAGATATGTGCCACCACACCCGGCTAATTTTTGTATTCTTTAGTAAAGATGAGGTTTTACTGTACTGGTCAGGCTGGCCTCGAACTCCTGGCCTTAAGTGAGCTGCCCACCTCAGCCTCCCATAGTGCTGGAATTATGTGTGAGCCACCACACCTGGCCCTTGGCCTCCATTTTAAAATCAAATCAGACCATATATTGTGTGTCTGATGGCCATCTAGATGCCTCTAGGGTGAGCTGTGGTTCTCAAGTCTTATGACAGGCTTTTTGGAGAGAACATGGTGAATACCCCAGTGCCCTCAGATTGCTGGACATGTTGGCTATGTTTCCAACTGGTTTCCCTCATTGAAGACCTAGCCATCTCATGGGGCTGGAAGAGATCCTGGAGCAACTGAGGATTTCTGGCCAGGGCTACACCCTGGTGTTATTCAAAGGCTTCTGGACTGACCCCAGCCTCCAAATGCCCAATCAGATTGGCAACAGGATCTCCAGCTTTTTTAATTGCAAATGTTCTCCTTTGCTGTCCATGACCATCATGTCTTCTATCCTCTCTCTCTCTCTCTCTCTCTACGCGATGCTTGTGAAGGCAGCAGCTTTCTCCTCAAACCCAAAGGATGGGAAGCTTTCCAGGAGAGGCCTGGCAGATAGACTTCACCCACATGCCAAAGGTGAAGGGCATTCAGCACCACCTGGCATGGGTAGATACTTTCACACTTTCACTAACTGCATAAAAACCTCTCCACCCCATACAGAAAACAGCTCTGAGGTAATAAAGCTGTTTTTCTGTTTTTGTTGTTGTTCTTGTTTTGGTTTTGTTTGTTTGTTTGTTTTTTAAGACGTAGTTTCACTCTCATTGCCCAGGCTGGAGTGCAATTGTGCGATCTCGACTCACCGCATCCTCCACCTCCCAGTTTCAAGCGAGTCTTCCTCAGCCTCCCAAATAGCTGGGATTACAGGTGTGTGCCACCATGCCCGGCTAATTTTGTATTTTTAGTAGAGATGGGGTTTCTCCATGTTGGTCAAGCTGGCCTTTAACTCTCAACTCCAAACTCTGGAGATTTGGAATCGTGAAGGCTCTCCCTTCTCTCTCTTTGTCCCTGAGCCCAAGCTGGGAAGGGCCCTACACTGTTCTTTCAACCCCCTCAGTGGTAAAAGTTATAGGTATCAACTCCTGGGTTTATCACACTGGAGTCAAAGCCTGGAAAGCTGTGGGAGCAACCCTTGACAGCCCAGAGGAACAGCCTGAATATCAATGTGAAGAAATAAGATATCTGAAGCTACAAATCATAAAAGATAAGTGAGAGCTACTCATCTTAGTCCCACCTTTACCTCAGCAAATACTTTCAGTCATTTCTATTTTCCTCTTCGGATTTGCCACCAGATATTACAACTTCCTTTTAACGCATTTTTGCAGAAAAATTTCAGTTATCCTTAGGATTACATTTGTAACTTCATAGACCCCCAAAGAGAAATTCTATGCCTTGGCAAGTAAAACTTTTTGATGGAAATTATTTACTATACCACCCTTGCAGAATTGTATACTCACTCTACTATTTGCAGGATTATATACTGTAGCACCCCCAGAAGTTTCTTTATTGGATAAAGGGCCTCAATTACTGTAATATTTTGTGGAATTATTATCCTTATAGCAGGGATAATAGTTACCAACAGGAAGTAAACATGAAAATTTTACCATCACTAAGTTTGCTAGGACTTCTTATTGGGTTTGGTAAACGTCACACCCTAGCTATTCAATTAAGGTTATAAAGGAAAGTTATTTTGGCTGGGTTCAGTGGCTCACGCCTGTAATTTCAGCACTTTGGGAGGTCAAGGTGGCTGGATCACAAGGTCAAGAGTTCAAGACCAGACTGGCCAAGATGGTCCCGAGTAGCTGGGATTACAGGCATGTGCCACCATGCCCAGTTAATTTCGTATTTTTAGTAGAGACAGGGTTCTCCATGTTGATCAAGCTGGCCTCCAATTCCTGACCTCAGGTGATCTGCCCACCTTGGCCTCCCAAAGTGCTGGGTAAGATGGTGAAACCCCATCTCTTTATGAAAAATACAGAAATTATCCAGGTGTGGTGGTGGACACCTGTAATCCCAGCCACTCAAGAGGCTGAGGCAGAGAACTGCTTGAACCTGGGAGACTGAGTTTGCAGTTACCTGAGATTGTGCCACTGTACCCCAGCCTGGGTGACACAGCGAGACTCCATATCCAAAAAAAAAAAAAAAAAAAAAAAAGATTTCATATAAGAAATGATCTTGGATGGTAAATTCTTGTCCTAAAAGGAAATAACTGGTTGTTTAAAAAAGGGGTGTTTAGGACTAGCCAGAAAGTTTAAGCATGTCATAAATGATCTGTGGAAATTGTGAAAGGATTGATAATTGCTGGAAAAATTTAGCCAAAGTTAACACTAAAGTTACTTTAGCCACCCAAATTGAATGCCATTTATCCTAAAAAGAATGTTGCTTTTTTTTTTTTCTAGATGGAGTCTCACTTTGTTGCTCAGGCTGGAGTGAAATGATTTATCTTGGCTCACTCCCCGATTCAAGCGATTCTCCTGCCTCAGCCTTCTGAGTAGCTGGGATTACAGGCACCCACCATCATGCCTGGCTAATTTTTGTATTTTTGTAGAAATGGGGTTTCACCATGTTGGCCAGGCTGGTCTTGAACTACTGACCTCAGGTGGTGTGCCTGCCTCGGCCTCCCAAAGTGCTGGGATTACAGGCATGAGCCACTCTGTCTGGCTAAAGAATGTTATTTTTATCTTAACATTTCTAGTAAAGTACAGCAACATTTGGTGGAGGCAAACAAGTATTACAATCTATTAGAATAGCTAACAGGTATCAAACTCTACTATCATGGTTATGGCCTATAGTACCCCCACTAATAATGGTAATCTTACCACTTATATTCAAACCCTATATTCTAAACCTTCTTGCAAAATTTATCTTTTCATCCAGAAGCAAACTAACCAATTGGTGCTGCAGACAGAACCACCTACGGACACACTTTTCTTCTGAGGACCTGCAGATCAACCCCAGGAGGAGCCCTAAGTGCTGTTCCCAACACGACACTTCTTTTCAGCAGGAAGTAGCCAGAAAGAGTCATCTTTTAACACCCCCTAATGTCAGTTAGGGATACCACTCTTGAGGAATGTGTCACTAGTAGACATAGTTATAAAGACTTGCTAAAGGAAGTTTTTAATAGACAATCACCATTTGAGTTTTATATGTCATACTTGATACTTGAAACAAAAATTATAACAGCACTTGATATTCAAAGCAATGATGTTTATAAGTATAAAAAATAAAAGGACTTAAATGGGAGTAATATTTTCATACTTCAAAGTGATAAAATGTTTGTATCAGTGGGATGAGATATATTGTAATATCCATAGCAACTACTATGAAAACTACGTAAAGTGTGTATCTCTCTAAAACACCATAAATAAATCAAGATGAAAAAATTTTTTAAAATGTTTAACCTACAGGATGGCCAAAAAAAAAAAAAAAAAAAAACAATAAAGAAACAGGAACAAAACCAGAGGAAACAAACAGAAAATAATAAAATAGCATACTTAAGTTCTAAGGTATCAAGAATTGCCTTAAGTGTAAATAATATACATACACTAACCAAAAGATAAACATAGAGATAGAGATAGTAGTAGTGAGGAGAAACAAAGATTATTTTAGAAAATGACCTAACTAAATTCTCTCTACAGAAACTCACTTCAAATTCAATGATAGGTAGGTCAAAAATAAAAGAGTGAAAGATGTATATTATGCAAACAATAATCAAAAGAAAGCAGGCATGGGTGTGTTAAAACTGGAAAAGGTGGCCAGGTGCAGTGGCTTATGCCTATAATCCCAGCACTTTGGGAGGTTGAGGCGGGTGGATTGCCTGAGTTTAGGAGTTCACAACCAGCCTAGGCAACACGGTGAAACCCCATCTCTACTAAAAGACAAAAAATTAGCTGGGAGTGGTGGTGTGCACCTGTAGTCCCAGCTACTCAGGAGGCTGAGGCAGGAGAATTGCTTGAACCTGGGAGGCAGAGGTTGCAGTGAGCTGAGATCATGGTACTGCACTCCATTCTGGGCAACAGAGTGAGGCTTGTCTCAAAAAAAATACACACAAAAAAACAAAAACCGGAAAAGATAGACTTATAAAGCAAATAAAATTACCAGAGACAGAAAGGATCATTAATTATAGAAATCTGGGGCTGCCTGAGAGCCACTAGCATATGTGCTTAAGAATAAAAAAGGCTACTTTAAGCTAAGAGCAGAGAAAGATATCCCTTCCCAAAGCAGTAACTCCAGCACTTTATCTCTTGGTAAGAATATGTTCCAGGCTCAAGACAATTATTTGGCAAAGCAGAGGTCCAAAGACTGCCTGCACAAAAGTGCCTTTCCCAGTGATATCTGTATACAAAAACATGAACCAAACCAAAACAATTTAGATCTGACCTCACACATGACACAACATACATGCCAGTGAATCAAAGGGCTGTTGAAATCAAAATAAAGATGTAGAGATGAATCTCTAAATTTAATGTTAAGAAAGAATTGCAATTTGAGGCATACAAGCAGATTGGGTTGTCTTTGGTATGTCCAAAAAACAGAAGGTTGGGAGTTTTATGTTAATAAAAAAAGAGGAATGTGACATGTATTCCAGAGAGAAAATGTACTGTTTTTAGTGAAGCTTTGATTTGATTCTCCTACCTGGGTCCAGGACTTAGGTGATTTGGCTGTCTTACCTGGGTGCAATGGTGCAGAGCCTAGGTTATTTGACTCCACCTGAGCCTGGCCGACAGGTCAGATTATGACATATACAGGGGCCCAGCACCTGGGTGACTCCTACCTTGGCCATGCCCACAGGTGACATTGTGACATACACCTGGGCCTGGCATGTAGGTGATTTTATCCTCATACATTGGCACAGCCCACAGTGGGGTATGGTGACTCATTTCTGAACCCAGCTCACTGGCTGTATGATGACTCTCAAACCTGGACCCAGCTAGTAGGAGAGATATTGATTCTCATACCTGGACTAGGAACACAGGTAAGATCATGAGTCTCATAGCTATATGAAAGTATCAGAGAACATTGTGATTCATTTACCTACGTATAAAGCCCTCAAGTGGTACAGAGTGTCATAATAGGGCCCACCTCATAGGTGAGAGTGTAACTCTTCTATGCACACCAAGCCAACAGCTAGGATTGTCACCCTCACATATGGACAGAGCCTGCTGCTGAGGTTTTCAATCTCACATCCAGATGCAGTCAAAAGTTGGAATTGTGACTCATACATGGATCTGGTCCACAGGTGGAATGGTGACTCATTTCTGTACTAAGGCCACAGAGAGAATTGTGACTCCCATGCCTATTGTATAAAGCCCTTGGGTGGTACAGAGAGTGTCATAACAGGACCCAGCACACAGGTGAGATTGTGGCTCTGATGTGCACATCCAGCCAACACTTAGGATTGTCACCCTCACACAAGGACACAGCCTATTCAGGTGAGATTCTGAATCTCACACCCAAACACAATGGAAAAGCTGATTTGACTCATTGGGGCTGGAGGAAATGGAAATAACTTTTACCTCATTTGCATTTGTGACTTTTTCACATAGAAATATTTACTAATGGACATTATAGACATTCATATAATAATGTGTGTGTATATGTGTATGTGTTTATGTACCTTCCTACCTATATATATCTACCAAAAAAGCCAAGCAGAAAAACCTAGGTCGGAAGTCATTTTTCTGTCAATCCCCTTGAGCCCAGGTGAATCAATTCAGCCAGTTAGTTCAGTTAAAGTAAATCAAACCAGAGCCACGCATGACTTCCCAATTTTCTTGCACCTGTGAAAATGTCTGCCTAACCTGGTACCTAAGTGTTTTAAAATCAGGAGCTGATCAAATTAGCTCAGTAGGGTACTAGCCATCCAGCTAAGACTGGGCAGAGCTGGCTGACACCAGTGGGTATAGCATTCAACACAATGATTCTTTCACCTGGCAGACACGTGTCACTTTTGGTACTTCAGTGACTGATGATTCTGGCCTGGTTGTCTTTTGCTTGGGTACCACATTCCCTGACATTTATGTTCAATACCCAAGCCTAGTTTCAGAGAACAGACTTAGGCTTTTCTTCTCCTATACGAAAGGACACTTCTCAAGCCACCAAAACTGAAAAAAGTGTACTCCTGTGTCACCAGTTCATAGAAAAAAGGAAGTGCTCCTGTTTTGATGGGAGCCCTAATGAAAATGAGTCAGCACTCTCAAATCTGTGTGAGAGCCTTTGTGCTGGGGCTGGTTTCTCTCTGCCTTGTGTTCACCAGAATGGAAGGGGTCAACACTGACCTGCTAATGAGTGACTCTCATGGCCTTAGTGCATTTTCTGCTCACAGAAGTGAGCAACAAGGGCCAGTGGTTCCTTAGTGTACATCGACTGCAGCAGGATGTATGCCACAGTGGACCTCCATTTGTTTATTTGTAGGTGTAGGTGATAGGGCAGATAGTCCTTTACCATGTATGGAAGTTTCTTTTTATATTACTATCAGTACCAATATCAATACATCTACCCTTTCTATTTAGACTCTATATAAATATTGATGATTGGTTGATGTAGGTAGATAAAAACACACATACAGGATTATATAAGTATGTCTCTATAAATATTCATGTATACATACAATGTTCACCAACATACATTTTGAATAATTCTGCCTATCATAAGCATGCAGAACTAGACGTTTGTCATATGCGGCTCTATACCATCTCAGAATAGAACACAGCCATGGAATGTTGTATGTATGAACAAAAACAGAGCTTCACCTTTAGGGGCAATGCCTGGCAAGTATGCTGGCAGTATTGCCATGTAAGGCATGCCCAGCTTAGCACAACGGGCCCTGCTCTCCTTGGTGGATTCCTGCACTGCTCATTTCCACTGCTGAGATCCTGCCTTGATCCTTCAGCACTGCCAATTCGACTAATGAGCTGATTGGATTCACCTATGCTGAGCTAATTGGCTGAATAGATTTAGCTGGGCTGAGCAAATTGAATAATTACATGTACCTGGGTTGGAGAGGATGGAAACAGAAATGGCCTTTTACCTAGGTTTTATTTGGGCTGCTTTTACATAGCCATACTCACAAATGGACATTACATAGTCATATAACCCTGTATATGTGTGATTGTTTGTGTATCTATTCATGTCTATATCTAAAACAAACAGCCCCCAAAGAAACTAGGTCATAGATCACTTCTACTTCTAGCCCCTCCATCCCAGAAGAACCCAATCAGCCAATTACCTCAGACCAAATAAAATCTAGTCCAAGCCACACATCACTTCCCATTCTTGTATCTGTGGAAAAAGTCATTGTTATCTGACACTTGTGTTTTTAATTCAGGTGCTCATCAGATCACCCAGTAGGGTTCTTATTACCCAGGTAGGACTGGCCAGAGCTGGCTAACACCAGAGGGTGGGTGTAGCCTTCAGAAAAGGAATAATTGGCCTGGTCTTTAAGAGCCTCTTTTGGCAGTACAGCACACGTTGACTCTGGCCTGGTTGTCTTTTGCCTGAGTACCACATTCCCTGACATCTGTTTTTAGTACCACAGTCTACCTTCAGGGCACAAACCTGTACTTTCTTTGCCCTACCCCAAAAGACCCTTCTTCAGCCACCAAAACCAAAAGATAAGATTGTACTCCTATGTTCCATGTTCATGGAAAAAAAGAAGAGCTCCTGTCTTGATGGGAGCCCTAATAAGGAGTCATTATTTGTGAATTCGTGTTAGGGCTATAGGGCTGGGCTGGTTCATTTCTGAACTGGTGTTCATAAGAAAGGAAAAGGTCAACATTGACCTAGCAGTGAGTGGCTCTCATGGCCTTAGTGCATTTCTGCTGACAGAGGAGAGCAACAAGGACCAATGGGTCCTTAGCATACAGTAAGTGCAGCAGGATGTATGTCACAGTGTACCTCCATTTGTTTACTATTATAGATACAGTTTATAGGGCAGACAGGCCTCTTCATGGATGGACATTTGATATTACTGTCAGGATCTAAAAATATCAGTACTTCTACCTTCTATATCTGCATCTTGTATGAATATAGATACATAAAGATATAGATATGTATATAAATACACACACATATACAGAAATATATGTGTATTTCTATGTATACATTGATACTTGCCAACAAATATTTTCGGTAATCCTGACTTTCCTAAGGGTGCAGACTTAATCTTTCTTCCTTCCTATAGGGCTCAATACCATCCTAGAATGAAAAACAGCCATAGAACATTGTATGTATTAACATAAAGTTTCATTTTTAGGAGCAAGGCCTGGCAGGTAACCTGGCAGCACTGCTACTGCCACTTAAGGTTTTTATTTTTGTTTTTTCTTGAGATGGAGTTTTGCTCTTTCTGCCCAGGCTGGAGTGCAGTGGCACAATCTCTGCTTACTGCAACCTCAGCCTCCTGGGTTCAAGCGATTCTCCTGCTTCAGTTTTCCAAGTAGCTGGGATTACAGGTGCCTGCCACCATGCCCAACTAATTTTTGTATTTTTAGTAGAGATGGGGTTTTATCATGCTGGACAATCTGGTCTCATACTCTTGACCTCAGCTGATCCACCCGCCTTGGCCCCCCGAAGTGCTGGGATTACAGCCATGAGCCACTGCGCCTGGCCTCCACTTAACGTTTTTTGTCCACCTTAACAGTTCAGGGCCCTGATTCCCTTCTGGATGTAGGCCTGCATTCTTCATATCCGCCATTGTGGGCCTGCCTTGATTGTTAAGCAGTTCCAATTCAGCTAATATGCTGATTGGATTTACCTAGGCTGAGCTAATTGAGCAGATTCACCTGGGCTGGGCAAATTGGCTGATTAGACTCACCTGAACTGGAGGGATGCCAATGGAAGAAGCCTTTGACCTAGTTTTCATCTGGGCTTTTACAGACATACTCACAAAATTGACATTACATAGACATACTCATATAATCCCGTGTGTCTGTTTATGGGTCTTTCTATTTATACAAATATCTACAAAGAAAAGCTCCAAAAGAAACCTAGGTCAGATGTCTTTTTTGTTTCCAGCCCCTCCATCCCAGATGTTTCTAATCAGACAATTAGCTCAGTCTAAGTGAATTCAATTTGAGCCACACACCACTTCCTGTTCTTCTACCTATAAAAAAGCCTTTGTTATTTGGCACCTGAGGTTTTCTTTAATTCAAGAGCTCCTCAAACCTGCCCAGTGGTGTTATGGCCATCCAGCTAGGACCGTTAAGCTGTATGGCCATACAGCTACACCAGTAGGTGTAGTCTTTGACACATAGAGCCTTTAGACTGGCCAATAGGGCCACCTTTGGCACTTGGGCACATGTTCACTCTAATCTAGTTGCCTTTTGCTAAGGAACCATGTTTCCTCACATTTGCTTTCAGTGCTGCAGTTTATCTTCAGGAAACAGACTTAGAGTTTTTTTCTTTACCCAAATAGACCCTTCTCCAGCAACCAACCCTGAACGACAAGAGTGTACTTGTCAGGCCGAGTGCAGTGGCACATGCCTGTAATCTGAGCACTTTGGGAGGCCAAGGCGGGTGGATCACCTGAGGTCAGGAGTTCGAGACCAGCCTGGCCAACATGACGAAACCCTGTATCTACTAAAAATACAAAAAATTAGCCGGGTGTGGTGGTGTATGCCTGTAATCTCAGCTACTTGGGAGGCTGAGGCAAGAGAATAACTTAAGTCTAGGAGGCAGAGGTTGCAGTGAGCTGAGATCATGCCACTGTACTCCAGCCTGGGTGACAGAATGAGACTCCATCTCAAAAAACAAACGAACAAACAAAATTGGGTGAAGGCCTTTGGAGCTAGGTCTGGTTCATCTCTGGCCTGGTGTCTACTGGAAAGAAAAGGGTCATGACTGACCTGGCAGTGAATGACTCCCATGGCCTTAGTGAATTTACTGCTGACAGAAGTGAGCAGAAAAGATCAATCATTCCTTAGTATACATTGAATGCATCAGGATGTATTTAGAGTGTATGTTCATTTGTGTACTATTGTAGATATCATTTATAGAGCACATAGGTCTTTACATGTATGGAAACTTTTTTTATATTATTATTTTAATATCTAGCAATACTTTTACCTTGTATCTCTTTTACTCTGTATGAATATTGATAGATATACACATATATGGATATAGATATAGACAGATAAACACAGGCATAGAGTATTATATGAGATGCTCCAGGATGGAACACAACCATAGAATGTTGTCCATATAAAGATAAAGCTTCACCTTCAGACAAAAGGTCCAGGAAGTGAGCAAGCTGTGCTGCCATATAAGGCATCATGTCCCGCTCAGCACCTCAGGGCCCTGTGCTCCTTCTTGAGGGATGTCTGTGTTCTTTGCATCCATTCTTGTTGGCCTGGCTTGATGCTTCAGCAGTCCCAAGTCACCTCATTGGCTGACTGGACTCACCTGGCCTGAGCTAATTGGCTGATTTGACTCATCTGGGCTGCAGGGGCTGGAACCTGAAATGACCTTTAACTGAGATTTTATTTGGGGCTTTTTTACACAGACATACTTACAAATGAGCATTACATAGACATATAATGCTGTGTGTGTGTGTTTACTTATGTACTTATGTACCTATCTATATACAAAAGAAAGCCCCATAAAAAACTAGGTCAGTGGTCATCGCTGCTGCTCTAGCCCAAGTGAATCCAATTGGCCAATTAGCTCACTACAAGTGAATCTAATCCAAGCCACACACCATACTCCATTCTCCTACCTGTGACAAAGTCCGTGTTACCTGGCACTCAGGTGTTTTTAATTCAAGGGCTCAGGAAACCAGCCCACTGGGGTTCTGTCCATCCAGCTAGGACTGGGAAGAGCTGGCTAACATCAGTGGGTAAAGCCTTTGACAAAAAGAACAATTGGCCTGACTGAAACAGCCAGTTGTGACCCTAGAGTGCATTCTGACCCCAGCCTGTTGTCTTTTGCCCAGGTACCATGCACCCTAACATTTGCTCTCTGTACAACAGTCTATTTTCAGGGAATAGATCTAGGCTTTTCTTCCTATAACAAAAAAGACCTTTCTCCAGCCAGCAAAAATTAATGACAGGAGTGTATTTCTACATCACACATTTATAGAAAAAATAATAAAGCTCCTCTCCTGAATAAAAAAGCCTGAAGAGAAGAAGTTGGCATTCTCAGATTTGGGTGAGGGTCTTTGGACTGGGGCTGGTTCATCTCTGGCCTAGTGCTCACCAGAGGAGGAAGGATTAACATCAATGTGGCGATGAATGATGTTTTGGCCTTAATACGTTTTCTACTCACAGAAGAGCAACAAAAATGAATGGTTTTCCAGTATATATGAAATGCAGCAGGATGTATGTCAAAGTGTGCCTTTATTTGTGTACTATTGTGGATATAACTTATAGGGCACATAGGTCTTCACATGTATGGAAGTTTCTTTTTATATTATTTTCACTGCCTCCACCTATCAATACTTCTATTTTCTATAGTATTACTCTGTATGATTATAGACAGATATAGATAGGTAAATAAACACACACACACACATATGACGATACGAGCGTGTCTTTGGAAATATTCATGTATAAATACAATGTTCCCCAGCAGAGGTTTTCAGTACCCCAGCCTATTGTAAGGGCACAGACCTATATTTCATCCCTTCTATATTACTGAGTACCATTCCAGAATGGAACGAAATCATAGAATGCTGTATGTATAAACATAAAACATCAGCTTTAGAGGCAGTGCCTGGGAAGTAAGTGTGAAGCAGTGGCATGTAATGTCCACTTCTAAGTATGTACTTGAGAAAACTAAAAACACATTTACATTTACATAAACACCTGTATATCACTGTTCATAGCAGCAGTGTTCGTAGCCAAGAAAGGGAAAAACCCAAGTTGGTCTGTCCATCCAGTGGGGTATCATTGAGCCATAAAGGAAATGCAGTGCTGATGCGTGCATGCCACAGAACAGAAATGCCTTGAGAACACGGTGCTAACTGAACACAGCCAGGCACAGAGGGCCACACACCGCTTGATGCCATTCCTAGGAAAGGACAGAATATCCAGATCCATAGGGACAAAATATGGATTGGTGGTTTTTATTGTCTGGGGGTGGAGTGGCTGCTTAATGGGCATAGAGTGTCTTCTGGAGATGATGAAAATCTTTCTGAATTAGGTAGCATTTATGTTTGGAGAGCATTGTGAATATACTAAATATCTCTGCCTTGTATACTTTAAGATGGTTAAAATGATGAGTTTTATTTTATGCGAATATTATCTCAATAAAATAATATTCAGCAAATGATTTAGAAAGGTTAGTTAATGCCTGAGAACCACGTGAAGCTCATGGGAAGATGCTCTCCCACTGGAGTCTCATTTTCCCTGCTGTCAGTCAGGCAGCCTGGGCGATGCCTTGGCATGGAGCAGGGCAGCAGGCTCCCTGACTGCTTTGAGAATGGAATGGGAATTTGTTGTGGTGGTGCTAGCTTGGCTGCTGTGAGTGCGATGAAGATGGCCGCAGAGTGCCCTTGTCTACTCATGAACAGGGTCCTTCCTCTTCCTCCTCCACATCCCAGGATGGCTCCAGCAGCTTGGTGTTATATGGGGCCCAACAGTCAGAAGTTCAAGGAGCAGATGTTTAAAGGTGGAGGTCAATTCTGAGGGTCTTCCTCTAGGGAAGTTACCAAGTTGGTGATAAATCACTCGTCAAGTGGTGCAGTGTAAGCAGTAGGGTCCACAACAATGGCTCGGGAACTGGGTTTTCTGGGTGAACTGTGGTGCAGCGTGGTGTGCAGGACCCTGTCTGAAGCTCCTACTTACTATGCACCACCTTACTTGGTTCTCTTCCCTGTGTCTCCCTCTCTGCAGCTCCCAGTAGGTGAAGGTCATGGCCCTCTGTCCTCTTGGCCTTGTGCTGCCTGTGGCTGTCTCTGAGGTGGGTCAGGGCCAGAACTTGTGGACAGACTCCTGCTTTCCTCCATGGACTTTTAGAAAATAAAGTAACTATTTGCAGTCACAGCAGACCTTTATTTTTCTATTCTCTATTCAGAAACTCCTACAATTTTTTTCTGAATTTTTTAGATGAGAATCTTTCAAATGTTGTTCAACAATCACAACTGCGCCCTCCCCTTGCCAGGTACTATTTGAACATCTTTGGGTGTCCTGTGGCAACACCTTTTGTTAATTTATAGTGCATGTGGAAAATCAGATCTTAACGAGAGTTTGCCCAGTCTCTAAAGCTGGCAATGGCTTGGCCTAGCCACCCTACCCTGAGCTCCACCTCTGAGGCCTTCTGCCCTTACCCCTCTCCCAGAGGCCAGGGTCCTTTGGCCCGTTGTCCTCACCAGTGCAGGTGTTACATGGCTGCATCCTACATGGCAGGCTTCACTCCCCAGCCATAGGTGGATCCTGAGGCAGGCTGCCATGGCTGGGTTTGCTCTATGTGGAAACCTGCTGTGTTTCCCGTTACCTCTTCTTGAACCCCATGCAGTTCTGCTCAGGGCTGTGGACATCCCACTGCAGCTGGAGGCCAGCTCCCCGGGCTCCCCAGGTGGTGCTGTCTCCCTGGCTTCAGAGGCAGTACCCACTCCTGGCCCTTGACTGGGCCTACCTTGTCTATGACTTTGAGTAATGCCTCTTCCAGAGAGCCATTCCCACCCCACTCATGAACAGACCTTGCCTCCTCAGGACACTGCCTTTCCCATCTGACCTTTTTTCTTGCTTCTTGTGGCCAGAGCCTTGTTTGTCACTAAATAAACTGCAGAGTCCCATGCAGCAGAGGTGTCCTGTTTTCACTCTGTGGCCACCTGGAGCACATAGCAGCTGGTTCACAAGAAGGGCCCAGCAGACACTCAGAAAGTGATCAACACAAGTGGCTTGAAGATTGGAAGAGGAGCTTCTGCAAAATGTACGGTAATTGATTAGTTTCTCCACAAAATACTTTCTCAGGAGAATTTTGAAAAGCAAATGTCAGTCTTCTTGGTTCACAGTTCTACTGCCAATCAGTGGCAGAGGCCGGGTTTGAACCCAGGTCTGTCCAAGTCCTGCTGATGTACATTGCTGCCTCCTCTTCCATCTCAGCCACAGGAAATATGATGTGGTTGCTCATCTTGGTATATCTGGAGTCTCCTGACAGCCTGCTCCCCACTGGCCTCCACCCCCAGACCCACCTTGGAGTCTTTTCTGCTGATTCACCTGTCCAGGGGCTGCTTCCCCTCCAACTGACAGCCACAGCTCAAGCTTTGGGGCATTTACCCAGCACCTCCTCTTGTTGTGTAAGCAGAGAAGTGCTCCAGAAATCCCAGAAAGCACTAACCCTGCCTTTTTAAGGTCGTTTCTGCCTTGGTCAGCTCTTAAAGTGCAAGAGGAAATAAGCAGCCCAAACCTGACATTTCTCAAGTCGAGAGTCAGTTCTTCAAGCCCCTAGTCCCAGCGAGGGAGTGAGCTGCCAAGTTAACATAATGGTGCCTTCTTCTACCTATCAGAGGCAACGTTGGGGAGGCCAGACTGCAGCTTTAGAGCTTACTCCCTGGGCTGTTCCTTTGATTGGTAATTATTTTCGCCTTCGCTTTTCTCATTCTCTGGTTTTGTATCTGTTTGGATTTATTTATTTATTTATTTATTTATTTATTTATTTATTTTTAAAGAGAACGGTGTAATGACACTTGGAGGTATTTAAGATTGGAGGTAGAAGGCGTAAAGACAGCTGTGCATCATGCTGAGTCAGGTGACCTGGGCTGACAGGGTTGGGAGAGTGCACTAATCCCTCTCTCGGGCCCTGTTCCTGCCCCTTTTGAGCCTGCAGCTAAGCACAGAGTGGGCAGGAGCCAAGGAGGAGTGGCTGTACCCTCTCTCACCTCCTAGTGCCCACCTGTGCTGCTGGAGCTCACATGCTCATCACAGAGGTGGGGCTGGGCCTGGCCCTGCAGGGAGCACCTGCGAGGTAGACAGGGCTCAGGTTTAAATGGGGACCTCAGCAGGGCTTGTGACCTGTTGAGCTGTTCTCTCATCTGGAACCTGGGGACCTAGTGGTGGCATTGCTTGTGTGTTAAACTACTGTGGAGATTAAGTACAATCATGTGTGCAGGAGCACCATTTAGACTGGAAAGTTCTGCCTGGATGTGAGGCCAGCGTAACTACTCAGGAGATGAATTGTTGAGTTCAGACTTTTATGAGGACCTGGCTGCGGACCTCTTTTGCTTTCTTCTTTAGTCCCGTATAGATTTAGGAAAATAAATCATAAACTGAATTTCATCTGGCTCTCCATCATGGAGGGTTCTTCAAGCTCTACCTTGGCTTCTCTGTACACCTAGACTCAGAGGGTGGATGCTGCTCTTTCAGGCCAGACATGGGAGGAAGCTGAGACTTTCTGCACATTCACTCATGTGCTTTGCACTTGGCATGCATCTTACTACATTCTCCACAGCCCCATTACATAGTGGAGATATTGATGATGGTCTTATTTTCATCAAGAGAGGGTGGAAGGTCACAGGTGCATCCTGTGCTCAGACCCACTCCACAGTCAGCTGCAGCTGGGGATGTGTACATGGGTTGATTGAATCCTCTCAACCCCATGGATCCCCAGGTTTCCTTGTTCTCTCCAGAAGCAGCTGTTGGTTTCCCCTCTCAGGAGGATCTCGAGGCTCTCTGTGAGCCTGCAGCAGCCATGCCAGCCTCCGGCGTGTGATTGGGGGCTCCAGTGGCAGAGATGGCTTCGCTCATGGTCAGAGTGGGCCTGCTCCCTGATGTTCTTTCTTGGCACCGAGCTGACATAGACACCTGAAAATGTACAACTTTGCTTCTGCCCCATCTGGGAGCCTTGGCCTTCTGGAAGAATATTCCTGAAACCAGTCTGTGCTCTGTCCAAAATTTTACCACCACATCGTGGGGCTGTCCCGTGGCTCTCTGCCAGGCCCCTGTAAACATAGCTCTGTGCATTTCCCATGACTCGGGAGCGTGTGCATATGGCTTGGGAGGTTGTCCTCGCAGATGGTATTCTTTCAGAATCCACGGGTTCTTCCAGAGTGGAGCAGGGCAGGCTCTCCTCAGCAGGGCTCCAAGCGGCCTGCAGGCGATGGAGGCTTCCTCAGCTCCCTCCAGCCTCCTGGGCCCGCTCCCACCCTCTGCTTCCGGCTCCCAAGAGCCCCATCCAGTGAGTGTCTGCTTTTCTCTCGCAGGCCTGCTCCGAGCTACCCGCTGCACGTTAGAGTATATGGGTCTCGAACCTCCCAACACCTAGCTTGGCCCCTGTCGTCCTTCCTACCCTCTCCTTAGGGCCCAGGCGTCCTGTCCCCTCTCTCTGTGGTGTGTGAAGGAGCAGCTGAGAGTGAGCACTCCAGGGCCACCTCCAGGCCTCGCTTCTTCCATGGGGCTGGCCACTCAGGAGCGACACAACAGGGACTGCTTAGAGCCTCGTGGGGAAGCACGCGAGGAGAGGGGTTACTGGGGCAGATGCCCCTCTGCCTTCCTGGAATACAGGAGGGGAGCTGAAGGACACAGGGTCACAGAGTTGTGGTGCGAGGGGAACGTGAGGGCCAGCAGGAAGAGCAAGGCTGGGTTTAGCCTGGGGCAGTGAGCGACAACGGGTCTGATGATGTGGAGGAAGCTCTCTGGGTCGGACGCTTGGCACTCTTGAAGCCAGAGGAGGCAAGAGCACGGCTGTCTGCGGGATGAGGAGGAGCAGGGTGTGGGGGACTGGGTGGGGTAGGGGTGGGGCAGGCGGGAGCCAGGCTGAGGAGGCCTCCTTTGAGCGCAGCGGGAGGCCCAGGCGGAGGGACAGTGTGGGTGGGATGAGTCTGCAGACGGAGCTGACATCAGGGAAGAGATGGGCTTGTGTTTGTCCCGTGGAGAGGTGAGTGTACTGGACAGCGGAGCGGCAGGGAGGTGGCAGAGGCTGTGGCAGTTGCTCATGGGAGACGGTGGCTCGGCCTTGGACCAGGTCCCCGGGGTAGGGCAGATAGCCTGAAGCCTGGGCTCTGTGGTTGTCCTGGAGGCCTTGCTGAGGGGCTGCATGTGGTGGGAACAGAGGCGTCAGGGAGGAGCCCCTCCCTGGCTCAGGGAGTAGGGGGTGGGGGTGGTGTTGCTTTTCCCAGAGCAGGGGCAGGACCCAGGCCTCTTTGGGCAGCCTGTGACTGGGGCGCTCCCTGCCTAGAGCCTTGGACCCCTGGTCTGACCTCTTCTTTTGCCTCCTTTCCGAGCTCGTTTGGCTTCTTCTGGCTCCCGTAGTCCCGGGTGGTGACCTGGGTTGGTTTTCACTGTCTCTGGGTCCCCACTCAGGTATGGATCCTCAACTGCCAGTATTCCCAACACCTCCCTCCAAAGGTGCCTCCACCAGGCAGGTGCTTACCTGGAGGGTAGGCTCTGCCCTTCCTGGTCTGTGGCCCATGGGACCCTGGCTCCCCTCCCATTAGATTTCTGCAAATATGCCCTGTGGAGAGCAGAAGCCCAGGGCACAAGGAGCATTCCACACCACAGGATCATGGTGTGAGTTGGCCTCTCTGCCCTGGAGGACCAGAGTATGGCAGAGCTGGTGGAGGGTGGGCAGGGCCTCCCATGCCTACTGATGGCGCCACCTGCGCCTGGCCAGGCGGGTCTCTTGTGGGCTTCGTCCCACATCTCTCCGTGTGCTTCTCTACATCCGGTGGTGCCCCTTTTCATTTTTGTTGAACAATATGTTGGAAACTGAAGCCTCGCTTGGTGACAGCTGGTGAAACAGGAGCCAACCTGTGGTTGGAAGGCTCCGCTGCATGGGCAGGAGGGAGCCCACATGGGCCTTGGTGCTTCCTGTCCAGCTGAGGGATTGGTGAGTGCACCCTGGCTGGGGTGTGGTGGCACTTCCTGTGCTCTGCTGGACAGCCACCGTCTGCTCATGATAGGTCCTTCAAGCCATGCCTGCTGGAAATGAGGCATCCCCGTCCCGTCCTGTGGGTGGCAAGCCCGCTGTTCACAGAACATCATCAGCTTGGGCTTGTGCCCAGCCCCAGTGCTTGTGATTCGCCTTCTGGGCCAGGAGCAGAGCCTGGTGCCCACTGCAGTGCCTGCCCATCTAGTGGGAACTGCAGGCCCCTGCCCCGTGGTCTATGTCAGGGACTTTCTCTGCACCCGTTCTGTCTGTGGCCCTTCCCAGCTCGCTCTCCCGTGCACTTGACAAGCAGACATGTAGAATCTTCCTTCAGCTTCTGCAGACTCCCTGAGGTGGCGAAGATAGGTCCACCTCCTCCTTCCCCTGGGGGCTGCAGCACGTGCTCTGTGCAGACCTGGGGCTGTGGGGGAGGCTGAGTTTGCTCCGTGGTGGGAGTCCGGCTGTGTCCTTGTGCTTCTCTTCCTGGCAGAGACTTGTAATGAGTCAGTTGTTTGGCGGTGGCTGTGCTTAACCTGACTGGGGTGCCTGCCCTCTGGCACTGTGGCAGTGCTCTGTGGAGGTCAAGCATGGCTGTGTCCTGGGGGACACGGCAGCCTCCTGTACATGACTCGGTTACTTGAGGTGGGACTTTATCCATCTGTAAAGTGGAGAAGTTAAAAAATCATGTGTGGGGGTGGGTTTTGATCTATGTTCCTCAGATCTCCAAGAATAAAGGTTCTTTTAGGGATTTTGCAAAAGTTCAAATAAAATTGTGTGAATATTTTCCTGGTTTTAGGTCAAACTGTCCTTATTGAAGAACACTGTGCACGTGCAGCTGTACTAATGTCTTCACCCACCAGAGGCTGCCAGCGAGCTAAGGAACACTGTGGGTTAGAACAGGGCAGTCATAGAAATGGAGCCTTCGGATAATCCTCTGCCCAAGTGTGAACATCGTGTCTTCATGTTACTGACTAGAAGGCTGTCTTCATTTGGGCTCTTATAACAAAAATATCATAGACTGGGGATCTGGACAAACATTCATTTCTCACAGTTCTGGAACTGAGAAGTCCAAGATGGCAGCGGCGGCAGGTTTGAGCTCCGATGAGGGCTCTCCTGGTTTGCAGATGACTGGCTCCTGTCCTCCCAGGGCACAGAGGGAGAGAGGAAGCAGCATTCTCATGCCCCTTCCAAGGATGCTTAGCCCACCAGGAGGGCTCCACCTCCATGACCTGATTACCTCCCACAGGCCCTGCCCTCAAACAGCATCACTTTGGGATGAGGGTTTCAATGCACGAATCCAGGGGCACAAGCATTCACTTCTCAGCAAAGGTTGTGCTTAGCTTAGAATTTTTCTGCTTTTGCCTCTGGGCCTGGTCATAGCTGTTGAGGCGGATGTGTACCCTGTGTATTTACACACCAGGCCTGATTCTGGCATTGTGACTGTGGGGCAAGGCCCTTCCAAACACCATCCCAAGCATTGAGTCAGGGTCCAGAGAGGGCAAAAGTTTCTCCTCAGATGCACAGCACCAGCCTGTCGGGCCTTTCTCAGAGCCAGTCTCTCATGGCAGCCTCACCGTGGGCTTCTGCAGTCCAGGGCCCCATGGTTTCTGGGGAGTCTTGGGATGGCTGTTTTTATTGTTCTTCCCGTGCCTTGGTGAGTGCTCACGGTGGGTTGGGCATTGGGAGAAGGTAGACAAAAGCATGTGGTATGCATGGGTCATGCATGGGAAGGGCCGTATAAACAGTGCCTTGAAGGAACTCTAAATTAAAGTGTTTCCTGCTTCTTAGGAATGTACTGTCTCCTTTCATTGTTCCTTGAGAGTGGATTCTTAGGCTGAGGGTTTTCTGATGGAGATTGAAGTGGCCTGCAGTGGCTGGTCTCAGTGCAGAGGTGGAATTGCAAAAGCTGAGTTCTGGTTTCTTTCAGTAGATGCTGGCTCAAAAAGACAGTGATCGATAAACACACCTGACTTCTGCTTTAAGAACTGAGACTACACTCTAAACTCCCAAGGTTCACAGCAATGCCAGTGAACCTCAGAGTTCAACTTAAGCATGGAACTAGAGGCTTCATATCTTTTTTTTTTTTTTTTTTTT
>NC_045440.1:46182481-46185567 GCF_002776525.5 Piliocolobus tephrosceles
CCACCATGCCCGGCTAATATTTTGTACTGTTTTAGTAGAGATGGGGTTTCACCGTATTAGCCAGGATGGTCTCGATCTCCTGACCTCGTGATCCTCCCACCTCGGCCTCCCAAAGTGCTGGGATTACAGGCGTGAGCCACCACGCCCAGCCTAGAGGCTTCATTTTTATGGATTTTCTCTTCTTTACTTCAGAAGAAAGGCTGAGGTTGGATGGAGAGAACATTCCCAACAGAGAAAAGCCACCAGAGTGGGATGCTGACTTTAGGGATCAGTGCTCTGGGATTTGGCTTCCCAAATGCTTCTAAACTGCAGAGAGATCCCTGTTGGGGTCTGGGGAGTGGGTGGTCAAGCCCTTTCTGACCCAAGGGTATGTGCTGTCACCCATTTGCACACTAGGATAGGGAGGGTCATTTGTTGGCCATGGTTTGAGAAACTAATTTGGGGGCCTCTGGTCTGGATTCTGGAAGCATCTGAAGACTGATGCAGGCTAGGAAAGGTCAACTACTTCTGGGGCAGTGCATTCCAGCCCTTCTTTCCACTCAAGGACTTTGTTGTTAACTGTCCCTGCTGTCCTGTATCCTCAGGACTCTGCCTCCTATACTAGACAGCCCTTGAACACACAAGCACAGACAGCTCCTTGACTTCCTGTCCACTCCAGCTTAGCCCCATTCTCTATTCTCCTTTGCAGCTGAGCAAACATCCTGAGAGGCTGTGCATGCTTTCTATCTTCCCTCCTCTCCTGGTCCCCAGCCCTTTACATAGGCTCTACCTGGTTTGCTTGTCCTCTTCTGACTTTGCTCTTTGCCCCTGGTGGGCAAGCCTCATGCCTCCTTGCTGGCCAGAAGCACACAAGGCTGCTTCCACTGTCTGCCCATAGCTGGCGCCAGGAACACTCCCGAGGTCTGAATGCATCCATCCATCTCAGCCCACCCAGCAGCCCCTCACTTCAGCTCCTCCCTGCCTGCAGTTTCCTTCTCCCATGGCTCATCATGTAAGGAAGCATCTACTCTCTTGTTTGCTTATGGTCTGTCTTCTGCCCCAGTCAGTTATGAAGTTGTCGCCTCTCAACTCCACACTTTTTTCTGTGCCCAGCTTTGCAGTGCTAAGACCTGCAGCCCATGTTCCTGCTTTGACAGCTGGTGCCTTTCTCCATCCCTGCCATAGGGGACACTAGAGAGAGCCCCGTGGTGAGATTGCAGGTGCGGCCTGGCTCTGCCCTTGTAGGTAGCTACACTGAAGTGTCATGGCCTCCCACCCTCCAGCAGCTGATTCCAGCCTACAGTTTCTGCAGCTCTCAAAACTGCCTGCTCTGGCAGACTGGTGCCCTGTCCTGGTGAGTCCAGGCTTTCCAGGGTCTCCCTCCCAGCTCAGACACCAGCAGAGCCTCCCTCAAAGGTCTCAGTTTCCATTCTGTGGGGGCCCTCCTCTAAGTTTCTAAATTCTAATGACTTCAACATCTTCCTTTTGTTCCCACAGCTCAAGGCATGGGAGTTGTTTCCTGAGTTGCTGCCTCCTTGGGGCCTTGAGGTTCCCTTTTTTTCCCCTCTGTTACCTTAGTACCCACACTTGATACTAAATTCTCTCTGTTCCTGTACATGCGTGGCATCTTTGCCTGAAATTCCTACCCCAGCAGAGCGAGGGTCTGGTGAGATGAGGCTGGCTGTGGTGTCTGATCTCTGCTGTCTGGTGCCTTGGACGATGTGCAGCTGGCCTTCAGTCCGTGTTCCGCCTGTTGAGTGGATTGAGCGAAGGAGTCCATGAGTCAGGTCTGAGTGGTGAATGGGCCTGAGCAAGGCTCTGCAGAGAGTATTCCAGAGGATTAGCTTCTGTTATATTTCAAGGTGGAGTCTTAAACTTTAGTTCTGTCCTTTAGGAAAATTGGGCACTAAACATTGGGCCTTGGGAGCACGGCCCCGAAGATGCAGGCCGGGCTGCCTGCCACACTTTACTGCCTGCAGCCTGAGGGTTCTTGGGTACACAGGTCTTGGCTGCCCACTGTGCCGTCCTGCCTGCTGTGGGGGTCTCTGTTATGATCCTCTGGCTTTATTTCTTCCCATTCTCACTTAATGACATGGATTTCACTACAGGGAGATGAAAGGGTTTTTTTTTGTTTTTGTTTTTTGGTGGGGGATGCTATTTGATTTTCATTTATTATCAAAATGATTATAGCAATACAAACTGAAATGGCAAAGGATGCAAAATTACACATAATTGGATAACCCAAATCATCACATAAAGTACTTATTCCTCCATATCTCTGTCCAGCCTTTGTCCTTTTGTGTATGGATGAAATTACTAGTACTATCTTGAACCCTTTATGTTTTTTAACCTAAATATCCAAAGAACTTTCTGTCTTAGCATATACTCTGCATTGGCACAGTAGTGCACAAGACAAACTTGGATCTAGCTAGGTGATCAATGTAAAACACTGAAACAGAATATTGAAATAAAGGCCAGGTGAGGAGGCACATGCCTATAATCCCAGCACTTTGGGAGGCCGAGGCATGTGGATTGCTTGAGCTCAGGAGTTTGAGAATAACCTGAGCAACATGGTGAAAGCTCATCTGTACAAAAAGTAAAAAAACATATAAATAAAAAAATTCAGTGGTCATGGTGGTGGTGCACATCTGTAGTCCCAGCTGAGGCTGAGGTGAGAGGACTGCTTGAGCCCGGGAGGTGAAGGCTGCAGTGAGCTCTTATCATGCCACTGCACTTCAGCCTCAGCAACAGAGTGAAACCATGTTTTAAAAAAAGAAAAAATTCTGGGCACAGTGGCTCACACCTGTAATCCCAACACTTTGGAGGCCAAGGTGGGCCGATCATGAGGTCAGGAATTTGAGACTAGCCTGGCCAACATGGTGAAACCCCGTCTCTGCTAAAAATACAAAAATTAGGCAGGTGCAGTGGGATGTGGCTGTAATCCCAGCTACTCAGGAGGCTGAGGCAGAAGAATCACTCGAACCTGGAAAGTAGAGTTTGCAGTGAGCCAAGATCACACCACTGCACTCCAGCCTGGGCAACAGAGCAAGACTCCATATCAAAAAAAAAAAAAAAAACTTTGTTTAAGCAACTAAATTAACATGTGA
>NC_045440.1:46205567-46219291 GCF_002776525.5 Piliocolobus tephrosceles
GTAATTCCTCCTTTAGCTCTGAGAGGTTTGATGGACTGAAGCCTTCTTCTCTCATCTCATCAAAATCATTCTCTGACCAGCTTTGATCCGTTGCTGGCGATGGGCTGTGCTCCTTTGCAGGAGGAGATGCGCTCTTATTTTTTGAATTTCCAGCTTTTCTGCCCTGCTTTTTCCCCATCTTTGTGGTTTTATCTGTCACTGGTCTTTGATGATGGTGACGTACTGATGGGGTTTTGATATAGGTGTCCTTCCTGTTTGATAGGTTTCCTTCTGACTGTCAGGACCCTCAGCTATAGGTCTGTTGGAGATTGCTTGAGGTCCACTCCAGACCCTGTTTGCCTGGGTATCAGCAGCAGAGGTTGCAGAAGATAGAATATTGCTGAACAGCGAGTGCACCTGTCTGATTCTTGCTTTGGAAGCTTCCTCTCAGGGGTGTACTCCACCCTGTGAGGTGTGGGGTGTCAGACTGCCCCTAGTGGGGGATGTCTCCCAGTTAGGCTACTCAGGGGTCAGTGACCTACTTGAGCAGGCAGACTGCCCCTTCTCAGATCTCAACCTCCGTGTTGGGAGATCCACTGCTCTCTTCAAAGCTGTCAGACAGAGTCGTTCGCGTTTCACAGGCTTCTACTCCTTTAGCTGAGCCCTGTCCCCAGAGGCGCAGTCTACAGAGACAGGCAGGTTTCCTTGAGCTGCTGTGAGCTCCACCCAGTTCCAGCTTCCCAGCGGCTTTGTTTACCTACTTAAGCCTCAGCGATGGCGGGCGCCCCTCCCCCAGCCTCGCTGCTGCCTTGCGGTTAGATTGCCGCAGACTGCTGTGTTAGCAAGGAGAGAGGCTCTGTGGGCGTGGGACCCTCCCGGCCAGGTGTGGGATACAATCTCCGGTGTGCCGGTGTTACAGCGCAGTATTGGGGTGGGAGTTACCCGATTTTCCAGGTGTTGTGTGTCTCAGTTCCCCTGGCTAGGAAAAGGGACTCCCTTCCCCCTCGCGCTTCCCAGGTGAGGCGATGCCTCGCCCTGCTTCAGCTCTCGCTGGTCGGGCTGCAGCAGCTGACCAGCACCGATTGTCCGGCACTCCCGAGTGAGATGACCCCAGTACCTCAGTTGAAAATGCAGAAATCGCCGGTCTTCTGTGTCGCTCGCGCTGGGAGATGGAGACTGAAGCTTAAAGTATAATTAAAAAAAAAAGAAAAGATAAAAATTACTTATTCTGTATGACATCCAAGTAGTACTATTAATAGCTTTGTAAGTTCCCCGTATGAAATGCTTAAATGAAATGTCAGTTAAAACTTCTATAATTAATAAATCAGTTTTCCCTATTGTAGTATACAAAATTATGAATTGACCTTGAAAGTTAAAGATTGAAATGGGATCTGGTCAAAGTATGTATGTGCAAACAGTTAATAACATCAGAGAAATATTATTAAATTATAAAATAAGTATAATATCAAGGTACTCCTGAAAGCTTAAATGTCATGATTTTAAAAGAAAATGTTTATTTTTTAATTTACAATATATGGGATAAACATCAACAATCACTTATTTATGTAGCACTAGGTGTTTAAAAACATTGAAATTTGATAACCAAATTTTCATCCTGGCTCTCTTACTTTCTGTACATCCATCAGGATAGGACATAGGGTCTGCTCTTCTCCAAATGCCTCTTTCTATGACATTTAGCCACTTGAGTTTCAGGTAACCTGTATGAATGTGGAGTGAATTTGACACAGCTGCCAATTTTTACAGCATAAGCAGTTAACCTCAGGTTCCGCTGTTGGATTGTCTGGGTAGAATCCCGGATCTGGCTCTCACTTACTGTGTGACATTTGGTAAATTATTTGAAGTCTCTGTTTTGGTTTCCTCAACTTTATAATAGAAATGTTAACATAACCTACCTTTAAGGATAGGTAGGATGGTTGAAAGACATTATACTGTATACATAAAATGCTTGAAACAGTGGCTAATACACACTACTGCTAAAAAGATGTTTAGTGGTGGTCGCGATAGGCTTGGGGTGCTGACAGTGGTGGTGGTGGAGGTGAGAGAATTTATTGTCAATCATTGGATACATATCTAAGAAATGACATATTATTTCAAACTTGGAAATACTCAGGCTGATATCTTCTCTGATACTATATAACCTCCATGTTAGGTACTACATTAATAAAAATGCACACATACATTTAATATCTCTGGAGGAGACAGATCAACCATTCGTATTCCTGTCTTTTAGATGAGAATATTGAAATGGAAGATAATATGATAGTTTGTCAAATCAAGTAACTTTGTGATTCCTTGCCTCCTACTTCTTAGAAAAAAATAGCATTAGAATGGAACCCCTTCTGATGTCCTGTCATGAAATATAAAGTCTTGCCTGAATGTGCAGCTTCCCTTTCACCTTTCATCATTGTTCATCCAAAGTGTTTCCTCTCATGCCTGCAGTCACAGCACTGTGGGAAGTGGAGGTAGGTGGATCACTTGAGGCCAGGAGTTTGAGACCAGCTTGGCTCATATGGTAAGACCCCATCTCTACTAAAACTACAAAAAACTTAGCAGGGTGTGGTGTTGCACCTGTAGTCCCAGGTACTTGGGAGGCTGAAGCAGATGAATCACTTGAACCCAGGAGGTGGAGATTGCAGTGAGCTGAGTTTGCACCACTGCGCTCCAGCCTGGGAGACAGAGTGAGACTCCATCTCAAAAAAAAAAAAAAAAAAAAGGAAGTGCTTCTTTTCTACATGATTAATCCCTCTTTCTTGACTCTAGTTCATGTCTCTGCCTCTTCTTGCCTTCTCAACTTATTCCATTTATATTATATTGATAACATCTACTGTATTTTCACACACTCTCCACAGGCTCCTTCCTATCATTGTTTAGATTTTAAAAATCAACAATGAAGCAAAAAAAAGTATGAGCTCTGTGCATCTAGTTATTACTCTGACTCTCCCCTCACTTTCAAGAATAAGCTTATTTAATCAGATTATCTGCATGTCCTGGCTACCTGATGTCACCTCCAACTAAAAAGTCCTCACCACATTGCAACTGAGCTTTTAGTCCAATCATCTTCCACAAGTGACCTTGCAAATGACAAATAACCTTCATATGCTAAACCCTCTTAACATTTTACATCATTCAGTGCTTGATTTCTCAGGATTATTTTTTACTGTTCAGTACTCTTAACCTTCAGAATATTCTTTTTTTTTCCCCCATGATATAATTTCTATGATTTTCTTCCTTTACTTTCTGCCAGTCCTTTTCAATGTCTTCATTAGGGTATGTTTGCATTGTTTTATAATTAGATCTTTATTTATCTTCCCTTTCTGGTTTGCTCTCAGTCCCTTGCTTGTATGAAACATGTCTTGTTCTTCTTTATATCTCCAGAGACATTACAATGTTAAATTGATGATGAATCAATAAACAAATGAATGACTGAATGGTTTTCCTAGAAAGTTTATGCATTCAAGGATGGCTAAAAATATATCATCATGATAAATATTTTAAAAGGTATGGATTAACTTTAAATGTCATTTCCTGTAATAAAGTTTGTCTTGCTCCATTTTGTGTTGCTGTTAACAGAATACCTGGGACTGGGTAAGTATAAATAAAAGAGGTTTATTTGGCTCACGATTCTGGAGATGGGGAGGTCCGAGGAGCATGGTTCTGGCATTTGATCAGCTTCTGGTGAGGGCTTCATGCTGCATCACAACATGGTGGAGAAGTGCAAGTGAACACAGAAACAGGTATGCAAAAGGAGCAAGACACCAGAGGCAACCTTGCTCAATAACAACCTGCTCTCTTAGAAATGGATTCATTCCCACAGGAACTCATCTAGTCTTTAAGAGTGAGAACTCACTCACTATAATTACCATGGCACTAAGCCACCCATGAAGGTGGAGTCCCCATGACCCAACACCACACATCTCCCTTAGGTCCCACCTTTTGAACTTTCCACTTTGCAGCATTGCTGCACTGGGAATTAAGGTTTTGACATGAATTTTGGCAAGAACCCTCAAACCATACCTAGAGGATTAAGTGACGAGAGTAAAACTAGCTAATTTCATAGGTAAAATACTGTGTTGCATATTAATTTAATAAATATAAGAATATAACATAATGGAAATGAATAAGTTAATCAACTCACAGTTCATGTTTATCCCTTTGTTTCCATTTGGTCCATGCACCCTTAACTGGTAAAACCTGCCATTCCCATCCTACCTTAATTTTACTTAGAAGGAAACATTTAGCTCTTATCATAATTTGCAAACTAAAGCTGCTAGTAATAAGCCCAAGGAACACCATTCAATGAACACTTGTTAAAACTATGAAGTCCTGAGTCAGATGCTATGAAGAAAAAGAACAATAAAATATCAATCTTGTCTTTGTTTTTAGAGCATCATATAATCAAGATATGAGGGGACTTCAAAAAGTCCACGGAAAAATTAAATTAAAAAATGATGAAATAAAAAATATAAACTTTATCAACATAAGCTCCATGAACTTCAAGACACTTTTGAGAGCAATGCTATCAGCCATTTATTCCATCCCTAAAGATCTGAGGGTCCTTGGAATTTAATCATGTCAAATGTAACTGGGAAATAAAAATGTTCTCCAACAAAGGGTGCTAAAATAAATACATATCCATATAGAAAAAAATAAAAGTAAAACTTAACCCCATTTTACACTATGCTCAAAAATTAGTTTGAAATAAGCCAGGAGTGGTGGCTCACATCAGTAATCCTAACACTTTGGGATCCCCATTTGAACCCAGGGGTTCGAGATCAGCCTGGGCAACATAGTGAAACCTCGTCTCTACAAAAAATACAAAATTTAGTTGGGCATGGTGGCACTTACCTGTAGTCATAACTGCTTGTGATGCCGATGTGGGAGGATCGCTTGAGCCTGGGAAGTAGAGGTTGCAGTGAACTGTGATTGAGCCACTGCACTCCAGCCTGGGCAACAGAGTGACACTGTATCTCAAAAGAATGTTCGTTGATACAAATAAATGTAGAAACTAAAACAATACAGCTTTCAAAAGAGAAAAGAGAAATAAGCTTTCATTCCTGTGGCAAAGGCTTTTTATGGTATAGAAAGAAATAACCAGGACATTTGATAGAGTCCATTAAAATAAACAACTTCTGTTAATTAAAAATCTACCCTATTGAACAAAATCTAAAGTAAAAGACTTGGAGAAAATATTTACAAAGCAATCCATAACAGAAGGCTGACATCTTTATAAATCCAATATTTATTAAGAATTTCTATAACTAATAATACAAGTACAAATTACCTCATATGAAAGATTTTAGCAGTCATTTCAAAGAGAGAGACTAAGTGGACAATATCTACATAAAATGTGCTCGATATCACTTGTATTCAGGGAAATGTAAATTAAAGCCTCCAGCAGATATAGAAGAAATGGAAAAAACCAATAACGCTGAACCTGGGCAAGACTGTAGAGCAACCGAAACACTCATATAGTGTTGGTGGAAGTGGAAAGTAATAGAACTACTTTGCAAAATAAGTTATATTAAATAGCTAAAATTATACTTACCTCAAGACCCCACAATTCCAATTTTAGGTATTTCCCTAGACAAATAAAAGCATGTTTACAAATATCTACATAAGAATATTCATAATTGCCAAAATTTTTAATTAGTCCTATGTGGCAGATATTATTATTTGATTGAGCTCATATCTACAATAGTTTGGTGAGCAAAATAAAAAATTATATTATGACTAAATAGTATTTTCTGTTACTATGTAATACATTGTTAAGTAACTAAATCTTAAAAATATAAAATTTCAGTAATTTATGTTATTATTTATTTATTTTATATCAAGAAATACATAAGCCATTTCCCACTGTTTTCTTGATGTCACTAAAACTTCAAGTAGAGATTTTTGGTTTAACAAATATACCAATTAAACTTTATATTAAAATCTAAAGTTATTTTAATGACCACCCCATCCCATCCCACCCCCTTAGAAGTGGTTATTTATACCATTATGGAAGAAAAGATAAAAACAAACAACAAGACATAGAAATCTATAGAACTTCTAAAACCGAGCCTATTTTATGTATTTCTATGGAATATAACAGCAGTGCTATCCATATTTAATTTTATTTTTTGTTGTCTGTCTGCTGATCCTATAGAAAGTCAGTGAGCAATCTTCAATGTGTATTAAAGAAGGCAGGGTGTATAATATGGTTATAAAACTGTAGCATTGAATTATTACTTAAATACTTATCACACAACTTCCTACTTAAAAATTTACTTATCTTTCTTATGTTTCTATTGAAAGTAAACTAAATTATTAACAATTCTGATTTTTTTCAGTAGAGGCTATATTAGTTTCTATTAATTAAATTAGATCACCTCTCATACTGTTGGGATTGAAAAATACATTTGCAAGTACAAAGCAGAAATCTGATAAAGTGAACATTGATTTGTTTTTTTCAGTATCATGTGTATTGATCATCTAGTTGGATTTAGCTTTTCCTGATTATGTGATGTTTTGTTGCAAAATGGTTAGTGAGTGATACCAGCTAGTAAGAGCAGCTGCTGTGAAAGTGTAGTTTGATCTGTGTTGCCATAATAACAAAACAAATTTGAAAAGGCTGAAATGCAGCCACTGCAACCAGAAAGGGCTTAGAGAAGTCATGTCCATTCACTGACGTTCTTGTTGTGTCCTTCAGAATAGAGAGAAAATAATTTGACTGTCATTCCATTTCTGAGTATTTTTAAATAAGCAGCAAGGTATCTTCATGATTTTAATGTGTTGCCAGATGAATATTTAAAACACAATTATCTGAATCTCTTCATTCACAAATATCCTGGAAATATATTTTCTCTGTGTCAGGCAGAATATGAGTAGCTGGCAATTTGTCTTGGCATAGGAGAGTTCTGCATCTCCTGTGCAGTTGTTCATCTTGGATGTGCACTTCCTTCTGGCCACTAAGTGACCACATACTTCCTCCAACGCCATCTTTCCCTTCAGGCATTGAGCTGCCTTACATAATCTAGGACTGACTACTAGGGTTTTCTAAGTTCATACATCATCTTATGGAATGTTCAGCACATTTAAATGAATGTTTATCGTATGCATTTTAATAGAAAAATTTGGTCAAATGAATACACTTATTTTTTTTTTTCCTTTATTTCCTTTTTTTTTTTTTTTTTTTTAAGACGGAGTCTCGCTCTGTCACCCAGGCTGGAGTGCAATGGCATGATCTTGGCATGATCTTGGCTCACTGCAATCTCTGCCTCCCAGGTTCAAGTGATTCTCCCACCTCAGCCTCAGCCTCCTGAGTAGCTGAGACTACAGGCGTGTGTCACCACGCCCGGCTAGTTTTTGTATTTTTAGTAGAGATGGGGTTTCGCCACGTTGGTCAGTCTGTTCTCGAACTCCTGACCTCAGGTGATCCACCAGCCTCAGCCTCCCAAAGTGCTGGGATTACAGGCGTGAGCCACCGCACTTGGCCATGAATACACTTCCAAGTATAGAATCTTAAACATCCGTGTCTGTTTCCATCTATATGGGGAGGGAATTAGTGGAAATGATACTTCTTTAAACCTCTGAATTTTCACAGCTTGCAAACCCAGCAACTCTGTAGTTCATTGGAAGAAAAATAAAATGTTGCATCAAATAAAATGAGAACATTCCTTTCAAATATTTAGATAATAAAATGTTTTTTTGTTTTTGTTTTTTGTTTTTTTTGTTTTTTTTTTGAGACGGAGTCTTGCTCTGTCGCCAGGGCTGGAGTGCAGTGGCCAGATCTCAGCTCACTGCAAGCTCCGCCTCCCGGATTTTCGCCATTCTCCTGCCTCAGCCTCCGGAGTAGCTGGGACTACAAGCGCCCGCCACCTCGCCCGGCTAGTTTTTTGTATTTTTTAGTAGAGACGGGGTTTCACCGTGTTAGCCAGGATGGTCTCGATCTCCTGACCTCGTGATCCGCCCGTCTCGGCCTCCCAAAGTGCTGGGATTACAGGCTTGAGTCACCGCGCCCGGCCTAATAAAATGTTTTGTTTTAATTTTATAATTTCTCTTGGTAGCAGATAATTAGGTAGATATCAAAGGTTTCCCCCACTTTGGGGAAATTATATCAATTTAAATAATCTTTCATGTTATTTTAAAATGTACATGTTTTTCTAAATCTAATTAATGGAGATATCAATAGCATAAGATTTTTATATTAATATACATTTTCAACTGGATGTGTTGAAAAATCTACTCCGGTGCTTCATTAAGTCAATAACATCTTCTAATTCTCCAATTCTGGAAGGTGTTAGAAAATAGAAAAAGAGAGATTAAAAAATTTTTTATAATAGTTTGGGGAAGGCTGGGCGTTGTGGCTCACGCCTGTAATCCCAGCACTTTGGGATGCTGAGGTGGCAGATTACCTGAGATCAGAAGTTCAAGACCAGTCTGGCCAACATGGCGAAACCCCATCTCTACTAAAAATAAGCTGTGATGAGGCCAACTGACAATTAATGTTCTGATTGCTTTATTCATAATGCATAGAGCTTGTCAAAGGGGGTCAATGAAAAGAAGATAAATAGAAACTGATTACGGCACAAATCAAGTGTGTAAATAAACATCATAATCTCATTTTGACATCCGGGGTTTGTAGGCAGTTCAGTAACCCTCAATCATGCCCCAAGCAGGTGACCATCTTGCACTGGTGGACGACCCAGCAGATGCCTGGTCGATGGACGCTCCCATCATGCCTCTTCCAGGCCCTGAGAACTACACCTCTCTCAGATCAAATTCAAAAGTCTCTGGCCTGGCATGCCAGGTTCTTAGTATTCTCATTCTGCTTTTCTCTCCAGCTTGCTGAAATGATTCTATCTATATCTCTAACTCTATCTATCTATCTATCTATCTATCTATCTATCTATCTATCTATCCATCCCATTCTATACCTCCTCTATTCTAAATGCCATTTCCATATTTTCCTATGCTTGCCCCCACCCCCCCATTTTTTAACTACTGATGATCTGTCCTTTCTGCCCTGTGGGACAGGGCAGATCTGTGGGACACAGTGAACTGTTTTTCCAGCCATCTCACAATAAAAACTAAACTGCACCAACTTTTTTAAAGGACATACTAGAAAAATTTATGGAATAGCCTGCCAGCTTAGTTCCAGGGAAGAGTATCGAGTGAAATATTATGTGAAGACAGAATGTCTATTGCAGTTTTCAACACCATGATGGTGGGGATAAGTTCTAAATTAGAGATGAGATTATAGCTCCACACATCCCCCTATCAATTCCCTAGCTGGCTTCTTGCCTTGGGTGTCTAATTTGGTCATGCTAATTTAGTCTCTAAAAAATTCTATTTTTCTTGTTAATGTTTTCAATTCTAGCAGTTGTTTTTGTTGTCTTTAATTTAATTTTTGTGTATTTAAAATAAAAGATCAAAACTATCATTTTAAAATATACAAGTCTTGCTTCTACTCCAAAATCATCTACCCTGTTGTTACCCATGATTTTCATTAGTTCCTCGTTGATATCCAGGTATATGTCTAGTGTTTGGTTATGTTCCAATTTATTCTTTTTTTACACAACATATACAACATCCTGTACCCCTTGCTTTGATCACTTACAAATATATCCTGGTGACTTTTTATTCTATCTCTCTCTCTCTCTCTCTCTGTTTAGTTGAAAAATATTCTACTTGGGGATGTGTTGTAGGTTGATGGGCATTAATTGTATTCCTGGGTCTTCTTTTTTTTTCCAATGATGGCACACTGAATAAACTTGTGCATTTTTCCCCTATTTGTGGAGGAATAATACTTCTAAAAATTTTCTAACTATACAGAAAGTTAATAAGCATTATAGAAGAAATAATGTTCTCATTTTATAATTTTGGAAATGTTCTATTATTTACAAATGGCTCTTTCATGCCCTCAATTTGCAGAACACTTTAAAAATACCAATAGCAGGCATTACAATATTGGTTCATTTGCCGTCCAGGGAGAGAGCTGAATCTTTCTGTGTATTCTCTAAAGAGAAAATGTATAAAGTGAACCTTAAATTTCATTTGGAAATGAAGAACCCCCCATTTGTGCTCTAATACTGCAAACAATATGGTTGGGTATGCTGCATTGCAGTCAGACTGTTTCAATTTATATTTAAAAATGTTTTCTCTGTATAAATAAAATGACTTTGAGATTCTCTTTTGAATTTGTTGTCAATCTCCTAAGATTTGACCTTGAGGATATTATTTATTGCAATTAATCAAGGAGTAAAATATATATATATATAATTTTCATGAAACAATTGGGGATTTTCTAATTAATATGATATTTTACTTAGCTCTTATAATTCAATTTATGTAGCTTTTCTGCTCATTCTTTGAAGGCATTTTTATCACCCATGTAAATCTGAAACATCAAGGGAAAATATTTCAATATTCATTTGTCCCTGCAGAGATCCTTGTGCTGTTCCACTGCAAATAACTATGTAGGACAGGCCTTTCAATGTTTTCAGTGCCACAAAGCAAGTTTCAACTTTTTTATATCATTATTTTTTATTGCTGATAAAATAAATGAAAAAAACTGAATTACTTATTATTATCACTAATATTAATTTTCTAATTATCCAACAACAAAATAAAGGTAGTTAAAAACTCCTTTTATTATATTATGCCATGCTAGAAAATAAAGTATCATTAATAATATGTTTGTGTGTAAGAGTCTACTATTTTCTAGATTGTATTTAAAGCAACAGTACTTGGTTATCAAATTATTTTATTTCTTAGTTGTGCAGCTTCATTCTCACTATTTTTATAACTTTTTTTCTAAGGAGAACCAAGACTATATAAAAATGTAGTGTCATGTTCATCATTGACTTTCTAATGAAGACAACATATGAATAGCAATAAATTTGCATGACACTTAAAGTAATAAGTGCATTTATTTGCCACAAATCCTCTAATGTATACACTGGTCATGTTCCAGTGATGCTTTAGCTCATAGATAAACCCAACACATTTTTATTATAACATAACTAAACTTTTGTGTTTCAATCTAAAAGTAAAATATATCCTGAGAAAAAAGTTTTGAAATAGGCATATGGTGCCCAATAGCTTAATTATTTGCAATAGGTAAAAACATGGGGAGAAAAGCTATGTGGATGAGATGAAAATGTTATTGCCAATGATCATATGCAAATGTGTGCATTTTCCAAAGATCTAAAGAGAGGCCTGATGATAGAATATCCAGGTTTAGCTGTTACAGTCCATGTTCTTTTCTAGATCTCCATTCTCTGGGCTGGGTGTCTTGATGATGCACAAGCCAGTGTTCAGGACATTGAGAACCTAAGTGTCTTCCTCCTGCTTCCAGCATTTAATAAATATGCAGGCTCTGGAAACTATGCATTTCTCCAAACCCCATCTAGGCTTTCGTGATTCCAATCTGCTATGGGGCTAGAAATAAACACTGTCTTTTAAAATACAGAGCCAGGCTGAGTGCAGCGGCTCATGCATGTATTCCTAGCACTTTGGGAGGCTCAAGCAGGAGGATGCTTTGAGTCCAATAGTTGAAGACTAGCCTGGGGAACATAGGGAGACCTCATTTCTATAAAATAAAAATTTCAAACTTAGCCAGGTGTGGTGGCACCAACTGTAGTCCCAGTTACTCTGGAGGCTGAGGTGGGAAGATCACTTGAGCCTGGGAGGTGGAGGCTACAGTAAGGCATGATTGCACCACTGCATTCTAGCCTGGGTGACAGAGTGAGAGCCTGTCTCCACAAAAAATTTAAAATTAGCCAGACACAGTGGCATGCACTTGTAGTCCTAACTACTTAAGAGGCTAAGGAGGGAGGATCGCTGGAGCCCAGGAGGCTGAGACTGCAGTGGGCTGTGATTGCCACACTGCACTCCAGCTTGGGCCACAGAACAAGACCCTGTCTCAAGAAAAAAATTACAGACCCCAAAATATTCCTCCATCCACTTTTCAAGTTCCTTTACAGTTTAGTTAATGTTATCTTTTGACTCCAGTCCCTATCCCTTGTTTTCTACACATAATTTTGGAGACTAGCAGACAAGTCTCCACTCTTGGAATATACAAGGCACTTTTATGCCTGCTTGCTTTGATTTTAATGGCTTCTGCTTAAATCCCCCCTTCCACCCGCTGCCTCTCATCACATCTGCATCTGGCCATGTAGTCAGTTCCAGCCAATATGGCTAGTTAAGAATGATTACGAGTGTCCCACCCAGATTTCAAGAAGTGGTTGTGCTTCCTCCACTCTCTTTAGTCTTCTGGTAGGTGGATGCAGAGGTTGAGGAGGCCCTAGGAAGCAGCAAAGTACGGGAAGGAAGAAACTCAGGTTCCAGAATCACTGGGTAGGATAACTGCACACCCATTTGCACAGCTACATGAGGCTGTCACACATGCAGTAACAAAGCTCTGTTAGTAAGCCCCTGGTATTTTGGAGTTGATTTGTTCAGCAATTTAAAACACAGAGTATTAGTCCAGGTGCGGTGGCTCACTCCTGTAATCCCAGCACTTTGGGAGGCCAAAGTGAGTGGATCACCTGAGATCAGGAGTTCGAGACCAGCCTGGCCAACATGGTGAAACCTCTTCACTATTAAAAATACAAAAATTGGGGGGCGGAGCAAGATGGCCGAAGAGGAACAGCTCCAGTCTCCATCTCCCAGCGCGAGCGACACAGAAGACCGGTGATTTCTGCATTTTCAATTGAGGTACTGGGGTCATCTGACTCGGGAGTGCCGGACAATTGGTGCTGGTCACCTGCTGCAGCCTGACCAGTGAGAGCTGAAGCAGGGCGAGGCATCGCCTCACCTGGGAAGCGCAAGGGGGAAGGGAGTCTCTTTTCCTAGCCAGGGGAACTGAGATACACAACACCTGGAAAATCGGGTAACCCCCAACCCAATAGTGCGCTGTAAGCACACGGGCACACCGGAGAATATATCCCACACATGGCCGGGAGGGTCCCACGCCCACGGAGCCTCCCTCCTTGCTAACACAGCAGTCTGCAGTCTGCGGCAATCTAACCGCAAGGCAGCAGCGAGGCTGGGGGAGGGGCGCCCGCCATCGCTGAGGCTTAAGTAGGTAAACAAAGCCGCTGGGAAGCTCGAACAGGGTGGAGCTCACAGCAGCTCAAGGAAACCTGCCTGTCTCTGTAGACTCCGCCTCTGGGGACAGGACACAGGTAAAAAATAACAGGGGAAGCAGCAGAGGCCTATGCAGACGCGAACGACTCTGTCTGACAGCTTTGAAGAGAGCAGTGGAACTCCCAACACGGAGGTTGAGATCTGAGAAGGGGGAGGCTGCCTGCTCAAGTGGGTCCCTGACCCCTGAGCAGCATAGCTGGGAGACATCCCCCACTAGGGGCAGTCTGACACCCCACACCTCACAAGGTGGAGTACACCCCTGAGAGGAAGCTTCCAAAGAAAGAATCAGACAGGTGCACTCGCTGTTCAGCAATATTCTGTCTTCTGCAACCTCTGCTGCTGATACCCAGGCAAACAGGGTCTGGAGTGGACCTCAAGCAATCTCCAACAGACCTACAGCTGAGGGTCCTGACTGTCAGAAGGAAAACTATCAAACAGGAAGGACACCCATATCAAAACCCCATCAGTTCATCACCATCATCAAAGACCAGAGACAGATAAAACCACAAAGATGGGGAAAAAGCAGGGCAGAAAAGCTGAAAATTAAAAAAATAAGAGCGCATCTCCCCCTGCAAAGGAGCACAGCCCAT
>NC_045440.1:46249291-46250079 GCF_002776525.5 Piliocolobus tephrosceles
CTTTTTTTGGTGGGTAGGCTATTAATTGTTGCCTCAATTTTGGAGCCTGCTATTGGTCTATTCAGGGATTCAACTTCTTCCTGGCTTAGTCTTGGGAGAGTGTAAGTGTCCAGGAAATTATCCATTTCTTCTCGATTTTCTAGTTGATTTGCGTAGACGTGTTTATACTATTCTCTGATGGTAGTTTGTGTTTCCGTGGGGTCGGTGGTGATATCCCCTTTATCATTTTTTATTGCATCTATTTGATTCCTCTCTCTTTTCTTCTTTATTACTCTTGCTAGCGGTCTGTCAATTTTGTTGATCTTCTCAAAAAACCAACTCCTGCATTCATTGATTTTTTGGAGGGTTTTTTGTGTCTCTATCTCCTTCAGTTCTGCTCTGATCTTAGTTATTTCTTGCCTTCTGCTAGCTTTTGAGTGTGTTTGCTCTTGCCTCTCTAGTTCTTTTAATTGTGTTGTTAGAGTGTCAATTTTAGATCTTTCCTGCTTTCTCTTGTGGGCATTTTGTGCTATAAATTTCCCTCTACACACTGCTTTAAATGTGTCCCAGAGATTCTGGTATGTTGTATCTTTGTTCTCATTGGTTTCAAAGAACATCTTTATTTCTGCTTTCATTTTGTTATGTACCCAGTAGTCATTCAAGAGCAGGTTGTTCAGTTTCCATGTAGTTGAGCGGTTTTGATTGAGTTTCTTAGTCCTGAGTTCTAGTTTGATTGCACTGTGGTCTGAGAGACAGTTTGTTATAATTTCTGTTCTTGTACATTTGCTGAGGAGTGCTTTACTTCCAAT